>NC_051185.1:14434850-14776100 GCF_013339695.2 Rhipicephalus sanguineus
CAAATCATTGCTGTCGCGTTTTGTCGCGACCCCCGCTTTTCCGGACAACAGCAACACTAGTGACAAACCTTTAATTTATATGTTTCTGAAAATCTGCCGAAGAGAAATTCGTTGTGTAATTTTTCAGTCTGGCTAACTTGAATAACAGTACAATATTAGACGACTTTCGCAACAATAAACGTTTGATAGGCAGTAACGTGCCCTGTTCATCTCGAATCTACAATGTCGATGCGCAGAGAAGTGCAAGTGAACACAGCCCTTCATAACAGGGAAGTGCATTACAATACCGCACAATACATTACAATATGTAACATAATACACTACACTAACAATGCAGTAGAGGTTTATCACAACACATACAACATTGTGTTGAAGTGCCCCATGGCAAGAAAACCGAGGCCAGGGGAGCCAACGATTGGCAATTGTAACAATATGTGAGAAAGGGTATGCAATAATGATAAATGCGGTGACAGCAATGCGCGCCCTTATTATAACCTATACATTCACTTGCCAGATGTGTGATCCTATCGTTCACAGATATTTTAATATAATGCAACATTTTGTACTAATGTAATGTCGGTGAATACGGTTACAAATACAGAACCGCCAATATAAGAGGTACGTCTACACATCGCCTGATACGTCACCTGGTCCCGCGAGTTTTTCGCTCGATTAATCATCTTTTTGCCTGCAAATTCAGGAAAGTAATAATACAATAAAATTTAAGCCCTTAATTTCTCATTGGGACATCAGCTGTACTGATTCTCCGATTGAGAGTGAGTGAGTGAGTGAGTGAGTGAGTGAGTGAGTGAGTGAGTGAGTGAGTGAGTGAGTGAGTGAGTGAGTGAGTGAGTGAGTGAGTGAGTGAGTGAGTGAGTGAGTGAGTGAGTGAGTGAGTGAGTGAGTGAGTGAGTGAGTGAGTGAGTGAGTGAGTGAGTGAGTGAGTGAGTGAGTGAGTGAGTGAGTGAGTGAGCGAGCGAGCGAGCGAGCGAGCGAGTGAGTGAGTGCTTAACGCATTTAATGCATTTAATGTTGTATGACATAAGCGGACAATCGCGCAAGGCGACGCCTAAATGCATCAACTGTTTCAGTGCAATTTTCATGTTGCCATCGCCGCTAAAACACACACACGGACTTACAAACAGCTCCAAAAATGGACAACTATGTCCATCTAGCGGAAAACATATCAAGCAAACAGCAAACCTTTGATAATGTGCTGCCATCTGTGAGACATTGTGAAAAACATATCTCGACTACAGCAGAGCCTATGTGGTTCCGCCGTTCTAGCATAGGGAAGTGCTTTAGATCGAAAACCTGTACCGTTACTATAGACACGTCGCGCGCGCGCGCGTGTGTGTATGTGTGTGTGCGTTTGTGTGTAACAACACTAATAAGTACGTACTTAGTGGTTCAAGTGCGCACTAGGGGCCGGATTTCGCTATCCCGTTCAACTCTTAAACGCGAAGCTTAAGGGTCCCTCAATTCTTTTATGCTTATTAGTTGATCCAAAGTTCCAAACTGCGTTTTTTTTTGGTGTTCATAATGTCTGGAACAGAAAGCGAGTTTTTATGACACTTACTTACACAGATTTCTTCGTCACAGCTTTAACTACACACACTTCTTTTAAAAATTGAACATTCACTGGAAGTTGTATGCACCATTCGGCTAAAAAAAAAGGACTAATGGCTCATTGACACTTGCCACTAGCACCTCAGGCGTGACCAATTGCGACTAGCTTCAACGCAGCGAATTAAAGGCAACCGATCTCCACACCGGCTAGCCCAGACCCGTCAGGATACCGTATTCACATCTGCTCGCGCTGCAACGTAAAATCTCGTAACATAAACTGTCGTCCTGCTCCTCCGACTCTCACTGGTTGAGTTTAGATGTTTGCGATTGTAGCCGCACGACTGAAAAAATTGAGCACCGTGCGACTGAGCGAAAGCAGTTGCTTATCGACCAAAGTAGCAATTTGCGATCGTTTGCCAACCGCAACAAGTCGCTTGACAGCGAACATGGTCACGCGATTGGTGCTCGTCGCTGTTGTGAATGCGCCAAAAGGTATTTCGCCAATGATTATGAGCCTATCACATACAGTAGTTGCGACAATGTTGCTCGGCCTCAGGTATATACGGTTAACTCAGGATGCATTTGCATAAGATGTCTCGAACACGCTGAAGTAGAGTATATTTTCTTTTTTCCGCAGGAATATTTCAAGTACTGAGGCAAAGTGTGAGGAAAACACCGGCAAGTGTAAAGTGGGAAGTGTAAGTTATGATTTGTAGTGTGAAGTTACTATGGTTTTTCGTTCTCTGGTTCACGAGCTACCATCGCCTGCTCCCAGGTGTACTGCTATCGTTTTCTTTCATCGTTTTTGAGAAAAAAATAGTGACTGCGAGATTGTACGTTACGATACTTCTCTGCAACGGCATCTTAGAAACCCGCCACCATCGACTCCACCATGATAGCTGCCCTTCTTATACTGTCAACAAGTTTCACGCGCTTAGCACGATTTGCTTCTTGACTTGTTTACCTAAGCTGCACCACCAATTGTAGTTGGTTATGCATGCAAATACAACTAATATTTTCTTGCAGTTAACCTTCACCTTTTCTTTAGCATGAAATGAAGGCCTTCCTTAGTATATATAGCCTGCCTCAACGTCAGATGTGTGATAAGCATGCTATATGCTCAATATCTGTGGAAATGAAAAAAAGCAATTAATATGTCCTACGGCTGTGTTACGCCTGTATATAAGGAAGATTTATTTCGTCTGACTTTGTAACATAAACACCTAAAGCAAGTCGCAAACGAATCACCAAGAACGCGGCTAAATCGTTCTAGTTGGGGCATTCTTCTGAGTGTGGTGTGCAGTATCTATGTACAGAATGTGATGAGCCTTCTCATATGTGTAGACACTCGATCTTTTCCTGTAAATACTAAATATCCACACTACAGGATATCTTTTTCTTTCATGAAACAATTATATAAGAGCGCTCGAATCACAATATTGGTATTGCCCTTCAGAAACCGCCAACGTACAACGCGGTTTTCTTGCCAAGGACGGAGGCTTATCTATTATCTATCTATCGTGACGTCATACTTACTCGCACTTCTTTTATTTCCTCCTTTGACATTGGCAACTAAACATCACTTTCATAACACACAGGTGACGCCATATAATGAAACGCTCTAAAAGGCATTCGCACCCTACGCACGTGAGCGAATACGGGGCCACAAACAGCTGAGGAATAGGTTTGCTATCGTATTTTAGGCCGTCATATATCTGCATGCTCGCCCAGTCAGCATAAAGGTGGCCTCTCTCTAGTTGTAAGCAAAATAGGGAAAGAGAGAGAGACAGAGATGAAGATTAAGACCGGGAGTTTAACCAGATATAATTCTGGTTTACAACCCTGCACTGGGTTGGGGAAATAGGGATTGCAAAGAGGGTGTAGAGAGAGAAAGCTAGGAAACAAAGCCACGCAGTATCACCGATAACAACTGTCTGTCCTTTCTCGAAACTTCGAATTGAATTTTTCGGCGCGAGCACCGAGCGACACTCGTGTTTGTTGCCAGCGCTTCCGTTTTACCTATCCACTTCCGGCTTATGTAAAAAGCCTGCGCGAAAGAGAACGGTACAGAAAGGATGGCTGCAGTTAACATTCAAGATAGGCATGATATGAGAGCGTAAACTTAGCCTGAAATAGCTTCAAATACAGCGGATTAAGTGTCACGAGTAATTAGAAACGCCTAGGGCTGTTATTTTCATAACAGAGTTTCTGTGTATTGAAAGTCAGGACAACTTAAAGCAGCAATCTAATCCCCTGCTTTTTAACCTTGGTCACTATGAGTTGAACAATCCCGGATTTCCAGAGGGGCAGATGACTGATAAGTCATGACATCAATAACGTAACGGATGGTCTTACGTTACAGCTAACGATACGGGTGCGCGGGTATGAGCAAAGCGCAGAAAAAAAGAGCGGAACTCAATAAATTAATTAGATAAAGCGAAATAAATAAGACAAATATCAGAAACAAAAAATAAAAATACGAAAAGTAACGGGAACGACAAAGAGAAAGAATAAAAGCATGGCTCGTACATGCATTCCGCACTCACACAACATAAAGCACCCAAGTGAAAACTTAGGATTGTGTCGTATTTTTTTTTTTTGCCTTTGAATACGGCAGTTGGCCCAAAAATGCGCCGCCTCTCGGATTTCATTTCGTATGTGTTGAGATTTCTGGCCATGCTGCAGCTCACATTTATTTTGTTTCACATCTTTTCAGCCGTGCAACATACGTGACCCACCGGACACCTGCGGCTCAGGCTGTAGATGTGTCGCAACCGTACGCGACGGCTCCGGCAGGGGATTGTGCGTCAGGAAGTAGAAGGCATGACTTTGATTAGGAAAGATGCCATAATGACGCAATAAAACGTCTCCATTAAAGAATCTCGTTGACCTTACTCTTACCACAGCGAAACTGTAAGTGTTGTACTTCAGGCTCAAATACAGAAATCAACGTTGCCTTTACTCCAAGAACCCCAAAGGTAAACTTGAAGTACCAACAGTTCAGGCCTGAGCCCTAAAATCAGATATTATTATCTAAGCGCTAATAAGCGGCGCGAATGGCTCTAGCTCTAAACAATGCGTATTGAGAGATGTGTCTTTATATAATCAGCCGAATGCTCGAATCACCGCAAGATTGTAATGAGCTTTTGCTAAAACTGGTGACTGTATAGGCCCGCATATTACGCACATTTATTTATTTATTTATTTATTTATTTATTTATTTATTTATTTATTTATTTATTTATTTATTTATTTGAACATACTGCTAGCCTCACATTTGAGGCTGTTGCAGGAAAGGGGGTAAAATACATAATCAAAAGAAGCAATTTAGGGTAGGCGCATACATATTTTGAATTAAACTGGACAGTGCATATGCTCTCCGCCTTAATTGCACAACGCTACAAAATGAGAACAATAATAAACGGAATGTTACAAGGTAATACACATATGCAAAAGAACACCGTTCAAGTAGGGGCGAACATTAGTCGACTTGAACTGTCCGTACATACATTGCATTAATTTACAAATCTACAAGAATGAGAGAAACAGCGATGAACAGCGTGTTACAAGCTTAGCGCACGAAAAAAACATTAAAAAGAAACTATAGATAAATTAGACATTTTATTGCACTAGAGACAAGGCTCGGCAAATGCTGACGAAATCATGAACAGTATAAAATCAAGGCAAGAAAAAAAAAATACATACTGTGAAGGGAAACAGATTGTCATTGCACAACGCAGCGAGCCTGCATGCCGACAGTAACTAAGAAACATTATTTGAAATCTTAGCAATAAAAGCTTCGAGTGTTGTGCACTCGACAGCATCGTTAGGCAAACTATTCCAATCTCGGATTGCTTGCGGGAAAAAAGAGTACCTGAAAATGTCGTTGTGAAATCTGTATTCAGCTAAGTGCTTGGTGTGTTTAGTTCGGGAACTGGTTGTATTTGAGGGAAGTAAATAGTTGCTCACATTTATCTTCATGCTGCCATTGAGAAGAAGGAAAAGCAACTTAAGACAAAGTAGTCTGGCTCGATTTTGTATAGTGGGAAGATCGGCTTGCTTTAATAGTTCTGTAGGGGAGTCACGTCGACGATACCTATTAAAGATAAACCTAAGTGCTTTTCTTTGGACGCTCTCCAATTTTGCTATGTACTGCTTACGAAAGGGAAACCAACATATTATTGCATATTCAAGTATAAATCGAATGAGTGTCACGTATGCTAGGCGTTTAGTATCTACGGATGCGGATCTAAGCGAGCGTTTTAACGAGTACAGAACTGCCAGTGCTTTGTTAACAACATATGTTACCTGCTTGTCCCATTTAAGGTCTGATGAAATTATGAGGCCTAGATATTTGTACTCTTTCACTTTCTTTAACATCTGTCCTTCTAAATAATATGGGAAGTTCATGGGCGTTTTTTTATTCGTTACTGTCATGCAAACCGTTTTTTCTGCGTTAGTCACCATCTGCCACGTTTGACACCAATGTGTTATATGTTCAAGGGCTCTGTTTAGGATTATCTGATCTTCACGGCAGGTTATTTCCTTATAGATAATACAGTCATCTGCAAACATTCTTACCGTTGCGTTACAGTTGATGTGCAAATCATTGATAAAAAGAAGAAAAAGCATAGGAGCTAAAACGGCACCTTGTGGGACGCCAGATAGCACATCGCCGTAATCGGAAGAGTGGTCTTTGTAGCAGACATATTGACGCCGTCCACCAAGATAGCTTTTTATCCACTTGGTGATGCTGTTATCGCCGAGGTAGTGGGTAAGTTTCTGAAGTAATTTAGGATGGGAAACCCGATCGAATGCTTTGGATAGGTCTAAAAATATTATATCAGTTTGGCCACATTTGTCGATTGTAAGCGCTAAGTCGTGGATTGTCTCAATCAGTTGAGTAGTCGTGGACAATCCTTTCCGGAAGCCATGCTGTTTAGGGACAATTAAGTTGTTTTTTTCTACAAATGATACAATGTGCTTCTATCTATCTGTCTATCTATCTATCACGTTACTGCGGGAAAAGATCTCATGACGTACGCGACAGCGTATTTGCGTTCTTCCTGTCATGACCACTGTATCGTGTTCTTCTTGCATTGATCCCCTGCTGTGCCAATTTTGGTATATTACAAGTTATAGAGAGCGCCCACACGTAAATGGATGGATGGATGCATGGATGGATGGAGGATGGATGGATGGATGGATGCAGGCCCGTAGCCAGGAATCTTTTTCGGGGGTCCAGCTTGCTGAAAACCTTGACTATTTGAGGAAAGCACCTATTTTCATTCTTTATTTTTGGCAAAAACAAATACTTCACCAAAATTTCGTGGGGGGGGGGGGGGGGGGGCACTCGCCCCCTGGCTACGGGCCTGGACAGACAGACAGACAGACAGACAGACAGACAGACAGACAGACAGACAGACAGACAGACAGACAGACAGACAGACAGACAGACAGACAGACAGACAGACAGACAAGGCCGAGTAACCGACGAGGACCAGCGCTGACTTCTAAGAGAAATTTATTAATACGAACATGGAAAGGGAGAACAAGATAACACGCATGATCACCGCTCATTCAATTGCGCATGACGGCAGACATGGAAAGAGAACCGCGGGACACAAAGATGCAATATAGCAGAAGCCACAAGAAACCGCGAAAAGACATCAGGAAAAACAACCGGAGCATCTCTAGGTAATGTGACCGGATGAACTAAGGTAATCTATTACAGCGAAAGCTGTTATGAGATCATTTCACCGGCCGTTTTTGGCGCCGTAGTTGTCCGCCGCCGCCGCCGCCGCCGGTGCCCGTAACCAGTATCGCTCGAAATAAGAAAAAAAAAACTAAATAAGAAAAAAATTCCTGGATGGAACGAGGTTCGAACCTGGGCCCTCTGCGTGGGAGCCCAGTATTCAACCTCTGAGCCATGCCGGTTTTTTTTTTTTTCTTTATTGCCTGCTTTTGACAAGAAACAAACAAAAACAAGAAGAAACGCTATTTACAATACAAACACTGGTTGCGTAAAAAGGGAGAGGGATCGACAGGAAAAAAAAAGGAAAGGCCATACTGGGACTAATGAGGACGCTCTAAACCTCCTTCATTTGCAAAAGAAGCTCTACACGATCTAACCTTTTTTTGCAAAGCAGTTTCAAGCACCGGCATGGCTCAAGAAGTTCAACAAAAAACTTCTTGAGCCATGCCGGTGCTTGAAACTGCTTTGCAAAAAGGTCCTATACAGGCTTCATGTCGGGAAGGAACCACATTAGCATATGCAATATAGCGTGGTAGAAGAGTAAAATAAGCACCAAGCGTCGCACAACGCGAATTCTGTAACCAGGCGTCACACAATGCGAATTGCGCAACGAGTAGGTTGTTGAATGCTTCCAGCCCATTACAAAGGGCTCTGCCATAATTCTTCATCGTCATCAGGCACAGCATCAACAAAGTGCGCATATTGCCTTACATGCGTTTAGCAGGTACCACGGCTCTCTATAGAATGACGAAAAATGGCACAGTGCCTGCTGCTCTACTTCTCAAAAATTACAATAATTTATAGCGTAGTGGGTTCCTCGCAAGCGCGCTTGCATTGGTTGCCAAGGAAGCCCATAAGCGCATTATCCATTTCCTCGGGATCTCAGTAAAATTACAATGATTTAGAGCGTAGTGGGTTCCTCGCAAGTGCACTTGTATTGGTTGCCAAGGAAGCCCATAAGCGCATGATCCATTTCCTCGGGGTCTCAGTAAAGTTCTTCGCCCAACCACGTCCCTCTTCCACGTCAACGTACGTTATACAGCATGACGGGAGAGGGAAATAGCGACCGGGTGTCACCCAATGCAAATTACATTACTGGTGGGCCGTTTAAAGCTTCCAACCCATTACAAAGGCTGAGCCATAATTCTTCATCGTCATCAGTCATCGCGTCAACAAAGTGCACATAATTCCTCACAGACGTGTAGCTGGTGCCTCGCTTCTCCTCAGAATGACGAATAATGGCTTAGTAGGTGCTTCCCAACTTCACAAAAATTGTGATTTATGGCGTAGTGGGTACCTTTCTAGTGTACTTAGATTGTAGCCCCAAGAGAGCTTACAACGGGCTCTAGAAACGCCGCTCTTCCAGCTTTCGCTGTGACTGTGCTGCGGTTTCAGCGCAGGCCTGGCGTTTTTTTCTTTGTCGGTACACCAATTGAAGGTTTGCTGATGCAATTGCCTTTAGCAATAGCTGCAGCTTCAATGAAGATGCGCGTGCTATCCTGACGACGCCTATCTAAAATCTGTGTGTTATCGAATGCTAGAGCAAAGCCACAATGTGGACAGTGAATTGCAAGAAAACCATCTGTCCCTCTCCGTACCTTTTTGGTTATGCTCCTGCAAACGTACATTAAGACACCAGCGCGTCTGGCCGATACAAGTCTGTCCGCATGAAACTGGTATGCTATACCCAACGCTACTAGAACAGTCAACGAATTTATTCTTGTGGCTAATTTTTTTGCATGAGCTTTCGTCAAGTCGGCGCTAGTCCTCGTCGGCTACTCGTCCTTGTGTGTCTCACGCGCTGTTCACGTCGCCATTGTGAGAGCCTCACTGAAGGTGCAGTCTCTAAATGTGTTTCTCTGACGCCGAAAATTCATCGTTGAACGGCGTTAAAATGCGCGTTACGCCGTAGCAGAATGTGATTATCAAACGTAAACTATAAGATCAACATTAGCTCATTCTTCACAAAACACTGAGGCTATGTAATAAGTTTTCCAAAACTAATGCACAGTCGCACGAAAGAAAAATGAAAATACGCAGGGCATTTGGCTTTTTTTGTTTCGACAAAAACGAGTTGAAATTACAAGTTAACAGCGTAGTTAACATACGAATATGCACAAAGTATGGTCGGAACCCCCCTCCCAACCCTCTTCCCCCCGATAAAGATTTTTGGCTACGCCCCTGTAAAACATGTGAACTTAGTTTAATCCGAAAAAAAAATCGATTATTGTTTTATCAAAGTTGTGGCATTCGTGAAGCCGACGATGGCTTATACTTAAACTGATTTCAAAAATCTAACTTTCCGCAATATTGAAGCGGTAAGTAAAAGCAAGGGCGAAGCTTTCTGCTTGTAATGCACAATATCGCAGTCTTAAACGATATTGAAGCTTTACTGGTGCTGTTCAAGGCGAAGTAAAAAATATATACGATAAGGCCCATACCACGGCACACTCAAAAATTGCTCTCAGCAATACGCATTTTTCTTCCCACCTTTTCTATATTTGCCGTGGTGCAGATGACGAGACAACGTGCGAAAGCTGCGGCAACCAAAACTGCATGTGTTATCAAGAAAACAGCGAATTTCTCTGCGAATATCGGATTACCTTTTGACGTTAGTACGACCCACTGTATGGCACTTAATTTAAGAAAAGATGAGTCAGTAAACATTTCCACCACTTTGCTGAATAAAGTTCATGACGTTTTCCATCCGCCTTGAACATGAATTATAGTACTTGTCCCGCGTTGTTTAACTTTCTAAAATGGCCTTCTTTACCTATTTAACATGGTTGCTTCGAGACCTCGAGTTCAAATCTATTTGTGAGTAACCAAATTGGACGATTGGGCAAGTTGGTGAATAATGACGTAGGCGTGCTACGCGGAAGAAAACAATGACGGTGAGAAAAACAGAGACAAGCACAGCCATTCACTGACGTTTTATTATTTAAAAGGACATAAGTACATGAGGAAAACAGTATTCATTTATATGAAAGCATCTACTGAAAATAAAAAAAGCGGCGCAGCCGTCATAGGGCTCTGCAATGGATGGAGTCGCTATTCCGGGACGCCATTAGAACCAGCCGCTACAGCTAAACCTTCCAGACCAAGGCCTTTTGGGCCTGAACGTCCGAGAAGTCAAATAGGACCGCCTCTCATTAATATCGTGTCGGGTTACGGTGAAGAGCTGAGTTGAGCTGGCAAGCCCATGCCATGTGGTAGGTGTCAGCCTCCTCCATACAGTGCTGACACTTGCAAGTGAAGAAAGAATCGAAATGTTTCAAGATTGCCGGGCACAATAAAGTGTTAGTGAAATATCTGAACAAGATGCGTTCACTAGCCTTGCCCAGTCACGTTGCAAGAGGTGGGTATTGACGATGCCTATCCCTGTAATAGGTTTGATACCTTTGATGTTACAAGATAGCCGTCTTTGGGTTTCAGGTACTCAAAATCTAACTGGGACACCCGGTGAAAGAGTGTCCGGGCCATCATATTCGCGGCTTCATTCTCCGTTAGGCGCTGGTGGCCAGGAGTACAGGCTAGGCAACGGGAGGTGGGATTGATTCGCCCCGAGATCTTTGAGTGGCGCCATCTCGCTTGTGACGTCAGAGAGAGGACTCGGGTGCCGCTCTTCGCGCGCGCGCTCGCTACGTGAAGGCTGCTCGACGCTGCCGTCCAGTCTCTCCTGCTCGAGTTATTGAAATATTAGTGGGCAAGCTCACAAAGCAATTTAACTTGAATGTTCAAGCAAAAAGCCGAGCGAAATCGAGCGGAGTTGCCTTCAGGAGCACGTTCAGGGTCGATTGCTCCTGGTGTCGTCTGCTAACCATCAATGGCTACATCAGCATGTATGGCGATGATTTCTTTTCACGACTGTCCTATGGCTGTGGCGCACACAAAATGACTTCCGGCCCGTTTTCGATGTCTGAGTTCAGCGTTCGGGCTTCGGCTTTCGTGTCCGCGTGCTGCGCGTGTTCGGTTGCCAAGCCTGATCCTCCGGTGCAGTTCCTTTGTTCGGAGTTTTAAGCGCATGACAAACGACGTATGATGTCATTCAAATAAATTAAGTGGTCGTTGCAGACAGTGACCTTTCATTATATCCATGGTTTCAGCAGCTGCCGTGTAAGCGTGTCGTAAGTACTTGATATTTAAAAAGGAAGTAGAAAGCTTGAGATCACGTGCCAAAAATCGATGCCCGACGGTGATATGAAATATAGGTAAAAACACAAGGGAGAAACTTCCTACTGGGAAATGGCTTATGAATGTATTAGTCAAGTGCATGATTAGGCAATGTTGTTATTCGTTATTTTCAAATGCGACAGCTCTATATATCATTATTTGAAATCATGATTTGTAAATTGCGTTATTAATGAAGATATGGTGTAACATGGAGCATATTGTACATCTCATTAAGAATAGCCGTGTCTAGCTAGCATTGGCTGATATTAGCAGCAATTAGTTGTCAATTAGGCAGCATAAGCCAACGCCTACCACTATTTGACCATCAATAGCCAGCGCTATCCAAAATTAACAATCATTTAGTTAACTCTATCCAGCACTATGGGAAATGTTAGCCATTAATTAGCAAACACTAGCCGACATTTACGAATGCTTACCACGGCTTGTGGTCGTGGTCTCTACCACCACGTCATGTCTAGCAATAGTGCGGAAGCAAGACTTCCTGTTGTTACATCGCCTCTTGCCTTTGCATTCCCACTACCAGGGAGTGCTGTAAGAGCACCCCGAATTTTATAATACGCGTAATATTTTCCTTTTCGCACGTTTGTCATGGCCTGCTGGCTGCAGCTCTGCTGCACTGGTATCCGAGTATGTACGTTTAGCAAAGTGCTGGCAGTCTGCAAGTAAATACAGTAGGCTAAGGTACCCGCCACCGTTTCCCGTTCTCCACTATCCTCACTATTGGTCTACTTGTAGCGCGTCGTGTTACAGATGGACGCACTATTTTCGGCGAGAATTGGCAAAACAATGTTTGATTGATTAAAACGACTCCGGCCAAGAGACGTGCCGTATGGTGTTCGTGCACAGACGTCGTGCACGAACACCATTTCGCCTGCGTCGAAGTGTCACAGCCACGGCCGCTATTGAGCCGGCGTCCTTCAAGTCAACAGTCGATTACCGGAACCACTATTTAACTGCGGCGGCCGCAAAACAATGAAGACGCATTAATCTTTTATTTCGATAGCAATTATATGGACAGTATCGGCTGGTTTTTGCCGCCGCCGTCATGCACCGTATATATATATAAAGTCCCAAAGAAAAAAGTAATTCAGAAAAATGCTTCCGAAGCGCGGAATCGAACCAGCGACCTCTCGGTCCGCAACGCGTGGCGCTAACCACTACGCCACAAAGCGCAAATCCTTCAAGTAGCCAACGGCAAACGTTATATACACACCCTTTACCGCTGGCAGGACTCAGAGACGGCAGGCGCTTATAAGCGTTTCTTCATTACCAGCGAGATCGCGCGAGGAGCACAACGGGCGCATTTAAAAGTCGTCGGCCAGATCGCTCGCTTCTAATATTTGCGCAGGGAGAACCCGCTGTCTGCTCGCGCGGTAGATGTTTCTGCAGCGTAGCAGCGCGTTCACCACGGGCCGCTTTTCTTGATATCGCATTCATTGCTTCGCCCTTGCGGCGAAAATGTGACTTATTTTAGAACTCCCGCTCCCATTCCTTTTTTTTGCAAGTATTTTAAGCGAAAACAAGATCGCAACTGCATTTTAAGGCAAGCCAACATTTACGTAAAACCGACTGCTGAATAGCTCGATGTCACCCAAAATGAATAATTGCAAAATGAATAACATGGACGAACAAATGACAGATATGAATCTATTCGTTTCCTCGATACCAAAGGAACTATGGACTAGTAGTCGTTAGCATATTCGAATTTCAACAACTTCATTGATGACATATTGCCACGCGTGCTTCTCTTGTTATTTTTATGCAACTACTAGTCCGTTACACGCGTAGCTGCTGCCTTGCGCAAGCTGCGCCCTAAGGTCTGGGAACCTTCCATATTATGTTAGAATCTTCTTACAGGATTGAGCGCGAAAACGCAAACAGCTGAGATTATTCTGGATCTAACGCGGCCACCAGCGATAAGGCTGGAATGTTCGATGCCGCATGTATAAATGCCGACGCGCCTTTCTGCAGATCAGTTTTATCGACGGCCCACGTTGTGTTCGCCGCTATCTGTGTACGGTGTGTACTGCTGTAGTTTGGCTTTCCGTTTCTCGGCCACAAGTTCAGCCAAATAAAGAGTTTCATTTTGGACGCGCCGACTTCTGCCCTCGTCGACGTCACGACCCCGTGACAACATTACTCCAAGGAAAGTTCTTCTCGAACTATACAAACAAGCTTACGCTGCTGTATGTAGAAAATGTGTAATCTATTTGGGTCCTTAACGTGTGCAAACCTCAGTTCGTCAGCAATGGACTCCTCGACTTCTACTTTTACTTATTTTATTTAATCATTTCTCTTCTTTTTTTTAAGAAAAGGAGGGGGGGGATTAGTGCAAGCGATCCTGATTCTGACGCATCCCTATGTGTATAAGTAAGGACGTATTTTAAGGCGATAATGTGATCTCGCGTAAGCACATGACGAGAAGCTCATGTCACGTCGTGACGTCAAGGCACATTAGAAACCGGAACTAGCTTTTAAAAATACGTTGTGAATAATGTTTCAGTATGCACTGTCAATTACCGGAACATTTAGTAGGCTCTTGATCGCTTGGCCTTTCATTTGACATAGAAAAACCACAACTAAAAGTTTTCGTGTTAGTACTTCAAAGAAGGCTCTTCAAAGAAGCAGCAGCTACGGAATACTACTGTAGTAGAACCGCGATCGCGGCTCTACTACAGTTGTACGCCAGTATGTACGCTTGGCCAACTGAAAGGTAGCGCAAGTATGTAGTGCGTTATAAGACACACGTCATCATTCGACGCTGTGCACTCTCTTCAGCATCGGTCCAGCGGCAAGGCGTTGCGTTAGAGAGGTAATCATTATTTTCAGGGATAAATGGCAAAAGAACGCTCACTCATTAAAATATTTTAGAACGACTCAGAAACATATTTCCGGATTGCTCCTACGCGAAACATCTATCGCAAGTGCTTTCGAAAACAAGCGTACGCTTGCATAACAAGCGATTGATCATCAACACGATGCTGCTCAAAATGAATAAATGCGCAGCGGCAATAACACATCGATTACAAAAGCGAATAGGTGGTAGTTACGATGACGTTCATTTGGTACCATAGAAGCTATGCATTAGTAGACCTTTTAGCATACTCGAATGTTGTTCTCAACATTATGGGTAATCATTTATCCTATAAGAAGAGCCATTCACAATATATACACGAGCTTGCATTTTCGTGTATATGAAAGAAGTCGCGGTTTCGCTGCAAGGGTGAAGTAATGAATGCGATAGCAAGAAATTGGAATGTCACACGAAGAACGAGAAACAGCTTGATAGTTGCAGCGCGCCGCTGAAGCACAAAGGAGGACGCCTGAAGAGAACGCGCAGGCACGCACAGGGCAAGCGTGAACTACTAACTGTCGCAGTTGTTACGTCTTTGTGCTTGAGCAACGCGCTGCAAGTGTCGACGATTGACGATATAAAGTGAGAATTGGGGCCCCAAAAAGCTTGGGGACCAAGGAGCTTGCGAGCCGAGAGGGCGCATGCGCAGAACCCAAGCCACTATTGGGATCTTGTGCTCGCGCTGGCCCAAGAACCAAAAATCGAAAACAAGCGTGGGTCCCCAAGACGGCTTGGGTCACCGCGAGACTGTGCAGACGCCGCGCGGGCCACGACGCTGTAAGGACCGCGTCTCGCATGATTTTAATTTCACCACGTGTGGCATTTTATAACAGCAATTCATGTTGCGTTTCATATCATTCGGGGCATAATCCTTGTTCGACAATCATCATTTAAAGTTAGCGCCAAGTGTCCGTGAATTTCTGCCATGTTTGGCTTTATACCATATGTTGTTTGTCCCCGCACTAGCCTTTAGCGTCATTTGCGTTGAGTATTCAACAAAAAAAGACCATAATTAATCAGTGTCACGCACTTGTTTTTTTTTTGTTTTCGTCCTAGCTCATTTCACCTACACAACAAATTAATGAACGGAATAGAGTTGCGTGAACTATAAACGGCGTCTCCGCCTTTTTGAAAGCACCCGCCAAAAATATCCATTAATCAAGGAAGAAACCTTCATAGATAGCGATAAAATCAATTAATGGCCAACCGGGTAAACGACTAGTCGTTAATCGATTAAAATATTTATTCGACCATTCCTAGGCACTGGAAGCCTCCGAACACTAACTCACATAGACTTGTAATGCAGCTTTACTACAAAGATTCCACAGGTTATCTTCAATAAGCTAGAGATCAAAGTAAATCCTTTTGTATTTTGTACACGCATTACCCTTGGAAGCACAGGAGAAAAATTCGGCAGGTGACACACTTGCAGCATCAGAAGGCTAAAGCCGGGCTGCACATCGGTAACACGGCGCCCTCTCTGCCAATTTGCAACCCTCAGCTTCTCTGTCCCGCGTTGAGTGGCGTCGCCGTCGTCGGCGTAACCGATAAAGCGAATGAGGACGAAAGATAGCGAACGCGGAGCGCGCCGAGCCGCTGTGTTAGCGTCTGCAAGCCTCGTGCCTGCTAGCGCTTCTTGGGAAAGCTCAACGCACGCCTCTCGCGCACGGTCACGACAAAGTGGCATCACTTGCGAGGCTCACGAGAAGACGTGCGTTGGTCAAAGGGACACTTTGTGTGTGAAACGCTCCAGCGGACTCACGGTGTAAGAAAAATAATTTAGGTGTGGACACTCTCCGCCCGCCGCGAAGGAGAGCGCGTCCAGATAATGTTCGCCTTTAATACATGCGCCGGCCGCAGTTTCGTGGGGGGGCGCTGCGACATGGGGGCTTAAGAAACCTATTGCGACGAGGCGAACGCGCGTTTTTCTTCATATTTTTTTTCACCTCATTGCATTTTTTTTAACCGTGCACGCTAGCAACTAGAGCAAGGAACGCATACCGCGTTTCTCGCGACCGTGCTCGCACCCGACGTACATAGCGTCCCTAACAGCGTTGCGTACGTAAAAGCGCGGCGTCTTGCTTAGAGCGCGTGAGCAGTCTTTCTGCTCGCTGACTTCTCACGTGCGCAACGCCGTTACGGACGCTACGCACGCAGCTCGTCTTCTATAGTACATGCGCCGGCCGCGGTTGCGTGGGAGGCGCTGCGACTTGGGGGCCGAGAGGAGGAAAGAGGCGAACATTATGTGGACGCGCCGTCGGGCGGAGTGTCCACACCTGAATTATTTTTCTTACACCGTGAGCGGACTCTTAGATGTTGCGTCTAGTTCCCCGGGCATAATTACGCCCATAATGAATAGTTTAGGAGCGCAGCCCTTAGGCGCCCGTTCGTGTGTTGAGCGGCGTCGGTGTAGTCGTTACCGGCAGAGCGAACGTGGAGCGCAGCGGAGGATGAAACAGTGAAAGAATAAGCGGTGGATGAAAGACGGCGATTGCGAGGATAGCGCGATGAGGAGGGAACGACAGTGGCAAGATGACAGGTTCCGTGGCGGCCACCCGCGGGGCGCTCGCCGTCGTGCAGTCTTCGATGACGTCATCACAAAGGTATGCGGCGACGGCGTCCACCGATACCACATCTGGAAATAAAGCGCTGCATGAACGGAGCCCTGTCTGCTGCGGCTCTTGTAGAACGCACACACGCGCTGCCTTCCGCGGTCTCCCGGTTAGCGAGGCAGTCGCGCCTCAACTTATCGAAAATCAAGACATCTAAACCACTGCGCTCAGAACAACTCCTTGGCTCAGAATTCGCATGAGGCAGTATCGTAATAGTCGGTAATTTTTTAGATGCGAAGTATCTTATGGCGGAGTTCAATCCGGTGGTGGTGGTGTGCGGCGTGACCACCCTTACTGTGCATGCGCATACCCTCTGCCACTCACCCTCTCCCCTCCCCCTCTCCAATTCTCCTCTTCACATCCCCTCTCCCCTACCCCTCTCCACTTCCCATCACCCCTCCCCCTTTCCACTCTTTCTCTGAAACGCGGGCTAGACATGCCGAAATTCTCTCCTGCGCAACGCCGCGATGAGCACCAGCGCATGCGCGTCCCCTCCCCCTCTCTCTCCTCTCCTACGCGGCCACCCTCTCGCACGCCTGCCGACCGCGTTCCCCGCTCACCCTCTGAGAATTAACGGCCAGGCTAGAGAGAACACAAGACGCGCGTAGCGTTCCTCTTCGCGTTCCACGACGCGAGGTCGCTAGCATGCCCAAAGAACGCCAACGAAACGCGATCGTGCAAGTGCTCCGGCTTCGCATCGCCTCATGGTCCCCTTTAGCGGGAAATGGTGTAATGTTTTCTTCGCATCTTCTTCCCGTTGATATAATTGTCACTTGGCCTCACGCGGCCGTCCCAAGCGCCCATCATCGACCTCTTCTCTTTGGGCTCGTTGTTGTTAGGCCCTTTCTACTCGCCTGCGTTCTACGTCGCATCGTCGTGAGTTGCGTTTCAGTGCAGCGGAAGCACTACACTGCAACAGTGTCGTGCTTCCGTGGCCTTACTCCCTTGAGACGAGAGTAAGCGGGCTCTTCCGTCGCTGGTGTCTCCTCTACTGACGCCGCCACCACCGTAGACGACACTCCGCTCTTCCATCTCTGGACGCACCTGCGCAGAACGCGCGCACCCGCCTTTCCGCGCAACAGCCCTTCGGGACAGGAGGAAAAGATGGCACACGTGCGCAGCTTGCTCTCCTCCGCAACTGTTTCACTGCGCAGGATAGAGTTAATATGCTGACTCTAGGGGAAAAGCTCCCCGTAGGGCCCATGCATTGAAGCCCATAACCGCCTGGGTGCCGCCATGGTGGAACGATATGAACGTTGCCAGGTTCTAAGATGCTTGCTAGATTTGACGGTAGTATTCAGTTTTAGTCTGCCAACCTAAGCCAGCTACCGGTGCGCGGAGTGCGCGCTGTTTTAAATGCGAATGCATTTATGTTAGGCGTCCGACGTTGTCCGCGCGACGGCAGGTGTTATCTCTACGTTCTCACTCCCTCTCCCACAGCAACAGCTCCGGGCGCGCGCGCTTATCCTCGCCCCTAGCAACCGGAGCATGTGGTGCGAGAGAGTGTAGGAGAGGGTAGGTGCAGTGCTTCGCCGCTCCTTCTCTCGCTGTTCGCTCTCTCTCCTCCCTGCGCCCCACTCTCCCGTCCGCTCGCGCCTCACTCTCGACCGTTCGCTGGCTGGGCGCCTCTCAAGAACATCCGGAAATGTGTGCTCGAGGCGCCGCTGTTAAACGCCAACGGCGACCACAAGGCTGAGATTATGGCCGTCAGGTACAATGACAACACAAACAGGTGCTGATGAATGTGTAAATAAATGGTTACGGTAGAAATCCTCGTCTCGTCATTAATTTACGCCATTAAAATTACTACGCCGTGTACTCTCGGCGCAAGAAATGCATTCGCATTTCCTCACGATTCCCTTCGGGGAGGTGGGGGCATTTTTTTAGGAGTGAAGCCGTGCGTTCGTGTAGCGTTCTTCGTGCAGCTGGCCCGAATGATAGCAGTTAAAATTTCCAGCTGCTTAAGCATGGTTTTTAGTTCGCACGCACTACCAATAATGCATAACGAATAGAGCTGCTCTGGTCGCTGACACAATTGTCACTCGACGGATTCGCAGCTCGAAGCAAACAGCGCGTAGGCAGCGGTCGCCCGGGGCTTCAAATATTGTGCCATTCTGGCCTTGAAAATGCATGTACGGCCGCCTCTGATCACAGACCTTGTGTGCTGCTTAAGGTCTTGCAGATATTGTCCGTACGTGTTGCTTCATGATAGATCGGGGATTAGTAGGGGCGCAGCCAGAAGTCTTTCCACAGCGGAGTTGTTTAAGCCGGCCGTAATATGTCCAAGGCGAACAGAAAACTCCGCGCCGCGATGATGCCACCGTACGTTACCTAGCAACCGGTTGCACTGCTGTGCGCGTCGACCGGCCTAGCGTCCCTGGGGCTTAGCGGCACGTTTTGGAACAGTGAAAATCCAGATTACACATTTTTCTCGCCCTCGTTGGTTGTTCCATGCTGCAACAATCGCCCCTACGACGAGCCCAACATCGTTTCTTTTTCTTTTAGCTTTCCATTTGTTGCGATCTAGGGCATTCTTCGGTGGCTCTTTTCTCCACGGAAGATGACAATATTGCTGGGAAAGACTTGCTAAAGCTGGTTCTTGACACTGCTTCGTTTCAACGGCTTGCTAAGTTGAACAAAGAGTATCGCGTTGTCATAAAAAACAAAGAAATTAAAATGCACCTTCTTCGGATGGGAATGATCGCAGCTTAAGAAACAGCAAAAAGAGTGAGTGAAGCTTGCCTGATACCTGGCTTTCCTCGAAAGAGGATGCTCGGCCGTGGCGCTGTTGTAGTTCTTTATCGACGTTCACGCGATAACCTTCACATCGCGCTCGACTGTACATCCAGACATGCTAGGCACGAGTGGCAACATTGAAGAGTGTCCCTCGTTTAACCGAATATACACTCCGCCTCAGGACGCTTGCGGCATCTCGATGCCAAAGAACGACGCCTTGGGGCTGATAACATGCGCTTGGCTCTTTTAGAACAAACGATGCGCGCTTTCTGGATGTTCCGACATGCGCAGTCACATAAAAGAGTGATAACATCGGATAATGCGCACAGCCAGCAAAACGAAGGCGCTTACCAACATCATTTCTGGTTTCAAGCAGTCTGCGCGGATCTGCATGTATATTAGGCCGCGCATGCTCCTGCGCACACCACGTCAGAACCTGCAACTGCTGCAAGGTGCCGCCCCGCAGAGCAAAGCCAGCTGCTCGCGCGCTCTACACAGACGTGGACGTGACTGTACATTCGTAGCTATGTGCGGTACAGCACCCAATACGAGGAGCGGCGCCGTATATTCCAGCATTTGACGATACGACATAGGTGCGAGAGACGTCGGAAAGATTGTGAAGCCTTGCCTTGGCCTAGCGCCCCCACCTTATACGTGCGTTAGGAAAATTTCGTATCCGCGTTGGTATGTACAGAGTTGGCAACTATGCATAAGGCGGCTACATTTTGCACGAACGCCGACCATGAAAGCACTAAATCGCAAATTACAAACACCTTATGCGACAGTTACATTTCGCAGAGATCTTATTAGTTTGCCATCAGCGTAAGTACCACTGCTGTCGACTCAAACGTTAGGGAGATAGGCTTACATGAGGGCTCATAGCGGCACCGTAGATGTCAGACAAACAACCGAAAAGGAAAACAAGAAGATGGCTTTCGCTTTCTAGTCGTCTTAGGTAAATGGAAAAGGGACCATGCGACATCTTACCGCCAGTCCGAATGTTCCCGCCGAAATTTCCGAATGAGCATTTGTCCGAATGTTCCCACCGGAGTGGCGGCTCGCCGGCAGATGAAGAGGGGGTGAGAGTCCAAGGACGAGAGTGGGCTCAGCACTTTCACTAACACTAAAAACACACACAATCGGCGCGCGCGGCCGACACGTCCGTTTATATACGTTGGCGTGGTATCCGGGCGCTGGCTACAATCCTCGTTTTACGTGCGTTTTCGCCTTGGCAGGGCAGAGTCAATCGTGACATAGTTCATATTAAAAAATGACAACCTCGGGCAACGCGGACAGGCGGCAGAACAGGCGCTTAGCAACATCTTTCTGGTTTAAAGCAACGTGCGTACACCACGTCAGACCGTGCAAGCGCCGCAAGGTGGCGCCCCGCCGAGCGAAGCCGGCTGCTCGCGTGCTCTACACAGAGGTGGACGGCACTGTACAGTCACTTGCAAAATTCTGGAGACGACGGGAGCGCGTGCCAAACTATCGCTGCGCCTTCTGGCGGTTTAAGGGCTAACTTCGGCAGCGAGTACTGAACACGCGCGTCCTTTTCAACCTTTCGCTCGCTTCAACCGGGCTCGTGACGAAACGTGGGAGAGAGCGCAAGATGGCAATTCCTGTAGTCGATGTGGAAGCGCCGAGCCATGATATCGCGGCGATAAAGAGTTCACTTGTACAAACGAGGTATTTTCGTCCAGCCGTCGCTCGTGTGCCTCCACGGCGACTCAAGAAGTGATACCTTGCGCAATGTCCGGCGTTGCGGCCGGTGTTCACGCATTGAAGCAAGCGAACGAGCAAAATGGAATGCAGAAAAGGACGTGTGCGCGTGGCACGCACTCTCAAAGTCAGCCGCGAAATCGGTAGAAGAGCGCAGCGATGCATTTTGGCACGCGTTCCCGTGGTCGGTAGAATTTCTCACTCGGCTGTACGTTACGGCAGACGAGGTCCTGACAACATCCGTGGCGCCGGAAATTCTCAGCATCTCGTCTACCAGTTGTGAAAGGAATGTTTTTTTTTTTCGTAGTTCCTCGGGAGCAGACAAGGAGAAGTGTCAGGATTAAGGCATGAAGTAGAAATGCAGAAACATGAGAAGCAGTCCTAGAATTGACACGAGCTCTTTCGACGCAAATACCATCATCCATAGATTACCTATTAAACTCGTGGTAAGAATTTCGAAGGGTTCCGACCAACATAGGGCTGGTTGCAGCCGTCCGGCAGTAGCTCTGCAAATACAGCAGGAAGAGGTGTATGATGTTACACCGGTAGGAAGACGAGACCTGTGGATGAGAGTTTCGATGCACTCATACATTCTGTGAAAACCAAGGCGGCGAGCAGTCGTGCAGCCGTCATGAGCATTAAGGACACTCGCTTGAAGACAGCGACGCAGAACAGGCGCCCTGCATCGAGCGTCAATACAAGTGAGACAGTCTGTCAGTACGCAGTTCTTGAGCTTCGCATGCGTGAGCAGCAGAAAATGCCGGGTTTTATCAGAGCGCCACGCTCCTTGAGCACGGCCGATGACGTGTCGGCAGTACATGAGCCGGTAAGTTCGGGAGTGATCCCACTGAACGTCCGAAGGAAGTTCCTGCTTCAAAGCAACCCCGGCATTAGGCGACACGCGACAACGAGTCACGGGACATGGTTGCGCAACCATAGAAAGCGGACCGCGAGAACGTCCGTCTGCGTACTGGTACTTGCTACAAACTTGCAGATGACAAGCTGGCAATCTCCGAGACGAATAGCCCAGCGACCAAGACGTCAAGACAGCTTCTCGCGCACGAAGAGCCAGGATAAATTTATTTATTTCTTTACTTAGGCATCCTAAACGCCTATTGGAACACAATTATTTATCCTTGCAAGGTTATACGTAGAGGAAGCAGTCATAGGTGCTATATCATATGACACGACGGGCTGTCATGTAGCCAGGGTGGTTGGCGTAGATAGGGAGATTTTTCGATGTTGGATGTGTCTATATACAGGCAAACGTACAGGCGCACGTACATACATGAAGTATCTTTAAACCCTCCCCCCCCCCCCGCCAAAAAAATTATAGCTATGCCACTGACGATGGAAGGCGAGCAGATGTAGACCGAATTATTGTTTCAGCTCAGGGAAGTAGACTATTGTCATTTCACAAGAAAGGTGATCGGTTCTAGGCCGATTCTAGATGTGGGGCTACATAATGTTTTAACTAAACCAATACAGGATCAACAAAGTAAAAAACAGCACTTCCGCAGTGCTGTCTTTTACTTTCTCTGTTGTCCTTGTGTTGGCACAGTTAAACCATTACGGAATGAACATCAACCAACTAGCCACACTTGGTGCTCTTCTGTGGTTACGCAGTCTTATACCTGGATTAGAAAAAACAGCGCGACAACCACAGGACACACAGGAAGGGAACGCACACAGCGCTGAACTCTCAACAAATTTATTGTGAAAAAAACAAATGCACCGCCTATAAATACACACGATTACCACTCGCATAATACTGCGTCACTGGACATAGCGCAGATAGGCCACGAACAGCGCAACCGCGACAGGTTACGACAAACGCCTCCGTAAATACTCCATTTCCTTGGGCAATACGCTGGAGATCATCTTCTGCCAGTGAAGCCATTTTTCTTCGGGGTTGGCGAGAGTCGCGGGACAGCCCGCCAGCATGTGTCTGATTTCAATGATGCCATCGCATGCGTCACATTCTTTTCTAATTTCGCTTTCGGGGTGAATTTTTTTTACAAAATACGGAGTGGGGTACGTCCCAGTTTGCAGTAAACGTAGCGTGACTGCCTGAGCCCTGTTCAACTTTGCGTGTGGCAGTGGGAATTGCCTACGCCCCAAGTAGTAGTATTTAGTGATCTCGTTGTAGGTTAGTAAATTATCATTATGATTCCCGGAATACATATGGGACAAGTGGACGAGGCTCGGGTCAACCTCAACGAGGTGACGAATGACCTGGCACGAGGACTCGCTTGCCGTGCCGGTCAGAACCGAACCGACGCCCACTGCCATTCCGGGAATCATAAAGATAATTTACTAACCTACAACGAGATCACTAAATACTACTACTTGGGGCGTAGGCAATTCCCACTGCCACACGCAAAGTTGAACAGGGCTCAGGCAGTCACGCTACGTTTACTGCAAACTGGGACGTACCCCACTCCGTATTTTGTGCGACAGGATTTTCTCGTTATAGACAATTATATTCGTCAAACCTTCTTACCCTCCCATGCCAATTTTGGGCTACACCAAGTTAAGGAGGCGATCACGAGAGCACCCAGACTAGGCGCATAGATAGATAGATAGATAGATAGATAGATAGATAGATAGATAGATAGATAGATAGATAGATAGATAGATAGATAGATAGATAGATAGATAGATAGATAGATAGATAGATAGATAGATAGATAGATAGATAGATAGATAGATAGATAGATAGATAGATAGATAGATAGATAGATAGATAGATAGATAGATAGATAGATAGATAGATAGATAGATAGATAGATAGATAGATAGATAGATAGATAGATAGATAGATAGATAGATAGATAGATAGATAGATAGATAGATAGATAGATAGATAGATAGATAGATAGATAGATAGATAGATAGATAGATAGATAGATAGATAGATAGATAGATAGATAGATAGATAGATAGATAGATAGATAGATAGATAGATAGATAGATAGATAGATAGACAGATAGATAGAAACGCTCAATGTGCTTAGGGCTTGCTAAGAAATGCTTCGCATTTAAAAGAGAACTGCGGGCTTTCAATATTTTAAAATGCGAAGCATTTCTTAGCGAACCTCAGGCACATTGCCCGTTTCTATCTACGTATCTATCTTTCTATCTATCTATCTATCTATCTATCTATCTATCTAGCCGCTACGTCTGGACGCTCTCCTGGTCGTCTCCATAACTTGTAGTATACCAAAATTGGCATAACAGGGGATCAGTGTATGACGAACACGATTCACTGCTCATGACATGAATAACGCAAAATACCTGTCGCGTACGTCGTGAAACCCTTTCTCTCAGTCACGTGTGGCACATACCCGTATACCAGAGTTCGTATTATGCGGGTATGTGGCACAGGTGATGCAGAGTCGGAACCAGCATAGTAACCGCGAACACACGCATTTACACACAAGGAAAGTGATTATAATAATGATTGTTTGGGTTTTAGGTCCCAAAACCACGATATGATTGTGAGAGACGCCATAGCAAAGGGCTCCGGAAATTTCGACCATCTGGTATTCTTTAACGAGCACCGAGATCACACAGTACACAGGCATCTAGCATTTTGCCTCCATCAAAATGCGACCGGCGCGGCCGGGATCGAACCCGCGACCTTCGGCGCAGCAGCCGAGCACCATAACCGCTACACCACCGCGGCGGGCGCAAGGAAAGTGACAGAACACCCCTGGAAAACACTCAACTACCATCCACTGGTCCACGTAGTCCGCAAAGTGGAACACGTGGATTACAAAAAAAACCGGGGCCAATGCTTCCCTACAATAAATCTGCCAATAGAACCAGGCCTCTCATCATTACCGATGATTTCAACATTGACTTATCAAGACCCAACAACACCTGGTCCTTATACTGCGTGAAGGACGGCTTGGATGTGTACAGGGCATCAAGAGACCTCGCTGCCACGTTCAGGAGAGGAGGCATCATAGATAATTTCATCGTAAGAGGCATCCCGGATTCTACCAGCTGCACAATACCTCGCACTTCACTCCACTTTCACCCCTCGTAGCCGCAATCACGAATGGATCCGATAACAAGTCCGGTCCAGCTGCTGCTGCTCTCTGATCACGGTGATGATGACCTTGTTCAAGAACAGTCAAGAACCCCTTCTACACATCCACACAGGTTCGGGAAACGTGCGTGCGTTCTCCGTCATAACGGACAAGTATAAGCATAACAAATGTAACGGAACAGTAACAACTGCAACTGTGACTGTAACGTACGTGCAGTGCACCTGCGCGTGTCACTCGGCGGCGTACCATATATATACGGAAGCTTTCCTGAATGAAGCTTCGTTGCGAGTAACGCCTGTCCTGTGCATCTGTGTACCTTCTTTGTCCTGTTCGGATTCGCGCTATCCAATATTGAAGAGTCTAAGCACTACGTGTCAGCTTACCGCGTCCGGTGTTGGTAGCACCCATGTTGCGTTGGCAGTTTAGCTTTTCTCGGCAGCTAGACAGGTTAAAAGAAGCGGGTTTCCCACAGGCCACAGTTGTCTCCGTTTGTGAAGGGCTCCTAAAAAAGCTTAAGAAAGGCAATCCTCAACATGACCAGACCCTAAGAGAAAAGAAAGGAAAAATCTCCGTTATTCCTTACGCACACCGGATGGCGCATGGCTTAAAGAAGGTAGTATCTAAATATCCAGTTCAAGTCATATTTTCCGCGAAGAACAGGTTATCCAGCTTATGTTATCTGGCCAACAAACCTAAGCGCAAGCCAATCACATCGTGTCAGGTTCCTTGGGGGTAGTTTATGCAATTCCGCTCTCTTGTGGCAAGGTGTATTACGGGCAAACTGGTCGATGTTTGAATATTCGCCTCAGAGAACACTTCGGTGCTGTAAAAAATTCTACGACTTCTAATTTGGCCGCCCACTGCAGCAGATGCAAATGTGAACCCTTGTTTCAAGAAACAGCCGTGATGTACAAAAATAAAGATCAAACAAGCCGTGAGATAATCGAGGTTTATCATATGCACGTGGATGCCGCTCTTTGTATCAGTCAAACCTTTATCGCACTGCACAAAAAAGAAATAGAATTTTTGAATGGCATGTTCCCGCGCTTTTCTTGTTTATCTGGCAATCACCATGTGGTTTAAATATTTTTGTTTTATGTTTGTGTTCAAAATAAATTTCAGTTGAGAGTCAGCGCTCGTGTTGTGCGTTTCTTGTCCTTCGTCCGTGCCGCGCTGCATTTTCCCGAAGATCGTTACGCAACTGTAAGCAAGTGGTTATATAATACCTATGCGACTCTTCAACATATGAGTGTGCGAATACCACTTCCACATTTCTCTAGCGTCATTTCGTAAGGTTTCGCTCAATGTGAAAAATTACGCCACATTCACCATCCAGCGCATGCTTCGCATAACATCGATTCCCACGGTACGTGGGATCTGCCGAATTTTTACCGTGCACCTTCTTCTGAGTATGAGGAGAAAACTTCGACGGCACTAATTAGCTATAATTAAGATTGCAAATTGTTATGCGGCGCGCAATATTCAGAAAAAAACAACTTATATCCGAACGTTTGCCAAGGGTGACCTTTGAACAGTACGAACTTTTTCTTATCGGGATACTAAGTGTGGTAGGCTATGAAGGCACTTTTGAAATAAAATCATTAGCCGTCCCACAGACATCGCATTATGAAGCACATATTAAGACGAACAACGATCGAAAGCACACTGCGATCATAGATCATGTTCAAGAACACTACGCCGGTGTGTGCACACAGTGCTGATGGGCGCCATGTTACGAATAATGAATAATTGCGCGGCATCATTACCATAGTGTCAACAAAGGCATATAGTTATCTTTTTCTATCTTTGATACGCCAGAGACAATGCACTAATAGTCATTAGCATGTACAAATGTCGTCCTCAATCTTTTCTTCGAAATGTCACATTCTACGAGACGTTCATTCTCTTGTGATCAAAACAGCAGCGAAGGGGGATGATCCATCGTACTCCTACGTTTCTACGTAACGTGGCTGGGAAAAAAATATGCTTGCAACGTCATCGCACATATACTGTGTTACGTACCAGCATATAAAGGTGCTCATGTTTTACCGCAAGCTTCTGTTGTACGATAGCAAACGTGTTCAGCGACCAGCGTTACGATGTCTACTGCGAAATTCTCCGTCATCCTAATGCTCACACTCACAGTCACGTTAATGTAAGCAATGTCCCTGCCTATAGCTATGTGTGATCGCACATAATTTGTCCTTTCTTAACAACCAATTTCCTGCGATGTGTCTTTCAATATGATAATTTCGCATTCATGTCTTCATCAAAGCTGCATCCACTAGTTTCTTTTGTATATTGATGTATCCCGGTCCTGTTAATTAATGTTTAATTACAAATGCCATAGTACACCTGATTATCGACAGCGTAGAATAACAGGCTCCACAGTATACCCCCTGTTGTCAACCATACGCATCCCACAGGCACCGCGCAATCGTGTCGTGGTGGCACCAGCGCTCCACTAGACAGAGGCACTAGTGACGTACACTTCACTTACGCATGTGATATTCCGTAAAAGGGAGTTTGAGGGCGTAATTTTGCCGCCTCACTGAATTCTTTAGCAATATTTTACTATTAGGCAAGTTTTACAAAACTAAATATTTCATCGGCGATCACCTGCACCTTTCACCACTCAACTACGGTGGATATGCACGCGAAGGTGCGTTCAAACAGAACACTTCATACAAAGAATTGTACTTCAACAGTGTTATTAGTTATCTTTTGCCGGTATATTCCACGCTACGTATTGCGAGATCTTTACCAGCGGAACTGCCTATGCCAGCCGTTGGTTGTAATCCGGCAGCAGAAAATAATCATCGTCACGAACCGCCGCGCACTATGTTCTTCTTAATCTTCTGCTGCGCTCCCAGAACACGTGCATCGATTTGTACGACGTGGGATGGAATAACTCTGATGGGTGCGAAACAGAGATATAGATAGAAAGGAAGTGAAAGAGGCAGATTCTTGGCGAAAAAATTTCTTGACGAGGCAGGATCCGAAGCCGCGCACCCACGATCCGAATGCGAGCGTCGTAACCACTCGGCTATCCAGGCACGCTAGCAGATCATAACGTAGCCATATATAGTATAAGGTCATGCCATGTCAAGTGTACCAGGTCGACTTCCGACCACCTTCGATCATGCTGAAAAAAATCGTGCCTGTATATCTGCACGTGAGAAGTAGCTATTGAGGAGTTATATTTCCGTAAAAAATATGTTGCCTGCAGGGTGCCTCGAGCTTTGGCCACGGAAGTGAAACTGTGTCGCGCTAAATAATTTATATAAAATTTGTATTTGGAGCCATTACTACAAAGCAATGTTTTCTTAATATGAAGGGGCCGGTATTTCATGACTATGATAGCTTATTCATTTTTGTCTTAACTTTCATAATTTCTGGCCCTGACGAATAATCACAAAATGCTGAATGTTTAGCAATTTTTATAGAAAGAACAGATTTTTTTCGCGAGCAATCTAATGACGTTGTGGGTTTTATAAGTTCATACAGTGAATGATAAAAGTACTACGGGAACGGATGAAGCAGAAACATTGTCAGAATATTGTGACAAATTTGGGGAAGATAGCATTTTGACCCATATTTGGGCTTCATTTTCGCAATGTAGCGGTCTAAGTAAAAATATCGCTTAGAGATCGTAGTGTAGGTTGTTCTATTGGTAAAATATACAGAAATTTTGAAAAGAGTAGTTTTTGTTTTAAGCGAGAAAAGAAGTTTTGAACTGAACAACCACAAGGTTGTACGAAGTCTACCTTTGCATGACCTTCATTGCACAGCACGCCAGCGCAGGATTTCAGCACGTGCCGTTTCGCAGCGATTAATGCAAGCCGTACGGCTGCTTGTTACTTATTTAAGTAATACGGCTATATACAACGTCATAAACGGCATAGTGCTAAAACGATGGAACGGTATCTTTCCCCTTGGATTATCAAAAGCCAGGTCCAAATTGTTCCAACCATGGGCGATGTAGCCAGGGATAAGCAGGGGTGGGAATTGCGCGAGCTGAAACCGCCGTTCCTCTTCCTTTGTCGTTTAAGCTTGCCTTGCGCCTTGATGCATGTGAACAGTTTTTGCTAGAATAGGCACACTTCTATCAATCTGTTTTTTTCTAAACAAACACATCCCTTTCAATTATCTTTGTCGTTATTCTTCTTACATATTTCTTATGTTGCGTTAATGCGTCTCGCCCAGCTTTTCTAACTTTGTTTTTTTTTCTGCATCTTCGCCTACTTTCGCGCTCTTTTCTTGCAGAATGCCTCCGTTTTATTCTTCATTAATAACGTTTAGCTAATTGATGTATACGCGAGCGCTAATGCTTCAGTTTCACTCTTTCACACGCCAAATAAATTATTATTAATATTATTATTATTAGTAGTAGTAGTAGTAGTAGTAGTAGTAGTAGTAGTAGTAGTAGTAGTAGTAGTAGTAGTAGTAGTAGTAGTAGTGGTAGCAGTAAGTATTAGTATTATTAGCCGTAATAGCAGTATATTACAAACTGAGTTGGGTGGAGTACAAAGCCTGCGGAATATATGGCTGGTTTTATAACATTTATCGGCTTCTTTCTTTCTCCCAAAGTTCCCACCCTATATAAATTAAAAAATTGTCGATAAACAATATTCACTGACAGCAATAACCTTGCTTTGCTTTAAAAAAAAAAAAGACATAATATGCTGGGCAAATTTTTCTGCGTTCTTTACGTTGCCTGTGACAGTCGTGTTCGGTCGCTGGCATGTCGTAAACTCGGGGTAAGTCTGCATACGAAGGTCGTTGCATGTCGCAGTTGAGCACCTTTCTTCTTCTTCCGTAGGAATGTTTCTCGGAGTTGGGGGAAACCTCCGAAACGTGGAGGTCCAATGAGATCTCCTCCGGGACCACCCGCGTGCGATGTCAGAAGGGTAAGTGATTATTTAGACGCAGTTAATTGCTGACGTTCTCACGGGCAGCCTTAACCTTTTCAGACGCCACCTATAGGATGAACTGCCTGTAAATGCGTCAAACCGACACAACAATATTTCAAGGCATTCAACAGTCTATTGCAACAAAAATAGTATCATTATATATATATATATATATATATATATATATATATATATATATATATATATATATATATATATATATATATATATGTATATATATGTGTGTGTGTGTGTGTGTGTGTGTGTGTGTGTGTGTGTGTGTGTGTGTGTGTGTGTGTGTGTGTGTGTGTGTGTGTGTGTGTGTGTGTGTGTGTGTGTGTGTGTGTGTCATTGTAATGAATCCTAATTAAATTGTAATTAACTATTCACTTAATCCGAAGTCATTCATGCTCTGTTACTGCATAAACAGAACGAAATCTCAGGCTAGAATTATCGTGAAAATTCGTTTTCGGTTATGTTCATGTTGGGCAAAGAAAAATTACACTTTTGATGTCGCTCGCGGGAAGCGGCCCATCGAACGACTCGTGGAACATGGTAGTCCCTTCAGCAAGATGATCGTACGCAACAGTACACTGCAAAATGAAGTTAAATGAAGACAGATTTATTGCGCACGAGGTTAAATTCATCCAATGCTCAATGTAACTTGTTCTTTGTTAGCGACTAGTCGATACACCTAGAAGAAACAAGTGGCGTACAGAATTGTGTACATAGCGTCTCAAAGGGTTAAGTGCACCGCCGGTATTTGTAATATGTTTTTTCAAGCTTTGTAAAATAAGATATATATAAATCTTCAAATCTTTCGAGAAATTATTCCTGTTCTAAATGACCGTTACTCGTGTTCTAAATGGCAATAGCATTCCGTAGGTTAGCAGGAAGACTTTCTGATGGATGGACTATTCGGATTCGGATGTATTCTCACACGGACGCACTGGTGCCATCGCGTGCCAGTGACGTCAGCGCAGAATTTACGAGCATCGCGTGACAAGAACCACGCTAACAAGGTTACGGCGGCGGAATCTGTATTTCCCGCCATGCGACGACACAAACATGATATCATATACTTCCGCTAAAACGAACGATCCTGTAAACAAACACACGTGGCAATTTCCCTGTATACCATGTCCAAGCAGCGTAAGTCTGCTCATTGTGCGCAACTAAATTCACTCATGATGGAGGCCAGTCGTATGTCGAAAGAAAAATGAAATAAATATTATTACTGCAAATACTGCACCTGGCACTAAGCAAGTCAGTCCAAAGAGGTGTAAGAGCGCGAGCAACGGTACCAGACAGAAATGGACGAAGCGCTCTGTGGCGTTGTTCGCGTTGTTACTCGTGTTCTTTGCACATGTACCGTTATAAAAAGGGTCGCTGTCAGTAATTCGATGATACTGAGGTTTATAAATTGATAAAAGAAGCTTATATTACATGCTCGCAACGGGGTTAGGGAGATCACGAATGATCCTTCGTCTTTTGTTGCTCGAACGTCTCTGCTCGGCCGCCGAGTCCGTAGAGCCGGCCATTCTCTCGCTTCCTTGTTGGCGGCGTCGTCCGGTCCAGCGAAGGTTCAGTACGAGCCGGGTCATAATCCCTTTCAGACATATTGCGCGGGTGTCCCAACCACCTCATCTCCCCCGTTCCCCCGTGAAAAAGCAGGCTTCGGTGTCAACAGGTGCAGGTATTCAATACTGGATATGGCGAAATCGAACAGGACAAAGAAGGAACACAGATGCACAGGACAGGCGCCTCTCTGTTCCTTCTTTCTCCTGTTCCATTTCGCGCTATGCGGTATTGAAGATTACGAACCAACTAGCCCAGCAAAGAATTTCGTTAGGCCCAAGTAAGCAGTCTAGTGTGAGTCCAGCACATCCACTGCACCGAACTTAGATGTTTGGTGCCATAACTAATGCTGCTCATTTATATTTTATTTCTTATCTTATCAGCAATGTCAAACAAATGTCCCACTTGCGTGCGGCATGGGCTGTTACTGCGCAAAAAACATGCACGGCTTCGGAAATAAGGGCCTGTGCGCGCCAATTAAAAATGGATAATTGCTTTGCTAATGACCAAAAGTGAACGAATAAAGTCGCTGTATGAATTAAATCTTGTAAGTTTTCTTTCACTCGTAAAGGAGCTCGAAACATGAAAATTCTAGCTATCATTAAAAGAAATTGTAAGGCAGCGCCACTGCAAAGAGTCCACCAGTCGTCATTGATTCCATTTTTCATGCTTTGTACTTATATCCTGGAAGTTCATCCATTACCGTTTGCGGAATACGTGATGACTGCAGCCGTGTAGACTCCAGTTGCCCGCGTTAGTGCCACTAATTGTGTGCAATGCAAGGGTCAGGCTGACACGAAAGCCTTCACCTGGTACGGCCTGCATGCCGGGGCCGGGCAGGTAAAGTAATCGTTGACTCCTCCCCATGCTCGGCTAACGCCTATAGCAGCTTGGGACTTGGGCGGAGCGCGGCATTGCGTCCTGCCCACGATAGCCCGGTCATGCTATCTGCAACTCCACAAAGTATATACTATAAGAAATGAGTGGCCCGCGGCGTTGCTCTAAGAGTAGCGTTCCTCAGGACCCAAATAAAGTTCTGTCTGTCTGTCTGAACGAAAAAAAATGGGGCAAGCAAAGCTTGGCGTTCGCGTGCCTGGGATACTATACTTTCCATTCTATGGCATTACGCAATGCTCCCTCCAAACTGTTTCCTTCCTCCATGCTGGGAATTAGACCATCATCCGTGTGTTTAGCAGCGCAACAACACTTCAGTCGCTACAGCCAACAACGACGGCCATGCGTTCATATTCAGACAACAATGAAACGTGGCAACGCGTAATGACAAGTCGCCTCGATAAAACATCAGAATGTCATATAAGAAAGGGCTGATCGCTGGCAAGCCCACGATCGAGAGAGCATGAATTATTGGAAAGCGACGCATGCAAATACGGTCACCGGCGCAGCTTTCGAGGGCCGCATTACTGTAGGCTCGCCGGCGCCGGGTTTTTGCGCGTACGACACCACCGAATTCTGAGAGTTATGACAAGCTTCGCTTGAAAAGAACTTAGAAAGTCAGGGGTGTAGGCAATGCTACATTTTCGGTAGCGGCCGGCCAAGTGACGTAGGTGACGAGTGTCCTGCGCATTAAAAACACGTTGAAACACTTCCACACAAAAACCATTGTTGAAATATTTGCGAAGGCGAAGTGCGATTAAAAGCACACTTCGCAAGAAGCATACATTGCCATATCAAACCAATACTGATGGCTGGCTACCATGTTATAAAAAGATATAAACCTCCGGCATCACTCACATATATAGACACCAAGGGCTTACAGTTTTCTTTTATTTCTTTTATACTCAAGCACTGATGCACTAACACTGGTTAGAATGGATGCATGTTCTCGTTAACCTTTTCTTTGCAATATCATGCTTAATTCCAAGTATTACTGGTCCTACACTGTGGCGTGGAGAATCATACGCCATACCAAACTGATGACTTCCAAGAAAAAACAGCAGACGTCCGCTGTTCTCGTTTCCCACTTGAGATGACAGAAGATGATTTGAATGCTAAGTGACATATTCTGCATACACCAAGGCGTTGACTAACTATCGCGCTCAGTATGAGCTACATCATGCGATCTTGTGGTCGAGTGCGCTGCAAGGTAGTACAGTGGCGTCGATCGTGGCATACTTTCGAGTTATCGGGAGAGAGTTCCGCTGTTCCTGCGAGCACGCATCGCTCCCACTTGCTTGCTTTCACCCTTGCCCTCCTTTATTTTGAAAGAACTTTTTGTTATTTATTTTGCTTTAATAAAGGAAAATGCGAAGGGATTCGGGCGGCAAGCCACTGCGGCAGTTATCATTTTCGAAGCTGATATCCCGACAGGGCAAAACGCGGGCGAGCGTGAGAGCAAGTGGAGGCGACGCGCACTTGCAGGAACACTGTGCAATTGGCACACATCCTAATGTTGACACTCACAGTCATGGTGCTGTACGTAGTCTTACCATTGCATCTAACTACATAGCCATACAAAACGTTTGCTTTCCTACTGACCCATTTTCTGTGGTACTTCATTGCCCATGGCAAATTTACACACAGCTTTACAAAAGCTCTTTCATCTAGGATGAAACGTACAACGGCGTAGAGAAGCCGCACTGCCGTGTACCATGTTGTGAAAAACTAAATAATTTGCGACGTCATTTATATCAGGATAACAAAGGCATGAATTTAAAATTTTCATTTCTTTGACACACGAGCAACAATTCACTAATTGTCGTTAGAATGTATGAATGCCCTCGTCGACCTTTTCAACTTCATGCTTATTTCCAAGTAATAGGGGTCTTATATTGTGGTGATCGCACTCGTACATTTAATTACATACCAAATTGATCACTTCCAAAAAATATTACTGCACATCTCTCGTTGTTTTCCAGTAAAGATAACAGAAAATGGTCCTGCTAATCTACTGCAAGTCTTACTTGCAGTAGGTACTGCAAGTACCTACTGCAAGTACAGTTGTTAAGTGCCCATCACGCCATAATTATTCCTTTTGCGAATCAGCGAAGGGCCCACTACGCGTCCGTAAGGCAACACGCGATGATTAAATTTGTCTGAGGACTTTGTATCGGGTGGGCCTTTAAAATACCCACTCGTTGCGCAATTCACATGTTTTGACGCCTGGCTTGAATCTATGCTTCTGCCACGCAATATTACATGCGCTAAGGAGACTCTTTCCACTACATCACATCCATATAGTCTTGTTTTTTTCCGAAGCAGTTCCAAGAAATAGCGTGGCTCTGTGGCACAACACCTGCTTGCCACGCCGACGGCCTAGGGTGATCCTCCCTCGAATCAAAGTTTCTTCATTATTTTATTTGCATCTTGCTCGATTTTTCTTCATAACGCTTACTTAGTAAGTGTCATGACGCTTTGCGTCATGACACTTACTAGCGCCGATAGAGACCAATTCAGCGACGACGCAGGTAAAGCATCGCCTCCAAGATTGCACCCAATCTTGGAGGTCATGATTAAAGCGTCTCGATACCAGCGAGAAACAATGGCCGGCTTGGCATCGGGGAGGCTATACTTGCAGACTGCTTCGCGTGAAATCGACTCCCACAATGCGTGGAATCTGCCGGAATTTTTTTTTTCGGAGAACAAAGTAACATGTTCTATTCCTGACCTCAGAGCGGAGCCACTACGCCTAATCACGTTGCTTCCACACTTGCATATGGTTGTCTATTAAACTTCCCATTGTGCTTGTTCAATTGTTTCATGCACATGTGGGCGTTGAATAGTGTCCTCTGGACAAAATGTACATCATTTTGCAGATTTTACATCCGGGCCTCTCCTTAGTCATCATGCACCAGAACAAATAGGCATAATTTTTTTGTAAATTTTACCAGTGCGAAAAATTTAGATGCGCGAGACGCCGAGTTATCTTTACGTCGCCATTTGCACGTACATTCTCGTTGATATTTTGCAACAATCTCGTGGTCAACACGATAGATCTTGTGTTGAAACCAGCATTCTACGATGTCCACTGTGAAATTTGCCGTATTCCTAACTGTTGCAATCACAGTCGTGGTCACGTAAGTACTTTTATCATTGCTACCTGCTAGCACATCACAGATAATTTTATTTCTTTGTATCACTATTCTTTCTTGATGCTTTTTTCACTTAAAGTTTTTCCCCGTCTTGGTCTTCTTCAAAAACAATCTCTAAGTGGCTGGATTTTGCGGCGAAGTTGTATACGGGTAGGAGAAACCAAAAGTCGTTCGTCGAACGGGCGCAAGAACACCTAGCGCGTATGTGCCAGGGAAATTGGACAAGCCACACTACTAACCACTGGTCCACTAAAAATGAAGGAAACACACGGGTGGCAAACACCAATTAGGATTTCTGGACGCACGTAATCAATAATTCATGAAGAACTCAATGAACTGCCGGGATTAACACAGTGATAAACCAGCGCCGCACGTTTCAGCCTCGCTGGCTAACCATCAGCACAGAATGCTTTAGCGGCGATTCTTTTTTATTATTATTCAATCAACTGCATGGTTCTTAGTATTGCTGTATATTCATCTGTATTTCATGCCCATGATCGCCATAATTATGAAAAAAGTAGTAAAAATACCTCTCCTTGAGACATACAGCCATCAATCAAATTCGTCCTAGAGGCACTATGAGGTAGCTGTTTGGCGCCACCATCGCTCTTAGAGACAGTGCCATTGGCAGGATTTATTTTGTGCATGGGGAGCAAACAACTACCTGGTAGGAAATAGTCAGGGTGAAATGAGTAGCTACGTTTCATGTGATTTAAAATAGTAGAGCATTAAGCGATTATTGTCTTAATAAACATTTCGACACCGGTCACGTGCACAATTCATCGCATTGCTACGATGTGATAACGCACAACGGTGCAAGTAAATGCCGACCTTCAAACAAGGAAGCGCAATCGCCAAATGTGATGCTACGTTGCAGCGATAATTTTAGATCTACTTCTTATAACACTGCACGCTCTGTAGGACAGAAAATATGACAAACATTTCGTTATGTCCCAGCACTTCCTGCTTTTATGATTCTTTTGCGTTGTACCCAAGAAAGCCGCAATCTATACTTCTTGCTTTCACTTAACAATGTAAATCAGGTGACAGCCACTGTGGCGCTTCTTCTCGCAGGCAAGCGAAAGCGTTAATCGCGTTTCCTTATTGTTTGAGAAAGAAACAAATGAGCACTACACACCAAAGGCAAAAAATAAGCGATCCACTTGGCCACCTGAGGCGACATGCCGTTTTTCCCGACTACATTCTGCTGCGCCGCGCCTTTTTTCAATGTTCGTCACGTGAATACCCAGTGTGTCGTAACACAGCGGCGGCATTTCAAGCAAGGCGAGCTTCGATATCGCCTTGATCGGGGCCTTCAATTTCGATAACTATTACCTCAAATTACGTGTGTTTTTTGGGGATTTGTAGAAAAATTGGTATGCCGTAAATTGTTACGTTCTAAAGACAAAAAGAAAAGGGGGGGGGGGAGCTTATTTTTAGGTCTGGTAGTCTCATGCCACCAATTTCACAAAGGGTGGGTTCTCTCCCAGGCGGCTATGTACTTCGTTCTCCCCAGCATTAGGCCGGAAGAGCAATAATAATAATAATATCTGGGGTTTAACGTCCCAAAACCACGATATGATTATGAGAGACGCCGTAGTGGAGGGCTCCGGAAATTTCGACCACCTGGGGTTCTTTAATGTGCACCTAAATCTAAGTACACGGGCCTCAAACATTTTCGCCGCCATCGAAAATGCAGCCGCCGCGGCCGGGATTCGATCCCGCGACCTTCGGGTCAGCAGTCGAGCGCCATAACCACTAGACCATCGTGGCGGGGCTAGGCCGGAAGAGCACTTGTACCTATTTCACCGGCTGGTACCCGGTGGCAGCAATTCTCTGCCTCCTACATCAGTGGCGTATGCTCCATTATTTCACCAAAGCTGTGGTGGATTAAGGTGCGCCAAGAGGCCTTTACAGACCTTATTGGGCTATCCTTCGCGACGAGTATCCAAGAACAACCGAGCGCCAGCGCTCTTCTACCCCTTAAGAAAAAAAGAAAAACCAATGGGTTTCCGGTCTGCGCTGGGAACCGAACGTCAGCGGTGGCTGTCAGCGGCCCTGGTGGATACAGAGTTTAGCGTCCGCTTCCAATGCTCTAGCTACCGGGTTCAGTAGATGTACTGGTCCGTTCGTGTTCGTTTTGCGTGTTCTGTGTTACTGGCATAACGTGCTTGAATTTCATCGATGGTCAAATTTCTTCACACATCGTGACGTCGCTGAGGGTCACCATCTCCCGGTTCCCTCGTGGGCGGAGCCACCGACTTGATTGGGCAGCTGAAACATTTTCCTCGGTACGCCTCAATAAAAGTTCTTGTCACTGTCACATCTTGTCGGTAAAAGATGGCAAAACTGCAGAGCTATGCCGGCATTGCAGTATTCATCACATGTCCTCCATTTTACTGCAGGAATGTCTCAAGTAACAACAGCAGCAACAACGCAAACGGAGAGTGCCCGGATATAGTAAGAATTGTCATTGCACTTGCTTAGAGAAGTCGAGCCTTTCACCTACGGCGATATGCAGCAATATAGATGGGCAATCTGTATTTCTTCTATGACTGCAAATGCACTGCAATATTGGTTTCCTCCATGCAAAATCATTCGACTCCTTATTTCTATATCATATGACAGAGCAGCGTGTATGATAGGAAACTTTAAATCCCTAAATTTCTTATTTCGCCTTTCTGACCATCCTGATTATATGCATGCACTATTCATGTGACTAAGCAACAGACCAGATAAAGTAAACCAGTTGTTCCGAAGAGAATTTCAAGCAATATTTATGAACACAGTTCTTGTAGAAAAATTTACTTCTGAGGTAATCTTTCATGTGCGGCGGAGTTTCACAAAACATAACACCAACCAGTAGATGAGAAACTAAAATTCACTCATTAACTTCTTAATTGATTGCCTTTTGGCCCATATTCCAATTTACCAATTGTAGCCAAAGATCTCGCCAGGCGTATTAACTTTGAACGAATTTTTAGGGTGACGTAAGTTACGAGGTATTAGTCCCAAAGTTTGCTGCGAAACAGATGGCGTTCTAGCTTTGTACTTCAATGCGCAAAACGGCGTTTTCGATTACATGAAATAGTAGTGCATTTCTGCCGTAAGTTTGATGTCGAATATCAAAATCCTTGCCGCCCTCAGCTTCTGTTCGAAGTGAAGATAGGTTGCATGACCCCCGGATACAACTCGTCATTCAGAAAATGTGCCAGGATGTAAATAACTAAAATTTATTCAGTCAATTTTAATCAGTTAACTATCAATTAATGTGACCTTAACATTTATGGCCTTCCGCTCCACCTGAGAGTTTACGTCTGAAGGAATTACCTTTTTTTCGTCTAGACCCTAGAATTAAATATAGCTTGAAGCATTCGTAAAAAATCTCACTTGCTATACTCTTGATGGCCTTGCTTAATACGCACTCGTTGATTATGGCGTGACTTCGTGTTTCTTGATCACAAAATAGCGTCAACTTAATGTCTGTTCGAGCAACTTAAATTTCATCGAGCTGACGCATTAAGTATTACATGAAAAAACGAAATGATGCTAACGCACACCAGCATACAAAGCAAAATTATCTTCATTAAGACAACGTGCAATGTCAAGTAAGCGTGCACGACATCTTAAGATCCCAGCCTGATATCCACCGAAGCCCCTTACTTTCGAGCAGTTGCGTAAAAACTTAGATTCTTTGTAAGCAACATGTTGCCCAAAACGTTCAGACTATGTATTGAGTTCTTTTATGAGAGCAGCATTTTGGGCTAGTTGGTGTTCCATGACATCAATGAAATTGCGCGACGATAACACGTATAGAAGAAGACAAGTGCAAACACAGTGTAAACTATAAAGTTATCAACAATTCCACGAGTTAAAATGTCCAAAATGTCATGTACTGTGCAGCCACATGCAACTCAGAAAGATGTGTAAGAAAGCAAGAATAAATCCTAGAAGCAAGGAAAGCATGTAAACTTCGTACTCTGCCTGCACAAATCGGCGCAATTTCAGTGACTGTTCAAGTGAAACCAATAATGCTTATGGAAATTCATTATCCCTAATATTATTCCTTGTGGAAAACGGGGGTCTCGTATACTCGTATTATTTTGTAACTGATGTCTCCGTAATAGTATTGAAGTAGTAACTAAACACCAGCGTAAAGCCGCCTGTTCGTTAACGCAAATACCATAGCATTAATTGATATTGAAGCTTGATCCCTTAGCGCTGTTCAAGGCGAAGTCAGAAATGTATAATCAAACCATGCCACGGCACACTCAAGAATTGATCTCAGCAACGCCTATTTTTTCTCCGACATTTCTAGGCTTGCGAGGGTCCAGAGGACGCATCTTGCGGAAGCGGCAACCGCAATGGCTGCGAGTGTACACAGACCAACGACAATCAGGGAGGCCAATCCTTTCGCTGCAGCCTTCAAACGTGAGATAGACGTTAATAGAATCGACGATACGGCACTTCATTGTAGAAAAACTAAGTCAATAAACATTCCTACCACTCTTAGTATAAAGTTCATGAGGTTTATCATCAGCTTTAAAAATGAATCACAGCACTCGTTCCGCTTTGAATAAGCATTTACTTTTTTTCAGTAATTAAGATCATTATCTGATACCGAGATAACTCTTTCTAAATAGCTCCGCCCAGTGTTCATACAGTCTACGGTGAGGGCATACTTCTGAAATAAGCGCAAAACGCTGCATCCATGTGCTTTGGTTCTTACAGAAAGTTGCAGTATAGTCTTTGAATGAACGAAAGAAGGGGAATTTTAAGGGCTCGTTTTTGTTTGCTATAAACAACATAACTTTCCTGTCCACGCCTTTACCCATCGATAGTCCGCTATCGATGGTGTTGAACTTCAAATTTTGCCACGCTAGGAGCGCTTACGGACAACTAGCGTCATTCATCGTAAACCGCAGGGGCTATTTTTTCGTTTTCGCGTCTTTGTTTATTTTTTTCCGCCGCGGAAGGAGCTTTGAAGTGTCACTTATGTCGCCAGGACTGAGTGCTCGTAGCTTGAAACATGGCGCCGACATCGCGCGCACCTGCCTCTCGGAAACGGCAAATTTCGGCGAATTCCGACAATTCTGAGACGGATTGTTTTATAATGGTAGCAGCGCAGACTAGCAAGATGATTTTGACTCATCGGCCTTCAGCATAGACAGCGAAAGTGCGTCAAACAGCCACGGAACGTCAACATGTATCCGTGGGTAAGCTTCGCTTTTATCTCCGAACCGAGTCGTCGCTACCGCGCTCCGTTCTAAAGATATCCTTCATGTTCTAGAGGTCACATTTCTTATCTGCGGTGTGTCAACATCGTTTGGGCGGTGCCAATTGCCGGTGGCTGCTCAACGAGTGGCGTTTAGTGCGTGAAGACGACTACGAGTACACCTCGGCATTGTGCTCCGTAGTGCCGTGCGGCATTTCGTGGAAGCCTCGATTTCTTCATGCTCTTCTTTACCTGAGAAATACTCGCTGAAATGTGCAGCAGAACTAATAAATATGCATGAATGCACACTCTTCCTAGTAAGTTTAAAGCCTCCACGCAGGGAATCTTTTATTGATTTTAAACCACCTTAAAGAGGGCACCCTGTCGTCCTTTTCCTTGTTTTTTATTTGTGATGGATTCGGGTCGACTGATCACTGCGCCTTAGACAGAAACATACGTCAAATAATACTTTGTGATAGTGCTTAAGTTTTTTTCGTATTAGGAAAGGTGCACGACACATGCCTGTTTTCGCTTCTTTTAAAATACGAAGCATTTCTTAACGAACCCAAGGCACTTCGAGCGTTTCTATCTATCTATCTATCTATCTATCTATCTATCTATCTATCTATCTATCTATCTATCTATCTATCTATCTATCTATCTATCTATCTATCTATCTATCTATCTATCTATCTATCTATCTATCTATCTATCTATCTAGCCGCGTACGTATAAGTGCTCTCGTGGTCGTCTCATCTCCATAACTATAGGTATATGCAAAAAACATGGCTGATCACTCTGTCATAGAAATCAGTAAAACACGAAAGTGAAACGCGTGTTCACAGACGTAGTTGAGCGTTTGTTGTGCATTGTTTTGCCACAAGGGCGAAGGAATGAATGCTATAGCAACAAATTGTAATGTCACGCGAAAAACGGCAAGCAGCTCGAAACTTGCAACGCGCTGCTCAAGCAGAAAGGACGCACGGAAAGAACATACACAGGATGAGCGCGAACTAACAACTGTCACAGCTCGACAGTTAAGGCGCGCTGCTCAAACACAAAGGAGGACGCACGAAACGAACGCACAAGTATACATAGAATGAGCGCAAACTGTCACAGTTGCAACTTATCTGTGTGTTAGCAGCGCTCTCCTTTCGCAAAAGCGGATGCTGCAGTGAGCGAAGTGACCTTCGTGCTCCCTGTAGCTTCAACGCAATCTTGCGGGGAGAGCACAAGACGTACAAACCACCGCCATCACGAGATAAGCGCGCGCGCTCGAGCGACCACGCCCTGTAGAGGCGCGCGCTCATCGCAACGCGTGAGGCGACGACCTTTAAAGCGCGCCCTTCGAGCTCTTCGCGCCATCTCAATAGTGATAACGAAAACACGCTGAAGTGCCACCGAACTCTGAGTACCGTCACCGGCAAATGGTGTACATAAATAGTTCATCGTTAGTATGGTGAAGAACGTGCCGCCTATGGCCGAGTCGGTTCGTGCTACGGAGCGAGGGGTCGTAAGTTCGACTCCCGGTGGCGGAATTTTTCCTTCTAGCTTTTCCTTCTTTGCCGTCTGTTAGTCTATGTATTTTACAACGTCATATCCGTGATGTAATACGTCAGTGGAGCCGTGGTGGACCCCAACATAAAACACTTTGTTGTTAATATTGTCATAGAAGGATATGGTTCTATGACGAACACTATTAACAGGTTATGACATGGATAACGTGATATCACAATAACGGGAATCCTGAAACCTTTTTTTTCTCAGTCACGTGTGCCGCATGTTGTGCCGCATACCCACATACCACGGCCCGTGGAATGCGGGTATACGTCACAAGTGACTGCAAACAACGAAGATAATAAACTGTTAACGCGACAGCGTCAACGAACTCGTGTCGCTAAAAATCCAGTGCCGGCGCTGGCGGAGTTGTGCATGAGCGAAAGATGCCAATGGAATAACAGGATAAAATTACGCTTCCCGCCGTAATAAAAGCCAGGCATTCTGCGTGGCAGTCAAGTATTGTATCATCCAGCCACGCCAGTGCTTGAAACGTAGTAATAAGTGGAGGGCTCCGGAAATTTCGACCACCTGGTGTTGTTCTTTAACGTGCACCTAAATCTAAGTACACGGGCCTCAAACATTTTCGCCTCCATCGCAAATGCAGTCGCCGCGGCGGGGATTCGATGCCGCGACCTTCGGGTCGGCAGTCGAGCGCCATAACCTCTAGACCACCGTGGCGGGACAGTGTTTGAAACTGTACGGGCGTCATGTCAGGACAAAGTCATTTGTGGTTGCAGCGTTGGCTATCCAGTTTTATAACAATGCAATAAACATCAAATGTGCGTTCATTCTACTCAGCAAATTATAGTCAAAAGCTGCTTGATCCCGGAAGAATACGCCGACGACCGCTACCTATGATAAGCACTCCATCGCACCGTAGCGTACACCTCGTCGTGACAAAACTGAGGTCCTTGTCCTAACGTGAGTGCTGTCGTTACGTCGGACCATAAGCTATTCTATGGGCGCCGGTGTTGCTGACGTTCCTGGGAAGCCCACGATATGCACACAATTACTCAAAGTACACAAAGACGTCGTTCCACCTTGTAACGCTTGGCTGAAAGCGAAAGTAGCAAATGCGGCAAAGGCTACTTGCTGAATTCTTCGCAAGAAATCGACTCCCACAATGCGTGGGTCTGCCGGAAGTTTTTTGCAGAGAAAGTAACATATTCTATTTCTGACCTTACAGCGGAGCCACTCTGCACAATTACGTTGCTTGCACACTTGCATATCTTTGTCTATTAAACTTCCCATTGTGCTTGTTCAATTGTTCCATGCACATGTGCGCCTAGTCCTGTGGACAAAATGTACATTATTTCGCAGATTTTACATCCAGTCTCTCCATTTGCCAGAACATATAAGCATAATATGTTTTTCTAGATACCGCCTGTGCGAAAATTTTAGATTCACGGGAAGCTGAGTTACAGTTACATCGCCATTTGCGCATACATACTTGTTCATATATTACCGCAATCTCTTGATCCACACTACAGAGCTTCTGCAGAAGCCAGCAATCTACGATGTCTCCTGTAAAATTTGCCCTCTTCCTAACTGTTGCAATCACAGTCATGGACACGTAAGTATTGCTATCATTGCTTCCAACTACTAGCAACAAATAATTTGATTTCTTTGCATCATTATTCTAAAGCGATAGCGTTAAAGAGCTCGTTTCGCAGAAATTCCGGTGTCGGCGTTGGTTTCGGCTTGTTGATTGTGAGCGAAAAATCCCCGTTGTCTGTGAGCGAGAAGTCGAGAAAAAATCCACAGCATATCCACGGGGTGAATGATGATGAGGGGGGCAAAGACTAGACTAGAGGACTAGATCACGCATCTGCAACGCAGCGAGCGCGGAGCGTCGGCGTCACGAGGCGAGACGGGAGAGGGGGGAGGGGAACTAGAGCACGCATCTGCAACGCAGCGAGCGTTTCCGCGCCATCTAGGGATCCTTCTGAGAACTAGAGGTGGCTACGACAGCGCCATCCAGTGAACACCAAGAACTAGAGGTAGCTACCTACTACTACATACTACAGAGGAGGGACAGACCCACACCCAAAGGAGCCACACCAAAAGGTGTCTCCTTAACGCATCCAATATTGCGTGGCCGAAGCATTCAATAGCGCCAAAACTTGTCAATTTTATTTGCAAAATTTCACTGCCTCATTTCTAAGTTTCATCAGCGAAATATATATATATATATATATATATATATATATATATATATATATATATATATATATATACACACACACACTCTGACGAAGGCAGGCCCTCGTGTCGAAACGTTAGTAAAGTTTGTTTCGCACGTTTGTCGTCCTTTCTCAGCTATATATTATATATATATATATATATATATATATATATATATATATATATATATATATATATATATATAATGACGCAGGGACAAAATAGGTGTTTATAAATAGGACCACGTATGCCATTCATTTACCACCAATTACAAGGTCATTTCCTGAAAACTACACCCGGCAGATAGCCTCCTTTTACATAACGGCGTTGTTGCGAACGCTTCTTGAAGTCGCACACGCGCCTCCGTAGGTCCTCATAAATCGCGGCAACCTCATCGTCAATGGCTTGCGATTGGCATCAGTGGCTTCGTCAAGAATTTGAAAAGTGTAAGTTGGCTCCACGCTACACACTGTATATAGCTTCGTAAATTTTTATTATTGGTGAAAAGACGAAACTTGAACGCACTGTTGTCATACCGACACAACCAAGACGCGGACGTGTATCGCCCAGTAAGTCGATTGATCAGTGCCGTTGTGAAACAGGAATGAACTCTTGTTATGCTCAATGTGCCGTACAGATACTCATTTTCTCTGCACGCGTGAACTCCGAGCACGCACTGCTAGCGCACGCAGCACAATTCGTTTACCTTGGTCATCGTACTTCAGTCAGGGTTGGGCAGCACCGCGATAGTATCTTAGATACATTAAAGTATCTGTATTTTTGTATCGTGATACATTTGAAAAATGTGCGTATCTGTATCTCAGCAGTGAAATACATTTACGATGTATCGAATGTATCGTGATGCTATGCAGGACACGAATATCTCGTTACTTTTTTTGGCGACATTGAGCTGATGCGTTTGGGAGAGGGAAGGGAGGACTTTTCATGCTAAGCCAAGCAAAGGCGCGCCCCCAGTCGGCGATACAGGGAGGTCGGCGGAGGGTTCCGCACACGAACAATATTTCCATTGTATTAAAGGGTCCGATGCCGCTGACGGTAGAACCGAGGAGTCAGTGCTGACGAAAGCAGATCTCTCTCGAGGCCGGTGCAACACGCCCAATTTTTTTTCGGGCGATATTTCGGCATTCATTAGCGATAACACTAACTTGTGCTCTTCTGCAGTGGTAGATAAACTTTTCTATTTCGCGAGTCGTGTGTCGAAACCGAACTGACGCTGTCCAGAAGACAGCTTATTTGAGGATCTAATGTTACTACAGTGCGATGAACGCAACAACCCTCTCTGCGAAACAGATAGTACGTCCAAAATAAAGATATACTTTTAAATGCGAAGCATTTCTTAGCGAACCTTTGGTACTTTGAGCGTTTCTATCTACGTATCTATCTATCTATCTATCCATCTAGCCGCCTACGTCTGGGTGCTCTCATGATCACCGATACTTAAGCGCGCACAGACAAGGACAAAGAGAGTTGACGACAACACAAGCGCTTACTTCCAACTGACATTTATTTACGAAAATGCAAAATATGAACTCTTTTTTTCATGACGTCACAAAATCGTACTGCTGATATTACGTGAACGTGCTGAGAAACCGTGTTTCTTTCGACGACAAGAAAATGGGCGGTGCGCTGACGCATGACTGACCCGCCTTTGCAATCAAATCTGCCTCTATTATCTCCCTCACATCTTGGCTTCTATTTCTAGCTACCACCCTACACATATCATATATTGGTTTACAAGACCTGCCATTCTTCAACCCACACTCATGACAATGCACCGAAAGATTGCCATCACGATAGTTCCCCACCTTCCTCTTGTGTTCCATGAGTCTTTGGTTCAGACACCTACCAGTCTGGCCGATGTAGCTGAAGCCGCATGATAATGGGACCTCGTATACTACTTCTGATACGCACGGTACAAATGGCTCCCGATGCTTGATGCTCTTTCTTTTTCTTAAATGGGTTCGTCATTTGGCAAAGCCGTTCGTCATTTGGCAAAGCCAATCATTGTGCAAAGCCGAGGCTAAGTAATAGCTGCACAACAAAATAAGGTGATATGTATCCTCATCCGATTCTTCACGGGAACAAATTCGGCTGTTGTATTTCCTATCCCATAGAAGAAGCATGTTATGTAGGCAGTGTCAAGTGTTAGTCTGTGTATTAAGGCGAAAAACTTATATGTATCATGGGAATGTGGTCGACAGCCGAAAGCTGGTGCCGACTCGAAATCGTACAAAAAAGGTCACGTGACCACAAGCACGCCTCGTGTTTCGATCGACGCGCACGAGCTTCGTGTTCGTCATCCTTGCAGCGTTCACGTGTTTTTAAAAAATCTCGGACAAAGCCTACTTTTGTAGCTATATTACGAAGCTGCAAATGCTGCGCTGGTCAATTCCATCGATGTTCATATTTCTGCAATACTACCGTTAACGCAGTGCATGGCTACATAACAAGACAAGCGGGGCAATGTTAGTCACACGCGTTCCTTTTTCCTGCAGAAATGCTTCAAGTCACAGCACCGGCCAGAACAGCGGCTACAATATAGGCAGTTGTCGTATCAGAGTAAGTCACTGCACTCGTTTAGAGAGGTCGAATTTTCATACCTAGAATCATATGTATCGGTATATATGAGATATCGGTATTTGCATTATTACTACAAGCGCACCCTGAGATTCGAGTTTTCCTTTGAGAAATTCTTACCCTTCTTGATTTGAATGTCATAAGACGGTACAACATCCTTAAAGGACAAGTTAAAATTTAAAAAAATTCGCAAGGCGTACCCGTTTTGAACAAATTATTCGGGTGGCACCAATTTCGAGATATCAGTCTGCAAGTGCGCCCTACTAAATGTTCGGGCTGTTCCAGTTTTTTACAAGCTCTTCAATGCGTTCTTGTACTTAAATGCGCTTTTTATTAAAAAAAAGAAGTCGCGAGAGCAATCGTGCACTTTTTACGGCAAGTTCAATCGCGCGTATATCAAAATTATGCCTGCCCTCAGATTATATTCCAAGTGGATATGCCTTGCAGGCTCACCGCATGCAATTCGTGTCATAGTGCAATTAACTAAAACATTAATTATGCATCTTAAGTGTACTGACGTTTATGTATTTAACATTTATGCAGTTGCGCTGCAACCAGACAGCTGACTTCTCAAGGAAGTTTTCTCGACCGCTTATTTTAAATATTGTTTAACATGCTCCTAGAAGCCCTCAGTTGTTTTTTCTTCGATGGCTATACTGGATACATGCTCGAGTATTTGTGTGATTTTATAATGATTGGGCTCAGAACAGTCCTGATACCATCATCTGTTAGAACGGCTTAAAATTCCTACTTTAGACATATTCAATTAGCGCAACAAAGAACAAAGGACAATACGAAGGTGTAGACTTGACGCGGGGCTTAACTTCAACTGAATTTATTTACAGAAGAAATATACAAGTCACTCGATGCCCAGAAACCGGCGAAGCAAGGCTAAGATCATTCAGATAACGCTCATAATTCTTACGCCAGCGTTTTGAATTGTTCAACCTACGCTTAGACTGCATCTAATTAAACAATTCAACGCGCATATTGCTATCAAGATATGGCCTTCATTATTGGTGAGAGGCTGCTACGGATCATTTAGGCACATTTTTGCAAAGCTGCGAGAGCACTATTCACGACGCCATTTCTTTCATTATTTGTCACTCCCTTCAATAAGATTATAAAAATCTGAACATATCAAAATATTTTTAGGACGAAACCTTGGTCAAGCCTCGCGTCTTTCGGTGACACGTGAAATGTCCGAGATGGGCGCTTACAATTACAAGTAACTATAAGATCTCGAACTAATCCACACAACATTGTGTTTTACAAACTTGTTAAGTATTGCAAATACCCATTCTTACTAAATCTGACGTCTTTTTTATCTGAAGTCGTTTTGGCGCGATAATTTTCACAAAGATTTTTTTCTGTAAGTGCTCTTTCTCATTCGCTGGCCGCCTGGAATACTCGTATATATAATCTACTGCAGAGATTGAATTAAACCGCAAACACTAGGCTGCACATTAATTAATTAATTAATTGTTAATTAATTAATTAATTAATTAATTAATTAATTAATTAATTAATTAATTAATTAATTAATTAATTAATTGCTTACTTCCTTGCTTGCTTGCTTACTTGCTTGCTTAAAATAAAAAAATAGGAAGAAAGAGAAAGACAGCAGCAGAGAGAAAGCAAGAGAGAGAAAAAAGACAGACAATCAGGGAGAGCAATACACAGAGAAAGAAAGAAAGACAAAGAAAGGGACACAAAAAAGACATAGAAAAAACAGAGATCATGACGGAAACAGAAAACAATAGTGAGAAAAAGAAAAAGATAGAAATAAACAGGAATCGATAAATAAAAGGAGAAGAAATAGAAAAGTAAGAGACAGAAAGAGCAAGACAGAGAGAGAAAAAAAATAGAGAAAAAAAAACAAATGGAAAGAAACATAGACCCCCCATAAAAGAAATTTTAATTATTCAGCTACCTAGCGCTGTGATTTCCAAGCGATTCCCACTCGAAACCGATCGGTACCTAGCGAATACTCGTGATTTACAATGTGATCACATGAACACTTCGTGAATCGGCGTGTGAATGCACGTGGGCCTAGTGAAGCCAGGTCCAGCCGAATGCCAACCACAGCTTTGCTGTGCCCAGCCTAGCGCGACTTAGTGCAAGCTGGGCAATTTTTTTTTCTTTACCATTTAACTCTTCTTTTGGAAAATCATTTATTTTTGCGCTGCAGAACCTGTAGAAATGAAGTAGCCACGTTGATATAAGCCTACACCTCGCCACAGCAAGCCAGTTAGAATAGAACAGAAGTAGTAACTAAAGCAAACGTAAAGCTGTGCGTTTTTTAATGCGAAATATTGTAATCTTGAATGATACGAAACCTTGATCCACTGGCGCTGGTCAGTGCGAAGTTGCAACCGATATCACGGTACGCAAAGAATCGATCTCAAAAATGCGTATTTTTTTTTCTCCCTGCTTTCTAGCTTTGCACTGGTCCAAACGACAGCTCGTGCGGTGGTGGCCCAAACTGCCAGTGCAGAAAATTTCAGACCGGCGCTAACGTCCAATATCGCTGCCAAATTTATCAACAATGGCAGGGAGCATAACGCTCCATATGAGACTTCGTTACATAAAAATTATAGCAATAAACATTGCTACCACCCTACAGAATAATATATATGGGAAAACGTTTTCAACCACAACGATGGCCATGTGCTTGAACACCCGCTCTGAACACGAAGGTTAGTACTCGTTTCGTTGTTTAACAGGCTAAAAACACACTAGTTTACTTTGTTACGTAAGTTAGGTTATTTTCGAACCTTGAACACACATGACATTGTAGAGCTCCATGCGGCGCTCAGGCCGTTTCAGGTGAGAGCTCACTTCCTAAATTTCTTCAAAACCTCTACCGATATATGCTTTCGCAGTTGCAGTAAATTACGGTGAGGCCAGTTCTGCCGCCACATGAAAATCGTGGTCTGCCACGGTGGTACTGTGCTTACGGTGCTCGGCTTCTGACCCGAATGTTGCGGGCTTGATCACGGCCGCAGCGGTCGCGTTTCGACGGAGGTGATATGCTATAGGTGCCCATGTGCTGTGCGATCTCAGTGTACGTTAAAAAACACTAGATGGTCGAAATTCCCGGAGCTCACCACTACGGTAGGGCTCATATAATATCGTGATTTTGGCACGCAAAACCCCAGCTTTATTATGTAATCGTTCAATGTGGTTATATTTAGGAGCACATTATCATGATGACTCGCGTGTATTTTTTTCCTGTCAGTACAGTTTCTGCAGACTACATCCTCCCCTCAGTTCTTGTTTCAGAGTCTTGAACCGATGAAATTAAGCTCTTCTCATATTTAGACGGGAATGCATTTTGTTTTGAAGCAAACTACCTGGGAATGTCACAAGGAAACTACTGCAATGTGACAATATCAAAGGCAACTGCGCCAGCTATCTCGAAATGCAAATTCATTGTCTGTCAGGAAAATGAAGGGTTCACTCACACGCAGAACTTTGCCCTGTTTTTTATTTCGAAAGCTTCGAAAATTTTACTTTCGTTCTCATTTCGTTCATTGCTAACAATGCTTACTCATTTGACATCAGGGACGTCGCCAAAGACCTTGAAGCGCAGCGGTAAGTATCCACCAGTGCCTGCTGGAGAGTATATTGTGGTGTTCACGCAGCATACCGTTTGAGCAACGGCCAGTGTGACCGATGTGCACTCGACCACATGACAAAAGCTTACGCTATACGACCGACACAGCGCGATTTGTGGATACGTTGGCGCGCTTCTTTCCAGAGATGCTGCTATGATACGGTTTGCGTGCCGTTATGCGTTTCCATAGAGGAAGAAGAAAACAGGCCGAAAGGCAGGGAGGTTAGCCAGTTTTTATACCAGCTGGCTACCCTGTGCTGCTTGGTGCACATAAGACAAACCTTGCTCTATTTCTCGTGGCCACTTTCTTGGGGCTCTGTGAGATGCCATGCAAATGTGGCCTATGCTTTTGGTACATCGGCCGCTTATGTTTCGGTTTCCCTTTATTTTTTATTTATTTATTTTTTGCAACCTTCTGAGCACTCTTTCTGCCACAGAAAACAGCAAAGATTCTGGGTAGCCTGCGGGCCTTAGTCAACCCATTTGCTCCTGAAAGCTATAAGGTGCGCTGAATGTGCATAACTTTTTTGAAAGAATTCATAAGGCAGAAAGAAACAGTAGTTCACTTCACGAAATCTCTGTGGTGAAATTCAAAGAGAAGTAGTGCATCTTTTTTTCCTTCGCGCATAACGTCAACTAAAATGCATCTAAAAGTAGCCAGTAGAAGAGTAAAAGTGTACTGAAAATATTGAAAAAGTAAGAAAAAGACAGATCCGACGCGCTGTGGGAATTGGTGTTACGCGAAGCAACCACCGACGATCTGCATTACGCCGCATTTTGTGGCTTTGATGCAAATAATGTCAGTCATGTCGATCATCACGATGAATGGATCATCACCATTCATTATCGCTTGTTTGTCATGTACGCATGTACACCCGTGAGCAAAAGTATATACAATGCATACGTAAACTGGGGAGCTATCTTGTACACGTTCTGTGATAGAACGAAAAGAAACGTCACGAGAGGACGAGAGGGAGCAAACGTCGCGCCCATACGTCGCGCCCAAAAGGAAATTGCCACAGGGGGTGTATTAGCGTATAACGAACATGACTGACAGGGCATGACATTAATAACATGACATACTTGCCGCGTACGCCATGAAACCCTTCCCGACTGCCACTGTCACGTGTGACGCATGCCCGCACACCACGGCCCATGGTATGCGGGAACGCAGGTATGCGCCACAGGTGACTCACAGTCTGTATCAACCCGGGACAGCAAAAATATACATTGAAAGCTTCATAACACGCTTTGCGCAGATTAAACGAGATATATATATACCGTTAGGTATACTTGACGATGTTCATGTAGCACGCAAACGTTTACATATATACTTTTTGACTCAACAAGCTACAGACTAGCGTTGTTCGTCCCCGCAGCAATGCGCCGAGAAATGCTGCTTTCATTTTGTTTCAATAAAAGTGACGCCTGTGCTATAACGTGAGTTCAAATTCGACTGTTTGGAGATGACTGCGTATTGTTCAAAGAATTTTTTTATCCCGATGACCAAATTGAGGTAAATAATCTAAATAACATATTCCAGCGGTGCGAAAATGGGGAATGGTTCTCAACGCTGATAAAACCGTACTCCTCCATATCACGCGTAAAAAAGCACCCTTGCCTTTTGTTTACCAACTTGGTTCTTCACCTCTGAGGCAAGTTGACAATTACAATTACTTAAGTGTTACATTAACAACTAACTTATCCTGGAATGCACATATTAATAGCATTTGCTCATCTGCATTTACAAAGCTCTCCTTCCTAAAACATGAACTTGACGTGGCCCCAAGCAATGTTAAACTAATGTGCTATTATACTTTAATAAGACCTAAATTAGAATATGCCTGTCCAGTATGGCACCCATACACTCAACTTCACAGTAAATGCCTTGAAAGAATACACAGGAAAGCAGTCCGGTTCATTTTTAACAAATTCTCACGAGCTGAATGTCCATCTGAAATAATGAAAGCCAATAACATTCCCCTCCTTAGCACGCGTCGAAAACAGATCAGAATTGACTTACTTTCTCTGCTTCTAAACGGCAAGCTTGAGATTGACCCCTCTTCCATATCTTACGCCCTTATTAACCAGGCCCACAAAGAATCATCACGCTAAATCCTTAACACCTTATTTCTGTAGAACTGACGCTTAGAAGTATTCATATTTTCCACGCACGGTCTCAAATTGGAACGAAATGTTCCAATCTACTCTACTCTTGTGCACAGGAACCAACCACGAGGTACACAACGTAAATAAAGGTATTGCATCAGCAGCTGTGGTGTTACTTGCTTATCAGTTGTGGTCGTGCTTGTATATCAGCTTCGCTGTCCGTCCACTTTCAAAGTGTGGTATGAAGGCGAAAGTTTTTTTATCTAGCTTAAGTTTCAGGTGCGGCAGACGTCCGCAAACTGGTAGTTGATTAAGTAAAATTCACTAATTATCTTAATTAGTTAGCTTACGGCACATTGCAATTTTTATTGCCTTAGTCGGGCCTACGGCGTCAAAATACGTCACACATGATTGTTCAGCTTTCTTTCCCGCATAAAGGCTAGGAGAAACCTGTGGTGGGGTCACAGATCTACTTCCGTAGGTCTGGCGGACTGGTATGGTGAAGTCCCGCACGTCGCAGGTGGCGTCGACGAGCCATTTGTAGCCCGAGGCATGTCGCAAGTCGGCTTCCCACACTGACGAAGAAAAGAACGGGCAGCACGAAGCGGTCTCGACGAAGCTCCACTTCGCTCGGATTAACGGTGCAACAGCCGCACTTGACGAGTTGCATTTGGAACTGGCGAACTGTAGCCGGCGCGCTCGCAAGGCGTATCCACTTTGAAGGAGTGCTTACTCCGCTTCATGAAGCATATAATTATTCCTCATTAAAGATATACCCACTTACACTGAAGGCGGAGAAACAAGCGTAATGTTAAAGCACTTACCGACTTCCTCAGTCCTTCCGTGCAAGCTGGGACGGTGGTAACGCTGATCGCGCCCAACTGCTGTTGAACTGAGAAGGGTAGCGCTCGTAGTCGTCGCAATGTAGTGCCTTGCCGTGGCCGCACTCTACACCAAACACTACTTGTTCGCGAATCACATACCTCGCATCCGCGCGCAAGGCAAATGTCACAAAATCGGCGCGAAACTACCGAGGTAACACGCACGGCCATGTGCACAACGAACAATTCGCAACGTCATCTTGGCAACTCTCCCCGTCCCGTCATGCAATGTGCCAGCTATAAGCAGATGTGGGCGGAGAGATTACTAACAAACATGGCTGCTGCTTCTGCACTGAAACAGGACTTGGACAAACTGCGCAGATCATGCTGCGAAGACTAACATGTACAGTTTCGTCGAAAGGAAACAAAAACTAATTTTGTGGACATAGTGAGCTATTAGACAATATTTGCGCTTTCAGCGCCAGGCAATCTCTCTTTCCGTTACCGTGGCTTCAGACCACGGTGTAAGAATATTCTTACACCGTGCTTCAGACCAACGCGTCTTTCATCGTCTACACTGCTCCGCATCAAGGGAGCGTCCATGCGCGGCTGCTACATGCAGATCTGCTTGGCCGGTATTACGTGGCGATGCGATATGCTCGACTCCATGTTAGTCTTATCACCCACCGCTCATCCTACTGATGCGGCTGATAACACGGGCAGCCCACCACTCTGACCGATGGCCAAACGCGAAGACGCATCATCATAAAAGGAATCGCTACGAAATACCAGCCCTGCATAGCTGTGTTCGCCGCATTGGCGGCAATCGGCTCGTTGGACCAACCAAGTTGTTGCGGTGCAAAATTAGCAAAATCAGCTGGCGTGTTACGCACAAGGGGGACGGAAAGAAACGCGAACAGCGCGGGCCGCTGTTTTCATCGCGCTCTGACCTTGGTGGCAATAAGAAGATACTAGAGTGGATCATGGATGACTCTAGCGGCTTTTCATTACTATCCAGACTACAACCACTACAACCGCGTTTCTTTCCATCTCCCCTGTACGTTTCCTCGAACCATTTCCGAGAATACAAATAATTACATGAGAGCCGTGCCAGGCACGCAGCTGACTCCATTCCATCACTTAATATTTTGTACGACTGCAGCAGGAACTTTACGGCGTCGAATGCGAAATTGTGACACCTTAGTTGTGGGGCTCAGTAGACAAGTTTCTTGCGCACTTTTGAGGCCGCAGATCACTGTGCCTGCTGGTTTAATATCGGGAAAATCGTTACGGCGTCAAAGGAAATTATTGAACGGAAATTTAAGTCGTTTCACTATTAATTAACGTCCACAAAAAAAATTCTTGAAGGCCCTTTTTTACTACACTGCTACGATAGCTGTGAACGTAATTAAACAGGCCACGAAGAATACGCGGTCAAGTGCCCTGGTCACAGTGCGTGCTACGTCGCCCGCGGCAGTCGCGGTGCTTTCGGAAGAGGCTTTCGGTCCAGGGCACACCAAGGGCACACCAGTGGCGATCAAACTCACGACCTTGCCGACAATCGGGTGTAGTGTCCGGACCCGTGGTAGGAATCTGACAAGGTTCATGTTGACGACGGTGGCGACGATGGTCAGCGCGTTGATCAACACGTTGGTACTCAGCACAATGGCTGCAAGACAGCGAGATAAACATTGAAGAACCAGCAGTGACATCAACGTCGCCTTCAACCACATAATAATGCCATCATCTAAGCCAATCGCCAAACAAAATATCAGCTTCGCGTGTATGCGAGATAGGGACGCAGGAAGATTTGTTTACGGGGGCGGGGGAGGTGGGAGGGAGATTCTATTACCCTTTATGAAACTTCGTGCGTGTTATTGCATGTCTGCGTACACACATGCAAAATTTTTAAGCTTAGTGTGGCTGAGGGAGTGGGGAAGAGTTGTTGAACTCGCCTACCTGCAATAATTGACCTTAAGCTTTGAGAACTGACCTAGAAAGTATAACGGTGCGGCCAACTTTAGTCACGTGGATTGTGTCACTGCTATAGGTATACCTACCGCTCGGTACGAAAATCCCCATGATGCACAGCGTATATAATCGCCAATTACACACGCATCACGACGCAACTGCCAGTCGTAATGGCGTCTCCAGTCACCTTCAAAGGAAGGCCATCTTCACTGAGCTGAGAGGCATGACACCTTATACATGCTAAGCTAACAGGGCGTGTCTGCGAAACAGATCGAATATTTCGAACAGACGTGAGATACGGAAACTGTCACATTGGTAAATGAGGTTGTGCAGGATAATGCACGCCTGCAAAGTGGTCTTGACGTCACAGTCGTCACAATCATAGTGGTATTTCCACACTCTTTTAGGGATTCAGCGGTGCTTCTATCATTGTTCATCATCTCACCAGAAGTAGCATATACCGTCTCTGTCACTACACTCTGTTAGGAAAAAAAAAAATGTGTTACTCCTTTCGGAGAGTCCTGACTTGCCGCGTAAATTACTCTCTTTAAAAGAGACACGGTAACTCTCTTTTGGATCCCACGACTATCCTACGAGAATATAATGATCACCTAAGAGTGTATGATTCTCTTTAAAGAGAGTCATTACGTAGCAAGTCAGGCCTCGCAAAAAACAGTCAAAGGACTCTTTTTTTTTCTTCGAGTGCAATGATAAGAACTTGTTGTTGGGCGAGTTGGTGAGTACTTAACATCGTGGTTTAGCGCTAAAGAAAGACAGACACATGTGAGAGACGGGACAGGCGCCTGTCCCGTCTCTCACATGTGTCTGTCTTTCTTTAGCGCTAAACCACGATGTTGAGTGCAATGATCTTTTCGCATAACAACAAAACTCCAAACATATCTCCAATTATGAGTATACCATCGTTTTGAACCGCGCTTAATAGCCAATTTGGGCTTTGGACCATGCGTAATGACGAAAATGATTAGCGTTCTTCTCACTGATCTTTGGCACTTGCGTGGACCCCGCTGCTACGTCATCAGCCCGGTACAGCAGCAGCAACGACACCAGGAAGGTGGCGCCGGAGACGGCGAAACGCCTGTCCGACGATGGCGGCAGCCAGAGTGTGAGTAGGCTTAGCACCACCACGCCTACGGTGGGAATGAGGAGCGTGAAGTGCTGGAACAGGTTGCGTCTCTCCAGGACGAAGCGGTACACCACCGATGAATAACTGCCGTACTCCTCGAATTCGTTGATCACACTGAGAATGAAAAGGATGAAAATCATATCATACACCTAGAAAAGCCTCAAATCAATCTCCGGAACTTGAAACTATACAAACTGCTTTCTCTGCAAAAAAAGAAAGGCGCTCTGTCTACAATTTAAGTTTGTGTACGTTCGAAAATGCGGTTGAACGAACATGAAAAACAAAAGAAAAATATATATTTGTCACCAAATGCGATGAAAAGTAATATTTGAACCTGTAGAATTTACGAGAAGTTAGCGCCATTCTATTCTGTGAAGGCGGTTGATCAGCGAAGCTGACGGACGCACTGGCGCCTCTGGCTGGGTGTTGATCTCTTTCCGTCGGCGTTCTTCATAAGCGTGCTGCTTCTCGGGCGTTCTCACAATGGGCAGTCGATACCTACACTTGCCACGAGCCGACGCAGCGCCTATAAAACGTGCACAAAACCCGTGCCGTTCCACTTAAGTTTTCTGCAGTCTCCGGGATCAGACCACCGGTTGCACTATAAAAACAATACGGCACAGATTCGGTTTGAATGAAATACTGCTGAAATCAATCAAATTATACACTAAACGCAACTAAATTATGTATCATGCATTCCAATCAACTCCATAAAATGTTAAAAAAGAAAAATTGCTCGTGATTTCTTTATAACATATTAAATTGAACGCTTGCGATCGCAACGGTTCAGTTGAACTGTGACGTATGTTGTAAACGATTTTGTTCTTTGCAAGATAAGGTTAAGCGTAGCAGGCAATCTTTCTACTGTGCAAGAGTGTCGCATGCTGTGTCGCCATGTTGAAGTTGTAGTCCAGCTACATGCCACTTTCTTGTTATCTGGCGATATAGTGAATATGCGCGAATATATGTGCCGGGATTTGTCACGATATTGTAACAGGAATCGATATTCAAGGACGACCAACTTTCAGGAGATAATTAGGCGCAGTTCTACGCACCTTTTGGACGTGACGGAGACGAGCAGAAACTCCGAGTCTTCGTTCGCCTCGCTGCTCACATCCCCGACGGTGAGATTGACGTTCTTCGCCGTGTCCAGTATGGCGCAGTACTCCACCACGCATTCGTGGCGGTCCATGGGGAAGTGCGTCATGTCGGCCTAAGGACCGGACACGGACGGATACGATAAGAAACGTGCAAGGTTTTTGACAGAAGTGGACAAGCAACGTTATCATCACTGTAATTAAATATGCTCTTAAACCACCCCTAGCACTTGGTGAAGCAACACAATATGCGAACAGCAAACACTGCTGTGAAGAGTGTAGGATTGGGCGTGTTGGTGTGCCATGATTGCAAATTCTTAGCAGCGCAACAACCAAGAGGAAATAGAGGAGAACAGACATTAGCACTCGGTCTCCTCTCTTCTGTCCCCACTTATTTGTTTAGCTGCTAAGAATCTTCTGTGAACATTGCAGCCGAATTTTGTAGTCATGCGCGGCGTGTAGAGTATATAAGCGGAGGGGCGGAGTTGCCACTTTGACAGGTTCCCTCTCTCTCTTCTTTCTCTCTTCTCTTGTCGCTCATAGCGACAAGAGAGAAAGCGCTTAAAGCATGCGATAAATCGCTGTAATTATGCTCGTTCTTGACGGGTTCGAGAAACCTTTCCGGCAATTAATTCGTGAGTCAATAGACTCTGCTACGGGGGTCATTCGATCATTACTTTAAAAAGTGGTTCAAGACCCCTTCAACGTTACTTATCACGATCATCAAGAAGGCGCGTGAAGCGAATTCCTATCGAAATTATTACAGACGTTGATGCGAGTCACCGATAGGTCCGAAGAACTCCCGCTGAATTACGATAGTTTTATTTGTGTGGAATTTCAGAGTCTGACTTTGGTAATCAATAACAATAATTTCTGTTGGAAGGTCATCCCAATATATTCAAAGGCAACATTTAGGTGCATCTTAGCATTTTCTTATGTCTATTTGTCAGCGACGTTTAGCTACGAAATAGGTCTTATTGCACTTTCAGCTTCGTGCTGTTCTGTCCTTCACGCCAGCGTTTTCTTGTCGTGCCTTTCCTTTACTAAGAAGTACGTACCAACTAGCTCAGGAGCGCGTTTTACGCAAGAGCCTTCCTTAGCAAGGCTATAATTGGAAGGAAAGTGTAAACCGGAAGTGAAACAAGAAGCCCCTTACGATTGAAGAGACCCCAAGTATACACGGGAAGGGATGCGAATTGTAAGACCGGAAGTACTTGATCGGAAGCCACTTGTGATAGGCAGCGGCAGACAACAGTCAGAGAAAGACGAAGAGGTTCACAGAGAGAGATTAGAGTTATAATTTCATACGGGAAGGTATAAGGGACGTTAATTGTACTCTTTTAAGTGTATTGCAGTAATTGTGATAAAGATGTGAAGAAAGTAAAGTGGTCGAAAAGACAGCTCGCTACCAGCAGGGTCCGAACCTGCAACCTTCGGATTACGCGCCCGATGCTCTTATTAATTGAGCTACGGCGGTGGTTGTCCTCTCGCCCACATTATCGGGTATTTATGTACATGAAACCTGGAAATGTTAGTCAGCGCCACTCGTAGCCATGGCGGCGACTATGGAACACTCTTTCATCTTGTTCGCCCTCTTTCTTCAAACTCTTTCTTTTTGCTTCATTATCTGCTGGTTCTCATTAAATTTGTGTCAAACAAAGAAACGATCCCTCAAAATTCCCTTCCTTCATCTAATTCAAACAGGGTATTTTTAGCACGCACAACTATATTAGCACATAGCTGTGACAAAGCAAGACGACAAGAGATATGACGAAACCATTCGTATCTCAGCATTGTTTTTATCTTTTGAGCAGTTAATTGAACCTGCTTTTTGAGCATGTTAGAACGTTACAAATCAAGTAAAATTTATATCGCTTGTTTAGTTTGGGTCATCGTTTCTCTCTGTACACATAGAATATATACACTGACGTATATCCAGGGCGGAGGGAGGTTGGGGGGCTTCAACCCCCCACCCCCCCGGAAGTTTTTAGTTTGGCACGTGTATACCAATATACACGCACACATACAAACACACGCACGAATACGCATAAAGGGTGGTTGAGCATCCTCCCCTCCCCCCTCCCCCCTCCCCGATATAAATTTATGGCTACGCCACTGGATACATGCGTTGATAAGTGGGCACGACTCACGTTGCAAAACGTTTGCACGGACGCTGCCGAGCACATTTCAACAATTCCTCCGGCTTCCACGTGCAGGAAGACGTCTCTGAGAACGCTGGAGTAGACGTCAGACCTGGAAAAAAAATGAGGAGTCGTTCAGTAGCTTTTCTTTCATTGCACCGCAGGATGTTGATAGGAGGGAATGCACTTAGCATGTGTACAGTTACAGCATTCTGTATGTACAGCCTATCCCGCATATATCGAACTCGCAAACAAACAAAAAGGGGGGGGGGGGGTTTAGTTCCATATATAGGATAATTCGATATGCAACCTTTAATGAAATTATTGCATTTTTTGGATAAAATTCATTGCGCAAGTTGGTTTCACGATAATGTAAGAAACACGCCTTCACGACAACATCCGGGATTTTTTTTAACTTTGTATTTTTCAGTGCAGGGTAATATGCAGGGACGGGTTATAGGAAGAAAACACGGTATAGATGGCCTCGGAGTCTTCACACGCAGCTGTGCGTACTCGTCGGGCGCCGGAAGCGTGTATTTGCCTCGGCATTTATGTCGGCCTCGTTTTTCAATATCGCAGTCAGGGTGCTTCTAGGGATGTCGCTCACAGCGGCGCCGTCAGACTTCTGTTCTCCACATTCTACTGTACTGATTATCGCCAGCTTTGCGGAGAACAGCAGGTTCTTTAGTTTTGCGGCATACATCGCGGAGAAGCGAACGGCGACCCCGCACGACGGACTGGCGGCACAACGACGAGGAATAACGGGAGAAAGCACGTGATGGCAAGCGGTAGTTTCTACTTGCTCCGCGCGGCGCCCTTCTCATACCACTTCTCGCTCTCCAAAATGCATCGGGAAAAGTGCCCTCTCTCGAGGAAAAGACAAAAGTTTGTGAGGGAAAGCCAACTTCTGGGGCGTTTTGCCTCGCCCCGATGTTCGATATATCAAGTGTTCTCACTAGAGTCTTTTAGCAAGTTACTGAAATACGGTACGCAAATACGGTAAGGCAGTACGGTAACGCTCCTCCTTTCCCGCTCGTTGTGCTTTAACACGCTCCCAGTTCTAGTGACAGTGCGGCCCCCGCCCCGAACAACAGGTTCCTCGTTAACAATGCGTAGGCTGACAGGCAACAATGAGGCGTGACAACCACGCAGTAATTTTTGAAAAAAAGCTTTTGTGGTATTGCGGTGCCTTCACCGGCAAGAGAACAACGAGCGGGAAAGGAAGAGCGCCACCGTACGGTCTTACCGTATTTGCGTACCGCATTTCCGTAACTTGCTAAAAGGCTCTATTATTTTTCGTTAGGTGTAGCCGTAGATTTTCCTATGCACTAACGTTAAAGCATTGCCGTATTCGAAAATAGTTCGATTTAAAGGATAATTTGATTTACCCGAGTTCGACATACTCGGGTTCGACTGTACACTGAAACTTATACCGAGTGTCAGACTAAGCACTGAGAGGACGCGTCTGCTGTAAAAAATTAGAGAGGGCTACAGGAAGCGGTAACTTTACCAAGACGACATCATGTACAATTCCGGTCTCCAAATGTCGTCCGCCTTTAGGCTGATCACCTTTTGCCCTCCATACTCTGTTTCGTTCCACTTGAGTCGATGATCCCTCCAAGTCTGAAGTGTAGAGAGAGACACAGAAGATACGTAAATGAAACGCTATATGCCATTTTTATTGAGCCCGCAAGGTCTTTCGCCAGCATTACAGAAACTAAAATCGCACAAGACGAGTACAGAGAGGAGGCTTGAGAAACACAGCGCTCGTGTGTCTCTGTCCTAGTCTCGTGCCTTTTTAGTTTCTCTTATGTTTTACCGACATGCCCAAACAGTCACCTTAGTGAGCGGCGCCAACACGTCGACGAATTCGGCCACCAACCGACGCCTGCCACGTAATTCTTATTGCACATGAGTTTTTCATAAATATAAATTGTAAATCTTTACAGACACCAAGTCCGCGAGGCGGCTGAGGGGCTCGGCCTCTCGTTCCCCACGTAGGAATTGCCTGCGACACAATCATCTGTGTTTTGGAGGACTCAATAAAAGTTTATCGAATCCAGTCCAATCCAATCACTGCAGATGTTTTACTTTTTATATAAGCTTATGTGTAGGCATTTACTTTTGTGTTCACGTAATGCGACCGGAGGGGCGGGGGCGGGGGTCTAAGGGCGAGCTAGGTGGTACATTGTTTCAAAGAAAGTGGTGCAAAAGTTGGAGCATTGTTTCATCGTATCTTGTTTTCACATGGCCCAATGTTCCCTTTACATCGACGAGTACGCATGCTGTCGATATGTCTTTAAACTATCTTAAAGAGAAGCGAAGTTTCAGGTGAAGCTGGAGGTTTGAAGCGATGAGACTTAGTCGAACAGCGAATGCGCACTGCAGCCAGAGTTTCGACAAGAGGAATTGTCTTCGACAGGCCCTGACGCAGACAAGTCATCTTGTCGAAACTCTGGCTCCAGTGCGCTTTCGAACGGTTTGTCGCCATATACATAAGCGTGCGCAGGGTTGCACTTCAGGGGGGGCGAAGGTTCGTCGCAGCGCCCCCCCCTCCCTATTATGTCAATGTATGCGGCTGCCTTTGCGCCCCCCCTATCGCCCCCCCTACAATGTATAGGGCTGACTTTGCGCCCCCCCTTCTCGCCCCCTTTGCCCCCCCCCCCCCCCCTGCGCACGCCTATGGCCATATACACAAGACCTATAAGACGTCTTTCAGAGGGTGCATACAGACAGCAGGCGTCAGGCGACGTACAAGAAAATGGCGTAGCGTGTACAGTTACGGAGATACTCACCAAGCATATACCGATATCTGCGTAGAACAGCTCTCTGTCTGGATACTGTCATTCGATGGCAAGAAATAAAGGAAAACGACATTAAAACAAGCTCTGTAAACTTCAGCATACACATACACCCGAACAAAATATTTGCTGGTTGTATAAGGACGGAGATAGATAGATAGATAGATAGATAGATAGATAGATAGATAGATAGATAGATAGATAGATAGATAGATAGATAGATAGATAGATAGATAGATAGATAGATAGATAGATAGATAGATAGATAGATAGATAGATAGATAGATAGATAGATAGATAGATAGATAGATAGATAGATAGATAGATAGATAGATAGATAGATAGATAGATAGATAGATAGATAGATAGATAGATAGATAGATAGATAGATAGATAGATAGATAGATAGATAGATAGATAGATAGATAGTGTCATATGTTTACGTGAAACGGAATTCGCGAAAAAGCAGACAAGGCCGCGTCAAGCCGAGGCGCCACATAGCATTTCATTCAAAGTTGCAGTCTGGTCTAGTTTTGAGCGGCCTACACTCGGATTAATCAAATCGGAATCGTCATGGAATAATTAACAGGGTCGAACTTTGTCGTGGTATCTACAGTGTTCCGTATAGTTTTGTAGATGATCGTGCAACGGCTACCGATTGACGCAGTAAAGTTGAAATAAAATTACATGGTTTTACGGCATATGTTAAAAGGTGCGTGTTGCTGCAACGGTGGTTATTAAGGCGAGAACCTTAGATGACTCATTAAACGCGAAGAGAGACTGTCGACGGCTTCGGCGTCAACAGCAAGTGATGCGAAAAATCACCATAATGTGATGACTCAATTTTGTGATGTCACCACGAAGTCACAAGTCGCCAAAATTTGGGGCGTCACTATGACGTAGAAGTACATTTGGGCGGGTTGGCGATCGTACATCTTGTGAAGGAACAGCGCGGATGTAAAATGAAGACGAAAGGAAGAAGAAACAGACAATACGAGCGCTGGCTATCAACTATGACGTCACATGATGACGTCATCACACGACATAGTCGTTTGGTCAAAGGATGGGCCGATCACGGAGGCACTGCAAAACCACGCGAGGTGCAGAATAAAGCCCTCCATCGCGTCTACCTAGCCGGCGGAAAACGCATGGAGGGGCTTTAGTGCAGAAGGCCTTCGGGCGAGGGGGGGGGGGAGGTAATCAATACAATCGACTGAATAAGAAGATTACTTTCGCCTTCGAGTCGTGTTAGGCAAATGCCTAAAAGACCGTGCGATTTCTTACTCGTGCACTCACCAGGTAAGGACCGTCGACCATGCCGAAACTTACAACCACCTGCGTCGTATCGTTCGCGTGGGTGGCAGGTCTAGTTCCGGGGTCGTAACCCTTCTCCAGAAGGTCGTTCCGTAGTCGCCAAAATTCGTTGCTGCTCCTAGCGTCCACGCATTCCCCTCTGATCACTGCACATCACCATTTTGATAAAATGTATCAACGATTTTTTTTTTAAGGGACACTAAAGAGAAACAATGAACCGGCCCAGATGGATAAACTGCGCTCTGAGAACTCCAATGTCGTTAATTTCGCCGTCATAGGTTTATTAATAGAGGAGAAAATCAAGTTCAAAGTTTCATTTTTAAATTTCGCGCCGAAACCTCCCCGCGTGACGTCACGGATTTCAAAGTGTATTTATCGTATTTTGGCGCCAAAGGCTCAACAAAATTACCCCAAACTTCGTACGTTAAGTCTATGGCCCCCTCAGAGGACAATATACATCATTTTTACCGATTAGGAACAACGTAGTCCCTAGAAGGCGCCGTCAAAACATAAGTGACGTCACGGCGAAGGGTGCGGAAACTTCAAGGTGGCGTCGCCACCCACATTTTGTTTTTGCGCGTTTTCTCGCTTACTAAGCGTCTTCTCGCAGCAAGCGTGGTGTTCTTGGTATCGTGAAAGAGTACTTTACTAATATGAGAAAAATTGTTTTGCTCTTTAGTGTCCCTTTAAATATAAAGAAACTAATCACAAGACAACTCAATCATTAGACTGATATTCAATGAAGGCAGTGTTCGTGTTATAACAGTGGAAAGCCAACGTTAGGCAACAGTATACAACATTAGCCAATAGTAGCCGATAACGGTTAGCCAAAATTAGCCAAAATTAGACACTTGAAAGCAAGTATTACGCAAGCGTACATGGTAGTTTGAGACGGTGTTTCGGACGTCGTACAAGTCCTTCTACCTTCTTTTCTTAATAAAGCAGCCGTTGTCGTTGTCATGGAGACAGCAGCGTAGCCAGAATTTTTTTTCGAAAGGTGGGTGGGGGGTCAACCATACTTTATGCATGTCCGTGCGTGCGTTTGTATGTGTGCGTGTATATAAACACATTCAAAATCGAAAAATTTCGGGAAATGTTTTGAACCCTCCGGTTACGCCAGTGTATGCAGGAAATTACGTGCACAACGGTGTCGCTGCTTCCCGAACATACCAAACAGCTATTCATCCTTCATGACAACATTAAATACAGTGAAACCTCGGTGATACGATCCCAGCTCACACGAATTTCGGGGTGATACGAATTTTTCGTTGGTCCCGGCGAAGGCCCATTGGCCTGCAGTGTAATGGAGTATGGTTGTTGCGAACCGATTTTCACCCAGCGACGTTTGATACGAACGTACGCTACCGCCCAGATACGAAGAGGTGCAGTCCGCGCTGTCGCGGAAGACGCGCCAAGCACGTGCGAGCGCGGGAACGCAAGCGCGGGCATGCGCGCCGCATCGCCAAATCGTCAGAATCACGGTGTAATAATAAAAACACTTTTCTTACGGTCAGAATAAACCTTCAGAGACGCGTCACGACCTCCGAGATTGTGTGCGCGAATCTTTGAGGCTCTTATGTGCATCCGTGTGCCTTCGCGTTTAGCTTGCAGAGGACATTAGCGCCATGTTTTTTTTTTTTTTCTAACGCGTCAACGCGGACTGCTGTCCTTGCGCTGTGTTTACGCGTGCCTGCCTCGCGCATGAGACATCCTATGAAAGGTGGACGAGTACCGAAAGAAGGCGAGGGCGGTCTTGGCGAAGGAGTCAGACCTCACAACGTCAACATGCGTGACCGTTGAGGTCGCACTTGTGCGGGCCGGGCCGTAAATCTCCCAAAAAACGTCCCCAACACCTCCGCGATGACAAAATCATAACACAGGACCGTGCTGCTGTAGAAGAACAACAAAAATTTATTTGAGGGAAGGAGTAGAAAAGGGGGTTCTCAGGAGCATGTTGGCTGTAATTTTGCGGCCTTGATCCATCGCGTCAAAGTGCGTCTTTCGTCACTTTCGCTGCAGCAGTCCGGTGTCATGCAAAAAAGCATGCTAAAATTTGGAAGGGGCTACTGCTGTCGCGGGTCACAACGCACCTGGTTCATTAATTAAATACGTGCGTACGGGCCGTATAATTACGAGTGCTGGTATGATTGCAGACATCTAAAAACACAACTGACAATCATTCAGGGTTCTTCCTGACGTTGCTGTAGCCCTGAAAAACAATAAATGAAAATGTACGCCAGCTTCCTTTTGTCGCATGCTAATTTTCCATGCTTTCTGGTGATACGAATTTCGGATGATACGAATATTTTTGGTGGTCCCGTGAGATTCGTATCACTGAGGTTTCACTGTAACTGGATATGCTGTACTGTCAAGCAGTAGTGTTGTACAACGCACAAATTTGGTGTATATTGTTTGCCGTATAACAAAGATTTTGGTGTCTCGCGGGGTGATTTTTTTTTTTTTGCGAGTCAGTAGTTGTAATGTTCGTATTCGAAAATATTCGATTCTAATTGCCCTTGTTTTTTATTATGCGGATTCGTTTCGAAGTTGGAAATATGATATTCGCACACCCCTCATAAACATTCATGCGCTGTGCAAAACAGCGCCATGAACAAGCTTCAGGCTTTGCTCGAAACATATGTTCGGTTTCCTGTTGTTACCCTCAATATCACCATTCCTTGAACTCTACATTCTTTTCCAAAAAAAAAATACGCATTCGTAGGCTGCGAAAAATAATTTCATCCCGTACATCTCAATCTCCCACTTCCACCCTCGTTAAATTAAATACGGCATGTCCAATTCTACACAATCTTAAAATTTGTTATCGTCATACATCGTTACAGAAAGTGAGCTAAAGATGTTCGAGAAAAATAAGCTGAGTCATACGATATTCAAATTCAATGCTATAACCACAGTGACATCGCCATCACAATCCCATTTCAAAGGTTATTGCTTCTCACCTTCATTATTGCCCACCGTACTGCAAAACCAGTCGTACATCGGTGTGGGCACAATCAAGTAACGACAATATAGAACAATGCAAATGTGCACCCGCCTTGCCTTGCCACTAATCCTTACACCAATTTTCAGTCTTCGAAATCCTTATTCTCGTTTGTTACATCTGTCATATAGTCGAGTAAATCACAAACAAATTTACTATTCCTTTATTTCCGCTCTAAAGTTGAGTTGAGTTGAATAAACTTTATTTGCCCAACGGTTGTTATTGTGCCCGGGGCTATAGGCTGCCAGGGATCCACCATTCGAGGAACATCTTCCGAGGTCCTCGGCGCTCTAAAACAATGTCGCATAGCACGTGTAGGTGCAGCATCAGGGAATTAAGATGCGATTTAAATCGAATTTACGGATCTTAGAAATTTTCAAGTTGTTCGAAACTCTCTGAATCATCGTTCTGGGAGCTCTAATAAATAGTAACGCCGCAAATATATCTCCTAATTTTATTTATTTACCTATATTTATATCATTAATATATTTTGCGAAGAATCCCGTACCCGACTGCAACGCCGTAGTGTGCTGTTTGGTACATAAATCTATAGCTTAAGAATGGCATGAGAAACAAAAAAAAACGGTCATGAAAGCAATTGTCTCGTTGTTCCATCCATAATGTCCTTCTATTTTTCGTCGTGCTATTCTTAGGCTTCAGTTACATGCCTGTTGCAGTACACCCTTGAAGACGGTTCCATCAAAGTTATATATGGGAAGGTCGGTTAAATAATGATATGCTGGTTGCCAAAAACAAGTCTTACCACTTTCCCAGAGTGCACACAGCGCCAAAAGTGCAGATCCAGTCATTCGTCCCAATAAGAAAACCATCGTGAGCGCTTGCAGCGTTGACGGCCCACTCAGGAGGTGTGTCTGGTAGAAGGCCAAGCTGCCCGAGAGAGGACTCCGCTTACAAGGTTCCCGTATCGGTTCCACCGGACTCCGACGCGACAGTGCTGCCTCCTAGCAAAGGAATATCTGCAAACTCGGATTAGTTCTATTGGTGTTCTAATGCGCGTAATTCAAAGTGGTACTGACAAAAAAAACAACAACTTTATATTGCCGTTTTTTTTCTTTTTTTTTTGCGTCAAATGAAAAGCCACCGCCTAAGAGCCTAGAAAATGTGCTGGTAAGCGTGAATGCGCCTCGCAAACGTTATAACAACATGTTTTTAAAAGCTAGTTTCAGCTCCTAATGTACCGTGCCGTCACGACTCTGCTCCTCGTCACGTGCTAGCGCAAGATATCGTGAGTTTTCCACGGCCGCTGCTCTTCGTGGTGGCGTTGGTGACGCAAAAGCGGCCATTTTTTTTTTTCCGTACTGGCGTTATCGCAACTAGCCATACTATAGCCATACTGTAGCGTGAAGTTAGTGAAGTTAAAGTGTTCTAGAAAGGGGTAGTGGGCTGACTGGAGGCCGTGCACTGACGCACTTTATGTCTCACCTGGTAGATGGCGCCACCACCACCTGCAATGTAAGCGACGCGTTGCTCCTAGCGTTGCTGCCCTCAGCGCGAAGGTTAGTTTGCCAGCGCTTCAAGCACAAACTACTCTTGTGCAACCCCTGTACATAGCCATTTTCGTTGCTTTTTTTCTTTTGCGTCAGCATATTCTTGCTTTGGCAGTTGTTCTGGCGCATGAAGTATCGCTAAACATGAGCGCGTCATCAGCGGGCGCTGGATGCAATATATGCTGTAAACCGCCAGTTTTGTATTGCAGTCGCGAGCTCTCGCTTAAAAAAAAGATCTCGCAGTTTTATTGCGTTTAGATAATTAATTAATTTATGGGGTTTTACGTGCCAGAACCACTTTCTGATTATGAAGCACGCCGTAGTGGAGGACTGCGGAAATTTCGACCACCTGGGGTACGTGCACTGACATCGATTGCCTTTAGATAAAAGAGACTACTATTTTCATGCTAGCGTTTGTACTCGGTAGTCTCTTTAGTGAGGTCATACTCTCACTAAATAAAACAATATTACTACAAACTTAAGCACCTTACGCGCTCTCAGTTGATATTCTCCTGAAAAGTGCAAGAAAATGTGTGGGAGTGCACAGCAGGAAAGACCTATCCTAATCATGCCCAAGAAATAAAAGACCGAAAGTAAGGGTAGACCATGCAATCAGATTTTGCTTCTTGAAGACCCCTCATATGCTGGAAATTATATTTGTGTAAGAAATTGCATGCAAACACCGCTATCAGTTGAGTGCAAAATTCAGTTAGCAATTCTGCTGACACTGTAATATGCCTAAAAGGTTCATATGCACTCTTTTCTACACAACTATTTGTCCGCACTCCTGTATTTAGAAAAATGAATTTGTAATGAAGGTGTGGAAAAATGTAGACAACAATCGTTCGCGGAAATAAGTGAAAAGTTTATTTGGTGGGGCAGCACAATGACCTTATATACTCCACAAAAGCCATGCGTATCAATCACTTTCATTTTTTTTTTTTTCAAAGTGAAAACAGATGGAAAAAAAGCTGAAATAGCTTGAAGATATGAGGGCCTTGCCCCATTTTGTACTTAAAGAATATTCAGAGAAGATTCATACTTCAAGTTTAACCTACACTTGTAAAATCTAAACGCAGGAACAATAATAAAATTTAAAAAATCTTCTATAGCAAGGAAAAAAAATTTAAGTGCAGCGGCTTATCTTGAAGTGCTTTGCTTTTTGGCGTTTGCCTGCTCTGTCTGTGTTTAGCCCCTTAATGTAAAAATGAAGTCGCGTAACAACATAGAATTGGATTATTTTTTGAGAGAGCATTGAGGCATGGCTTCGGCACCCAACCTCTTGCCAAAGCCTTGCTTTCACAATGGTCAGCACATCTAAAATGCTGTCTGCATGGAGTTAATCACATGAAAAGCAGCCCGTGAACAAGCCTTGCTACCAATCTACATTATTCACAACTACAGGAACTGAAAGATGAAACGTATTGACGAAGCAATGCTCGGCCGAAAACCTGCAGTGACGACGAAACACAGCAGCAGCCCTACAGCAGCGGGGCGAAGGCGCGAAGGCTCCCATTGCTGACGATGGTAGCGCCGCCACGCGGGCACTCAGGAAAACGAAAACTCGTTTACATTTTTTGCGCCGCGGCAACGTACCCTCTCTCCGGAGAGTGGGCTCACTACCCAATATTCTAGAACACTATAGTGAAGTCACCAGGATGGACACTACAGCCTGACGTCACTACACTGTCGATGTCAGTTGGTGCGCCATGCAAAAATCAACTTTAATGTCAAAATAAAATATCTGCATTTACAGAGCTTCAAACCTTCTCAGAGCCGTCTCTGTATACAAGAGATTTGTATGGCAAAGTAAACTCACATTCGAAAGATGGACCCCTTTTAAGGGACACTAAAGGGAAACAATGAATCAGTTTAGATTGATAAATTGTACCCTGAGAACTCTATTGTCGTTAATTTCGCCATCGCACGTTTATTAATAGAGGAGAAAATCAAGATCAAAATTTTATTTTTAAATTTCGCGTCGAGATCTCCGCACGTGACGGCACGGATTTCAACGTGTATATTTAGTATTTTGGCGACATTGGCTTAACGAAATTTCCTGAAACTTGGTGTGTTAAATCTATGGCCCCTTCAGAGGACGATGTACTTCATTTGTACCGATTAGGAGCTAAGTAATACCTAGAGACGCCATCAGAATTTACGACGTCACGGCGTTTGGTGCGGGAATTTCAAGATGGCGGTGGCGCCCGTATTTGATTTCCCTGTTTTTTCTCTCTTACCAAGCGTCTTCTCGCGGTAAGAGTGGTGTTTTCGGTATTGTGAAATTGCAATTTGCTAATACGCGAAAAATCGTTTTTCTCTTCAGTGTCCTTTGAAAGGCGCCCTGCAACACTTTTTCAGCATGGTCAGAAAACGCTGCCAATCGGTAGTCGAGGCTCCTGAGAACTCGCGAGATAAACATTAAAGCGCAGCACGTGGCCTGGAAATTACAATTAATTCTCAAAGTCGGCTATAGAAATCGCTCCCTGATCTCTCTACAAATGATGCCATATTACCCAAATTACTGCGCCATGTACCCAAAGTCCACGGCCTCTTCCGATTTGAGCATCTTGAGCTGCATAGTTACGGTGGCCGCCGCGGGATGCAGCCACGTGCCCGCGCGCGCGCTCGCGATCACACTGAATGTAAGCCGCGCGTTCGAATAAAAAATCAAAACAAAGTGCTGAAGGTCATGACGCGCGCTGACGAAGGTACGCATCCTCCCGCCCCCTTGCGATTTCCCTCCCTGCGTAGCTTTCAGCACGCTCGCTGGTACGAAAGGAGAGAGAAAGCGCTCAAAGCGTGCGGCAAATCCCTGTAACTTCGCTCGTACTAGACGGATTCTATAAATTTTTGCGGTAGTCAATTTGTGAGGCAATAAGATCTTCTAATGAAGCCATTAGAAGATGGAAAATCGTGGCAGGGACCCCATAAGGCGTCACTCAAAAAAAAAAAAAAAAAGCGTGAACATCACTCGAACGAAGTCAAAGCATTTCGAATAACTGTGCCCTTTTTTGTTTTTGAGCGCACGTGAACATGCAATACCTGACGGCCTTATTCATCCTGCTGGAGTTACTTTATTCATGTGGAAAGTGAACAACATAATTCGCTGATTACGTTAGGCAGGGAGGGACAGCGGTGCTCCCTTTATGCATGTTCATGTGTGTGTTTGTATGTGCGCACCATATATGTACATGCATACATAATGTAAATGTTTCGAAGGATCTCAATAAAGTTATTCATTCATCCATCCATCCATCCATCCATCCGAGGGATGGGGGAGGGTGTTTGAAACCCCTCCCCCTTGTGGCTCTAGGCCAACTGTATACATAATCGACGCGAACCCACGACTTACCAAGTGCGTCAGGGCTCGAACCCTAAGCTACTCAAGTGCGCGTGGTAGTGAGACCTCGACCTCCGCATGATACAGAGAAACGAACCTTACAGGTGCACGAGGCATCGAACCCTCGACCTCCAGGGACTCGAACGCGAACCTTCAAAGTACGCGGGATATTGAACCTTCGGCCACTGAAGTATATGGGTAGGGTACTGAACTCGTATACTTCTGGCTATGAACCGTTGTCCCCCAAATCGGCAGGGTTCTACTTGGCGTCGCAGAAGTCTGTTGCCAGACTCGGGGGTCAATGTTGCCAGACTGCCGCCAGATTTGGCGGATAAATTTGCCCCTGCGGTTTCAGCTTTCCCGTAAGGCTTCTGTGTCATCCGCGGTCCCCTGCCCCCAAATCTTCCAAGTTAAGCAAAGGTCAAGCAGCGGTCAAGTGATGGTTAGTATTAGACGACGGAGATGTGCAAGTGGTACACTAGTGCTTACGCGTACTTACGCAAGTCCGGTGGAGCTTCTGCGGAATCCGCGGCATTTCTTCCTTAAAGGCGCATGCATACAAGCCTGCACCAATGGGCGCGCACTCCAGACTGACGTCATGAGCCGGACGGCGGGTGACCCCGCCTTTGGAGAACATTGCCGAGTGCTTCAACGGGACTATTTCTTTAGCCGCGGAGGCGATCGGATGCCGCGCTTCGGTCGCCTGGGCCTCTGTTTGGTTCGTACTTCGCGCCTGGCTGACCAGCCAATCATTAGGCAGCTGCATTAGAGTGTAGCTGCATTGGTCGCCGTGTGCACGTGATGATCAACCATGTTTTTTTTGGTTTACGCTCCCAAATATGACTGTTTCACCGTACTTTTTTTCGTGGGACATTTTTTACGTAGGTACTATTGCACTGTTTAAGTTTATAGACCTGCGGTATTTATGGTTTAATAATGATATGCATCAGTTGAAAACATCACGTGTTTACCGGCGCATTTAGATATGCAAAAATATTGTCTCTCAAGCTTGTGCCACATGGCGGTGCTCCTTGAATCGGGTTAGTCCTGGGCACTGAAGAAGGCATACTTACCTGGTGTCGAGCTCTCCGGTGATCAGCCAGGCTGGGGCTCCGTGCTGAGGCCTTCCATTGCACTGCGGATGGCTGAAGCGCGCCACTTTCCCAAACTGGGATAGCTGGGGCATGTAATTTTTGGTAGTGGGGCTCGGCGTTCGCGCCAGCCCCCTCGTATTCTAATACCAAAATGAGAACACACTTAGGCTACGCAATGCAAGCAATGCATCACGATCTGTGCATAGTTATCGTGATGAAAGGGTGGTCAGGGAATTAGCAGGCCGCACAGCCATAGGGCGTGAGAGAGCGGCCTGGTAGTAATCGCCCACTGTAACTTTATGCACATATAAAATCTAGGGCGTGGTAAGCCGAGCCCCTCCACTCTGTTGCCCCACGGTTCACTGCACCTTTTCGTGCCCAGTTACCTAATACCACAGAACATTTATGATAATACTACGAACGTACACCATTTCCACGATACAGCTTCAGCCAACAGGCCACACTATTCGTTGAGTTTTAAGACACAGCTCTTCGCTTTTGCAAATTCACCAATTTAATTGTGATGCTCATGTGTTTCGAGTACTCGTCTCTCCCCTAATTTCTAGGACTGCCAGCTCTTCTGCAGCATCCTTACTAGCAGTAGTTCTGCAACCGCCAGTGCTGAAACAAGTATGTCACTGGCGTAGTTTCAAACCCATCCCCCCTCCCCGGAATTTATTTTTGCATGTGCGTATATATATACGCACACAAACACATTAACACATGCACGAACATATATATAAAGGGTGGTTAACCATTTACATGCCTACCTACGCTGCCCCCTCCCAAAAAACAAGAAAAAAAATTTTCTCGGATTACACTCCTGAAGTATATATTGTTTCCCTAGCCTATAGCTGTGTAAATGCCTTCCTGTGCCTACACCATCCACTGAACACCACAGCAAGCTAAAAAAATACTAGGACTAAACAATATTTGTAGAAAGCGCAAAAAAAACCACAACACACAAAAACAAAGAGAACCGGATGACACACGTCGTCCGGTTCCCTTCGTTGTGTTTTCTTTTCACGCTTTCTACAAATATGAATTTGCCCCAACACACCCAGTTGTCTCTGCTAGTTAACTAAATACTAGAATGAGGAATGACTCAGACATATACACATGCACTCACACACATAACACATGGAAACAATTTTTTTTTTGTCAGCTCTTCTGTGTAACCCAGTTGCCGTTGAGCTAAGGTCATTCTTTTGTTCATCATTCAGTCTTCATTTCCGTTTTTACAACTTCTTATGCTATTGTTACTCCCTTTATTTTATACTGTATCTTGTCAAGTTCTTGGATTCATTTACATCTATACTGATCAATGTTTTACATTGTTAGGCCTCTGTTGTATTTCAATCTGTGTGTTTTCACTGTACCGTTTGCCTTACATGATGCCCCTCAAGTGCTCTATCAGAAACTTTATATTTGTGTGTGGGTGTGCGTATATATATATACACACACACACACACACATATATATATATATTGAATTGTATCACATTATTGTCCTCTACACCTTGTGGCTTTTATTTTTAAAATTAGGTACACTTTAACTAAATTTTTTGTTGCGTCATGGTGTCCGTTCGTTTCTGTGATGCTATTCACCTTGACGGTTTAATAAATAGCTAATGTGCACAAATGAAAAACAATATGATAAGGAAGCACACTCAATCACATCTTGATGCATGCATAAACATTTTATTCCTTACAAAGTAGACGTACATATTAAAATACAACAAGCAACAGACATACTCTCTTTTTGTGTATCAACAACCTTAAAGAACATGCTACACCTCAACCCGTCACTTCCTAGGATGTTGCCAAAAATGTCTAAAAGAAAAGATGGTATGGAACACACCATCCTTTGATCACCGACGTCGGCGCAATGGCAAGTTGTTGACACGTCGATTCATTATTGTGCCCTAAAAAAAAAACGGCGTAGAGTTGACTTGCCATGACTGAAAAAAGTATGCATCGCTCATCAATTGATGTCTATACAAATCACTAGAAAGGTACATGCCTACCTACGCAGCTACGATCCGCACTGGTAACCAAACAACACATACGCCAAAAAAAAACATCACAAATCCGCCTTACTACAAAAAAAATTGCAACGTGCTTCACACATGAGAAAGAGCGCATATTCTCTCTGAAAGACTATAATATGACAACATATGCTGCGGGAATTCACTTGAGCGCTGCCGACTTCCATTCCGCCGGGGCAACTGCATATGCGAGCTAAAGAAAAATGTTAGTCACTGAGCAAGTGAAGTGTGCCTAGGGAGCTCTAAAATATGTCCGGAAATTCTAGCAACTCGTCTGCTGTTCACAACCTTCAGAGGTTCCGATGCAGCGAAGAACGCATAGTACTGAAGAATGGACATCGGGAAAAAAAGCTGCCACACAGGCTCGCAGCTCTGCCGGTAAGGGATGAGTGACTCTACAAAACCTTTGCAAAAGTCCAGCTAAAGTCCAGACTAGCGCGAGAAAAACATTAAGCGTTTTTCTTTTCATTCATTGTGACAGTGGCGATCCTCTGCAACAATGCGGAAGAAGAAAAAAAAAAGGTACAACACTTGCATGGCAAGCACACATATATTGCTCAGAGTTCGGGAAAACCAACAACACTACAAGTTCATTCTTTGTCAAAGCTTTCTATAACGTCGAAAAAATTGCACCCGTGAGATATCGAGAAGAAATGTCATCATCGAAAACTGCTCCCAGGTGACACCAGCACCCAAGTCGAAAACAAAGTTTCGGAACCACAGATGCAGGGAAAAATCTAGACATTCGTGCACGCAGGGAGTTGAGTAGTACTTCCTAAATTTTCCCAAGTGGTGCTTCAATGTACCATCCATACCACATTACGATCCAAAATGCTGAGCATTATTTGGTCTTTTGTAACACCTGTAGTTTGTAAACTCTCGATGAGTGTGCAGTGTCAAGCTGCTGTGTTAGTGTATGGTTGGTTACAAGTGAGAAATCAATGCCTCGTGCTCGCACACATGAACGAAAAGAAGTTTGAATGCCGGGTTACAGAAAATAATTTTTTGCTCTCAGACATTCTCAGAGCTGCACTCACACACATGTGAATGTCGGTGAAACAATAAATGCGGAGGTGAAATAATGGTCTTGGATGTACTTCGGAGAATGCTGGTGCAGTTAAATGACGAGGGGACTGGCATTCAAAGCAAGCAGCGGCAATGTGGCACAAAAACATGTCTTTCCTACACAACTCTAGAAAATGCATATGCCTCCTTAGTGGGCAATCAAGGGCAGTTGTGTGTTGGCAGCAGCACGCCACAGGGCTGCCACAAATCTTGCACCATCAACCCACTACTCGCAAACAAAAAAAAAACTTCAACGTGTGAGAGAAGTTTTATGACTGTGCAATAGAGTAACCAAACAGCAATGATCATCATGTCCGATGTGAAAGGATGAAAAAAAGAACATGTTGCGTACTGATGTGATGCAGCACATCACTGAAGCCACTGCAGTAAACCAACGGCAAAAGTCGCTCTCATTACTACCTGTGCTTGCAAATATTGTGCATGCTACAATACTGGCTCTGGAAGCGATAAAGCGCCCTTTGTGGAATGACTAAAAGTATCTGTATAGACAAGCTTTTGCAAGCAACCCTAAAAACTGCAGCACTACTGTCTTCAGCCACGTTCCAGAACTCAATTCTTGGTCACAGTGATTGTGTGCCACTCGACATGGGGCCCAACTTTGCACGCTCAAAATAGCATCTCCGAAAAATTAAATATATGGCCACCAAGTGCACCCAATCTATTAATGATTTTTAGGTAAGCAGCCCGTACTGCGATAGCAGTTTCATCATTGTCCTGCTTTGCACAACATGATGCCTACAGTCCTCTTTTATGAGGTTCTTTAGCAATCTGTGCCATCGCTTGCTTTGCTGTGGCTAAAAAAAAGAGCTGCGGCTGCCTGTTCAAGTGAAGTTAGAGTTTTGATGAAGAAATGCCAATACCTTGCCTCTTCCGTTGCTGTTGCTCCACATGACAACGTGCTTCGCATCAGCCAGCCACAAGCTCATAATCAAGTTCCCTTAGCTCATTTTCGCAACTTGATGTCCTGGAGACAATGGGTTTGTGCAACAGCCAGCTACAATGGCATGTCATTGTCATGTTTCCTGACAGTCTCTACATGCAAATGACGCATGAGCAAGATGAGACTGAGTTGTCAACGTGAGTGTGACCAAAACGGCAATGTTCGTGTAATTTGCGAGTCCGGGATTATCCTCCCCTTCTTGTGCCAATCGTTTCAACTCAGGGGAGCAGCGGTGTTCAAACCTTCCAGGCTTGGGGGCGTAGCCATGGAAGTTCCAAGGCCATGCGCATCTCTGCAAGAACAAACAACGGCTCACAGCCATTGGCGAGCTCATCCGTCCGCAATTTTTCCGACACGCAGGGCTCCGATCTAGTCGTAACTAGGAGGAACGTGCAATGTTCAACCTTGATTCATTTGTTCTGACCGCTTTCAGCCGTTCGCTTGGCTCAGCCACTCGTATACTATTCACATGGCAGCGATTCTTCCACCATACCACTACTGCGCTGCGTCGATGCCAGGGATCACTCGCCGGAACCAGCGCCAGCGAGGCTCGATCGTACCGACCACTCTCGGTTGTGCGATCGTCTCACTTGTTGGTTGCTCTCGAAGCCACTTCGATTTTCTTCGCGGAAGCGTTGTCGCACTTCAGTTGCAGGGCCTCCGTGGCGGCGCTCAGGTTGTCCTGCTTCAGGATTTGCAGCTGAGTGATGAGGTTCCTGAGGCCAAAGAGGTAGCCCTCGTCTGGCCCTTTGTCCTTTGGGCTGTACACTGAGTGGGCGAAGTCGATCATCCTAACGTCCACCGGCGACTTCTTGGCGAACGCGCTCTCCTTGGGTGGCGGCGGCGGTGGTGCCTCGCTGCAGTCGTTTGAGTTCCCGTCGGGCCCTTTGCCCTCGTACAGGATCAGAAGCGAGCTCGTGTAGAAACGAAAGCACTCCAGCTGCTCTATTGCCTGCACAACAACGAATGTCAGAGTGAGATTTATTGGAGAATACGACTTGAAAGGGCCCGTAAACCACCTCCAATATTTTGTTAACAGTTTCAAGTTAGCAAGTGCATCGAGTTCAGAATGCAGTCATGATCAACAATGACAAATGCGGTAGTGCTATGAACCACAGGGGTGCTACAAAATCACGAATAAATAATGGCAGCTTCGCATGAGTGGTGCCAAGCCTGAAGGAAGAGCAGAGCTGGGCAGCCTTCCTTGTTTCTCTTTATTTCGCTCTTTCTTTCTCTCTCTCTGTCTCTTGTATCTGTTTTTTTGTATCTGTTTCTTTCACAATCTATTTCTTTCTCGCTCTCTTTTTATATCTTTCTTTCTTCCCTTTCTTTCTCCGTCTATCACTTCTTTCTTTCTATCTCTTTCTCTCTCCCCCTCTCTCTATGTTTTTCTGTCTTTGTATCTTTTTGTCTTTATTCCCTTTATTTCTTTCTATTTTTGTCCTCCTCTTTCTGTTGCTTTCTTTCTCTCTATTTTCTATGTCTCTGTTTCTATCTCTTTTTTTCTCTCTCTCTCTTTTTCACGTGTTCATTTTCGTTTGACACTCGCACCTGCTGTACACGGTAGTGGGGCTTGCCCAATTCCTGTGGCGCATACCCACCTGAGGTGTTTTGCACGACAGAGCACAAGTTGCCGATAGCTTAAACAGCCTCGCTGTAAAGAGATAGACGATAGCGCGTGCCAGTTCGTGATGATGATAGCTTTTTACGATGGAACACAAGCTACTGACAGCTTAAACAGCTTCGCCGTTAAAAACAATCTCGTGCTCCTCTCGGGCCTTTCGGTATTCCCAGCATTCGTCACGACATCACCACACGCATTCGGTTGCATCTGCAACAACAAGAACCTGTTCGTTTGCTTGCAGGCATGCGCACTCGCTACTCTTCCTCCTCGCATGGCAAGAAGGAGCACTAGGCCAGCAGGAGAGGTGACCCGATGAACGGAGTTTAGTGAAAGAAAGAGTGAAACAAGCGGGTGCCGCTTTTTCATGATGAAGTGCTTGTAACTCCGCTATTACAGCACTGCGTTGAAAAATTGTTGCGGCTGCGGATTTGTTGCAGACTTGTGCACAACTGCAATATCGCAACCAAATTTTGACCTCTGGGTGGTTTAGGGGCCCTTTAATACGTGTTTGGCCATCTTAGCATGCCAATTCAACATCTAGCACAGAACACAACACAAGGTCAGTACAATATACGATGAACACAGGCACTAACTTGCAACGGACTTATTTTTGGAAGCATCACATTCATGTATAGTCAGATGAGATGTGGCATATGCAAACGCACCTGACATCACATGACACACTGCGTACAGGGAGCACAACATACAAATTGATATTGAGGAATAAACTAAACTAAAACATTAAAAGACGGGTTTTTTGTTACAGCTATTCCCGCTCAGTCACGCAGCTACGTGATGGGAACGAGTGCTGAGAAAATCACATGCGAAATAATAGAAGCAGGAAATATCACTAAACAGGGACACACATACACGAGTACATCATTTATTCATCTAACAAGAAAAGAATTATTTTGACCACAAGCAAAGAACAGCTCGTCAACATTTGTGGGCAGTAAACAGCCTGTGAAAGCGCACGTTCGTGGGCGATAAACGAGCTAGAACCTGTGCACACGTATATGTGCAAGTAATAGCCTATGTGCCAGCCTTGGAATCGAAACCGAATGTCGATGGCACATGAAAAAATCCTTGAATCTGGGCAAAATATAGCGACACCTTTTTGAAACATACAGACGACATCATACACGTAAGGCATCGACTATTTGGAAATTGTTTAAGACACCATCGATTTACATCAGTGACCTGCTGTGAATGGTTAATCATGACCCACAAGTGGCTATGGTTGTATCCACGCTCAGTGATCCCCCCTGAAAACTGATGACAGTGACTGACCTTAGTGAGTGCTTGGAGCCGGTCGATGAGGGGCAGCAGGATGTCGAAGCGGAAGCGCATGCCATCGTGAAGGAAGTGGTACAGGGTCTGCCGGAAGCCTTCCACGTTAAGTGACCGGCCAAAGTACTTGTTGTGGCACTTGTAGTAGCCAAGGTTCTGTTGGTACACCTGAGAGACACGGAAACGAGCAAGAATGAAGCCTTGAGTTACCTGCCTACCCACTACCCTTTTCCAGATCCCGGAAATTCCTCCCTTTAAGGATTGTGTATGTTCTGGAGCCTGGAAATTCGAGGACGTATTGGTGACTAGAAATTCTAGGCACAACACACTCTACACAATCGACAAGGGATACAGTGTTAAAAACGCGAGTACAATACAGGCTGGCTTGGTAGTACATAATTTATGCTATGGCATCTGTCTTCATCATCATGCAGAATGTACGACATCGGCGCTCATCTGACAGGCACCTATAGTGGGACTGTCCAGGTCTTGCGATAGTAAGGTACTAATACAAGGGAATACGCTGGGCATTATCTCACTGGACACTGCTGCCGCATCAGGCTGATGCTTGGCTTGTGCGTGAGGCTAACTTGATCGCCAGGTTATGAATGCATAGATTCTTTTATACTACTTTATATTATGATCCCCACCACTGACCCTTACCCCTGCTTAGGACACTGAGCCATCGTTTTCATTAAAGTTCATTCTCTCTCTCTCTCTTCATTAAGGGTTATTGGCTAGGACAAAGCAAGACACCGATGAGAGAAAACATCTTATCAACAGCCCTGTTTTCATTACGTCAGCAAAACCAAACACATCATCTAAATCCAAGTTCTCGGAAAACCGTGCCTTGCTTTGAAAAAACAAAATAAAAACAACACCATCAACGTCATCAACCCTGCAGCTCTCATGACATTCTCATGACTTTCTTTTTTTTTGCATATGTGAGCCAAAGCTCCTTAGTCTTCCAGCGTGCAGACTACCACCATGCTTGTCGAATCTAAGAAATTCTTGCTAAAGTCAGATATGTTTCCTGGAACATCCCTCACATTACCTGGAGTTCACATTCCCTGCCATTCTAGATGTTGCTGAAAAAAAAAAACTGAGGCAGAGTTTCACATAAAACGTTTAATAAGCCAGACGAGCATATACATGAAAGGACTTGCCATTACTTGTTTTACTTTCGCATTCTTTATAAGATGTTATGCCAACAAGCAGAAATCAGATGTTTGCTTTAAGTATGCAGTGAAACAGGACTGCAGTGGACTTAAGTGCAGCCAAAATGAGAAGCCATGAGAAGACGCCAGAGCATCACCGTCCGAGGGAATGACAAGTCACATGCCATTCTTTCCCAATGCATATTTTAGGACATTGGCACCAAGAAAGTGAGAAGAAAGGAAGCAGGCCCTTCTCGCTCACCTGCATGCCGCAAATGCGAAGCCCGAGCGGACTCGAAGTGGTGGCGGCCGTCTTGGCGTCAAGGCTTCGGCGCTTCTCTTCAGAAGCGTCGTCTGCATACTGCCGGGTGCCCATCTTCAGGTCCAGGATACAGGGAAATGTGTAACGGGCTGTTAGATTCTCCAGGAGCAGGAACTCTGGAAGCAGAGAAAGTTTACAAAGAGTACATTAGGTCGTCTTTTATTTAGAGATTACCAGAACAAGGAACCTGCCTCAAAGCTGCAATAAAAATGAACAATACAGTAGACTCTTGTTAACAGAAAGATGAAAAAATTCAACCAGCTCCGCATCACAGACACCGATGAAACAGCGAATCTGGTGGCGTTCCCTTCGTCAGGCTAACGCATCTATGCTTTGCAAGTCTTTCAGATGTGTTGTATCACTGCTCTTTATTAAACACTCTTTGTTAAGCTTTGAGGTGGTAGTACAGTTTTATTGCATCGTGACCATACCACTCTTATACACCGACTTCCAAAGAAGCCTTCGCTAAGATGCTCTGATATTTTTTATCACTGCTCTTTATCACACCTTGTGCTCACGAATTTTTCATCTCTTCAACCCTTAACTTCTGCCTTTTTTTTAGTAAACAGAAATCGCTTAAATGGAACAATTGCCTCTACATAATATGATTGGCTTTGTAGTTGAATTCTGCACTCCCGTAGATCTCTGATTAAACGGAACTCCTGTTAAGTAGAACATATTTTTCCAGTCCCTTCGGGTTCCGTTTAATGAGATTCTACTGTACAGCATCCTTTCTGCTTAAAAAAACCCCTTCCTCATGTGTACATGTTTTATTCCATGCCATCGGTCAACCACATTTTACACTTGCTTGCATGATATGTTAAAAAATTTACTCTGTGTGCGCGTTTTTTTTCCGTGCCAAAGCCACTATACAATTATGAGGCATGGTGTAGTTGAGGGCGCTGGATTAATTCTGATCATCTGGTGTTCTTTAAACGAGCACCAGTATGTAAAAACATGGGTGTTCAAGCATTTTCTTGCATCAAAAAGTGGTCATCGTAGCTGGCAGTCAAGCCCACACACTCAAGCTTAGCAGTGCAATGCCACAGCCTCAAAGCAACAGCAACGACTCAGAAAATGAGAAATGAAAGATAGATAACCATTATTGTTCATAATGACTGTCGGAGTTTAACGTCCCAAAACCACGACATGTTTATGAGGGATGACAACCATTATTGTTAGGGGACGGACAAGTCCCCAAGTGTGAAAAGATATTCTATAATGTAGATTCTCAATACAGGAATAACTAGCCGATGTGTTAGTACAGAGACTTGCTCAAATAATATTACAATTGCTAGAATTTTCAGTGCCAAGACCGCAATATGATTATGTTTTTTATGAGGGACACCGTAGAGTAGGGCTCTGGAAATTTCAACCACCCGGGGTTCATTAACGTGCACCTAAATCTAAGTACACGGGGCTCTAGCATTTCGCCTCCCTCATAAGCCACCCGCTGCAGCCGAGATCGAAGCTGCATCCTCTTGGGTCAGCAGCCGAGCACCATCACTACTTTACCACCATGGTAGCTTAAAATACTCCTATGACAATGACAGACTGCGCACAGACAAGTTTGAGCAGTACGCTGAGGGTTTGTATGATGAATTCCAGGGAAGCATGAACTCAGTTTTTAACACACCTCTGGGGCTTCCAGATGATGAGAGGAATCGTTGAATCTGCAAGTTGTGGCAGCGAACGATCCACGGGTTGTGCGTCGTGAAGCTGTCCTTGCCGTCGTCCTCCTCAAACAGCTGCGTGCCGTCCGTCAGAACCGGCTCAATCTCGATGCTGCCAGCCTTCTGCCAGCGCATCCTGCATAGACAAGCAATGTGACATTCTGTAGAAGCATTGAGATGTGGGATAGTTGGTATATCTTATATATTCATTTTAACAGTGCGAAAAAGGGCTTTTTAGAGAACGTCGTAACTCACTAAAAGGTGCAATTTCGAGCCATCTTTCTATGCACTGTGCCCGTGCTGGGTCCACTTCAGCCTTCCAGGATACCACAACCTTGTACTGTCCCACTGATCAGACAATAAGGGAAGTGCTCACGGCCTACCATATAAAGAAGCTGGCTAACAGGTGTGTGAGCACACTATCGATCGCCTGTTGAGTTCTCTTACTTGGCTCATAAAGCTTTGTAACAATTGTGCGCCTGCATAGCTTTGCTAACTTTGTTGTGATTTCTGGTTTACATTTGTCGTTATAATAAAAAGTTATTAAGCAGATGGTTCAGCGCTCATTCTGTAGCTTCTCTTCCTTTGTCCTGCCCTTTTTTGTGCTGTTAAAATGAATGTCACATTCTGCATTCTGTTTTTGTGTTATGAAAGCTCATTGCACGGTCTGCCCTTATACAGTGCAAGCAATGTAACCAGCTACGAATGGCTCTTCTGGATTTTCCAATTAGAATAAAACTGCATTAGTAAGTAATTCTAATGGCAGTCTTGAGGTCAGCACTGAATGTAGCCATTAAACCACCACGCATGTCATGCTTGAAAATGTGGGGTTTAGTGTACCTGTACTTTCTGGCCTTGAGGCTCGTAATGCTTTCCGTGCCCTTGATGGTATGACTAGAGGCACAGCCATTCTTCAGGAGGTCGTACGAGGGATGCGCTGTCAGTGTCAGGTAGCCATCGGGGTCCTCCAGCAGTGCTACTTCAACGACACCTATAAAAGCACAGCAGCAACAGGGTTGAGAAGATTAACTGCGGGCAATGAAAATAAACTGCGGGCTCACACAACAGTGAAAAGAGAGCACATGCCTGCAAGATACAGGCGGAAACTGCGTACCTTTGTATTCGGATGTGAAAGGCTTGAGAACATCTGGTAAGTTTTCGTAGAATTTAAGTTCTTGCAGTATCAGTGGCTTGCAGAGTGTCAACTCGTCAAGACAGAGCATGGACGACCGTCCCCCGACCTGAAATCATAGCCGGGATGTTATTTTCTTTTCTGATTCGATCAATTGAATCAGTAAATTAGTTTATTACTTTACTACTCCTAAATTAGTTCTGTGAGAACAAGTTCGACTGACAGACAAGAGTTCTAACTGTTATCCTCAAATAGATTACTGCCTTAGCAAATTGAAACGTCCACAAATCCTCTCTGCTTGTCGATCGAGCCAAATAGCAAGTTTCTGAAGATTTAAACTGCAACATCTGAAAGAACATAAGAAACAAACTTGTACAGCCCACAAAAAAAGCTTGGCACTCAGATGGCCAACAAAACAAGCATTTTTAAGTACTCACACTTATTTTTTGTGATAAGAAACTTAATACTATTCCGTTTCTTAAATTCATACTTATTGAAGTTTTATGATTGTAAAGGCCTGAAGCATACATCTATTAAAGGCACCGACAACTGGCCCTGGTTAATGGTAGTCTGATGATTTCATGTTCACCATAACATGTGCTCAAAATTAGAGTATGTATATTATTATCTATTCCCGCTGTATTCTGTGCTGCTCAGGATGTAAAAAAATGTTGCACGTTGAGAAACGGCGCATGCGCCTCAAACCACCGCGCACAGACACGGACTGCCCACGCGCTCGCCTCCCATTGTCTGCAGCATGTGTTGTATGTATATGAATCCATATTCGACGCAATCCAAAATTTTTTATTATAAATGTCTCACGACGTTTTCCACGTTACCATTCCATACACTCTGACCGGTAAGCTTTCCGTTGCGTTAAAGAAAACGGCTACCATAAAAATTGCTTGTTGGTCCCTCTAACATATCTGGGTGAGGCGGCCTGTGGTACTCCAATCAATGCACCAGTGTATAAAATAATGCAGCATAAGGTACCATAGGTATGTGCTCATGTATGTGTGCGTATGTGTTTGCACTAGCATATTATTCTAAGTGCTTTTAGTTCCCTATCAATTGTCCAAGAAAAGTGATTGCAACCACTCAGTATATGTGATGGACGAGCGAATTCCTGTTCACCATAAAGTTTCCGTGGCCTTGGTCACTACTTCCATGGAACGCCTGTATTGTCATATTGTAAAGAGTACTTTGTTTTCTTTTCACCCAGCTCGTTTTAATCAGGCGTTTATCCGTGATTATGGTTTCGGATGGGTGTTACCTAATTGCAGGGGTACATGCATAGGTATCTGGGAAATAATTTGGGGAGGTGGTGATACACCTGATGGTGTATCATCCCTCCCCGAGTTCATGTAAGAATTTAAATCACATAAACCCCTGCCTTTAATTCTCCCAATTTTTCAACAGCATAAAAATGATATGTCAGAAGAAAAGCACAGGGTATTATTCTCTTAGAACTATTCCAGCACACAGCACACTCGAATTACCATGCTATCCAAACATGATCTAACCAGCAGCAAAATTAGCATGGTGTTCACATTTTACAGGCACGAATATACCAGAACAAGCAGCTCCGACTACCCTGCTGAGTAGTACATACAGATAACTATTCGGCTAACTAAATCACCTGGTGGATGTAAGGTTCCAAGACGACATTTTCGCTCTTTCCTCCGGATTCGGCAGCCATGGGTCATCGCGTTTACTCGGCTGCGGTCTGCGACGTGACGACAGGACGATTGCTCCGGGCCGTCGCTCTCATCTCGGCGTTCAACAATTCTGCGGTGTTGTGAAAGATACGTCAGGACAGCGGCCGTCGTTTTGAATGGTACCCCCTGCCACCGTAAAGATACAGGCAACTATCTCGGCTAGACAGTGCGACTCTTCATTTTCGTGTCATTACGAAACAACTGCTGAAGGGTGTACAAAACAACATGCAACTCAAATGCACTCAGCGCTGAAGCGTGCTCCTTTGACAGTAGCTTTTGTTACTAAGGTGCGCTTAGGAAAAAAAAGAAAAGAAAAACTAGAAATCAGCGCCAGCGCTGACTCTAGGTAGCGAGACCATTTACGCGTAGATCACTTAATCGATAAACGTAGTTCCGGCTTGAGAAGGTGAAGATATTAGCGCGTGGGGCTCTGATAACGAATGATAGATGGTGAATGCAAGGCCATATATTTCCCACGGGTATCTATCTGATGCCGGCGGCCAGTCGATGACGACCGATCCCGACATCGCTTTCCGAGCCCGTTATCAAGGCTCTCCAGCATCTGAGCTGCGTCAAGGAGCCTTGGCATGTGTATGAGGCTCTTACCTGGGGATACGGGGGGACCCTGCGTAGCCAGATACAAGAAAACGAAAGGAAATTATAAGCGAAACGAATTGGTTTAGCACTACTCAAAACATAGCGCATGAAAATTTTGGTGTTTTCATGCCTCGACAGAGGGCTCTACAGGCACTTGCGGCGCCTGTGGCGCTAGGCTGCCGCAGTTGCCATGCGCTGCGGTAAAAGGTAAACTACGTTCACTGAAAATCTCGTGGACTGTGCTATGATCGCAGTTACATAATTTCAACTTCAAATCACAATAACCAAGTCAGGTGCATTTGCACGTAGACGTCATTAGATCGCCAACGGACGTCATCAAAGTTGCGTGGCCGTTAATATCGTCGGTCAGAGCGTGAAGAGTAACCCCTCTTTTAATACGTAATATTAAAACGGATGATAGATGGCGACTACGTTTATGAAACTCTAATACGGTTATGCGTGCGCAAAGCAACGTACGGTGACAACCGAAACCGAAATTGGCTCCTTATCGAAGGAATAAAGCGGTCGCGTTTCATTATTCATCTGTAATGGGAATCAATAAAAAAGAACGAGTTAATCACCGTGATAGACGGCGGTGATGTTGGCAAGTGTAATAGTGGTAAAGGCTGTGCTTTCCTTTGTTAAGTAGAATGAATGAAGCTGAAAAGTGAAACTGCGGCACTTCAGAGAAGGAACGACGATGGGTGCGTTCGATTCGTCGTGCAGCGTGCGCATGTCAAACGTTCTTCATTGACGTACGCTTGACGACAGCAGATAATAGGTCGCGATTGGCTATTGATAAACGGAAGCCCGATAGGCGACTGCCCTACGTAGCAAAAGTCAATTTGATAAGTGTGCTGATTCAAATGTTTTTGGATCAGCGAGGTTAAGATGTTTTGAATGCACCCTAGCGAGCTGATCGGGTAAGCTGGAGTTGTCGTTGTGCCTTGGGCGAAATGTAGCAGCTGTGGACATAAATATATAAATATTGATTAGCAAAACGTGTATGCCGCTAGTCCTCTAATGAACCGCAGCAAGCCTCCCATTCGCGCGGTTGTGTAACTACGCAACTGAAGCTAACTGTTCGATACGCGCGCTAGCGCTTAGCTGTGACGTCACAGAGTGGACCCTTTTGCCGTGGTACTTAACGCGCTACGAGGAGTGGAATCGAATCGGACCCGAGTCTCAAAAATGGCCGTGAGGCGAATCGAAGTGAGAGCGCAGCTCGGAAAGGTTGCGTGCCGCTTCTTCAGCGAGACCGCCGCACAGCGATGAAATCGTAGGGCAGCTGCATCCCATCAGCGCCTCGCGTTCTCCGAGTGCTCGGCCCGTTTTTCCTCTTCGGCGACGAAGCATGAAAGAGAAGCCGAACTCGACTCGTACCTATGACGGGGACGGCTTTCGGCGAAGAGCAGCCTGCCTGTGCGTACGGAAGGATGAAAGCGAGGTAAGTACCCCGTGCTGCTACATCTCTCGCGACTCAAAAAACTCACGTGCTTCGCGACCTTCGGCACGGCACCTGTCACACTCGCCGGGGGCATTTTGCGCAGCAATGTGACTTACGGCGACTTCTTTTTACGCCGCGAGGGTCGACGGGCTGCCCGTTTTTTCGAGACATAGCAAGCCGCTCCCGTGCAAGAAGGAGAGACGGGGTGATCAGAAAAAAAAAAGTAAAAGCGGAGCGGCAACATAAGATGGAGACAGGAGCTGTGCGCAAAGTTCGTCGGACACACTCGAAATTCCGTGGCGTCGGCGTACCTTACATGCTCCGGAGCTATTTCATTATTTTACTTTACCGTTCTGTTGGCTGAGCCATCGCCGGGGTACGACCTTGCTGCCCCAGCGGTTCAATAGTCAATCGAGCGTGCCAGTCAGTGCATTCGTCTCCGGCGCCGCAAAGGACTACGCGAGATTTTTCTTTATTTCTCGTCGATTTTTCTTTCCCAATTCACGTCCTTTTTACGAAAGTGTGCGACGTTTTCTTTAACACTCAATCGTCACCGAAAAGAGAGCAGTAAAATAACGCAAAACGACCACTGTGTCATACACGTTTGGGATTCAACAAGCTATGAATCGAGCCCAGATTTGCGTGTGTTGTCGTACTATATTTCTTGTATAAACACAGTAAACCTCGACGAAGAATAAGTACTACATCGTGTGAAGCCTAGAAATAGATGGCGTCGCGGTCTTTTCAGTCTTTCTTGGGGTTTTTTGTTGTCGACTCTCTGGCGGAGCGCTAGGCAGCCAGAACCCGAATACAAAAATGAAAAACAAACAAACAAAAATGATCGCGCTGCGGTGCGGAGGCGAAGCGGCCTCCGACTCTGTTTTGACTTTGATTAATCTGTGTCAGCACAAGCTATCCTCTTCGTCGAGACGAGACCAGAGCCGTCATACATTAATTTTCTTTCACCCCTTTATCGTTTCGTGTTTTCTGCATTGCCGGTTTGTGTACTACGCTTCTACTGTTAATGTACAGCGCGCGCGCCACTTTTTTTTTTTTTTCGAGAAGATCGCGTGCTACGCCGCCGGATAAATCTGGAATGAACGAGCTTGAAACAGAGACACCGGAAGCGATACTGCCTTCGTGTTCTCAGCCTCTCCAGAACACGCGTGCTTTTCTGCACTCGTTCTCTTAGACCCAACCGTCGCGGTGGTTCGGAGCCTGCGGTACGCAAGAGGACGCGGGTTCTGTTCCCGCCTCAGGCGACCGCATTTGATTACTTCGAAAATATCTTAGGGCGCTAAAAAGACACACGCGAGGGTTAGCAACTTGCCCCAAGAACATTTGTCGACTGCTAACCCGAACATCGCGGGATCGAATCCCGGTCGCACTTCGGTGGCGACAAAATGCTAGAGGCCCGTGTGCTTTGATTTAGGTGCAGGTGGTTGAAATTTCCGTAGCCCTCCACTACGGCATCTCTCATAATCATGTCCTGGTTTTGGGACATAAAACACCAACAATTAAGAATCTTTATTTGGATGGCAGCGAAGTGCATAAAACACCCTCGTGCTTAGATTTATGTACTCGGTAACGGGTGGTCCAGAATTTCTCTGATTTAAGGCCCACTGCGGCGTGTTTCCTGATCGTATGGTGGTTTTGGCTCGCAAAACCTCAGCGTTTAAATGATTTTCCTTCTGTACTTCTTTTCAAAAACCCGCGGAGACCTCGTAGCATTGACAGGAAATCACCGGCGTATTCGCGATGCATTTGTTATTTTGTGTCGAATCGACAATTTCCATGCCCTACGTTAAAAAAAAAATAAAATGAGATTGATAAGCCTGCCGAGTTAAAAGATGCGCTTGGCACTCAGCGTCGTCTTGATCGAGACCGTTCTTTATTTTGGGAATCGGCTCCCAGGCTGCTGGCGTTGGAAGCGGACGGAGAAAGCAAGGGGGGAGGGGGGGGGAGCAATAGCTGCCGGTGACGACTCGTGAGCGCTGAGCAAAGATAAAAGCGATGACAAAATGCCTTCCCAACCGTTATGACCCGTTTGGCGTCGTGTTTCTGACTTTTCAGGCGCTGGGTGTAGACGACGAAAAAGATTACTGTCTACCGACCCGTAACCACGCTGATAATCTCTGACATGTTTTCACTGTCGCTGCGTGGAATCTCTTGCCATGCATGTTGTCACGCTTGCCAAAGTTTTGACTCCGGAGAACTTAGTAGCTGGGACGGTCTGGAGAGCGATAGCAGATGCTTAAATTTTCTTTTACTGTAAGCGATGGGGTAACATCTGCCGGGTGTATCGAGTGACGCGGCCGCTGAGAACTTTCTCCTGGAACGCGAAACTTGCGCCGTCAGCTGTGAGATAGAAACTTGCTCCTCGGCTGTTAGTGTCAACGTTCGTTTGTGTTCAGCGGCGCACTGGCTCGAATGGAGCCGTGCTGTTGCTAAGGCGTGAGGTCGCGGGCTCGATTCCTCATCACTCAGTGAAAGAATGTAAGTTTGAAGTTCCGTGTACCGCGTGCTTTGAATGTTCCTGGAACGGCGAGTCAAACAGCACTGAAAAGCGACGCTAAGCGAAAGTACACAGCGTGTTCTCAGCATTTTTTGAGTCGCATTCATGTACCAGCTGTATAGCAACGCGCGTGTTACCACATGAAACCCCGGGTACTTTTTGAGAATGCAGTCCGTAGGCATCCACTATGGCGTGACACGTAGTAGATCTGTTGTTTTGGGGTATATTGCTGTACTGTGTTAGAATCAATACGCAATACAGCAATACTATACCGCCTTACTAGTGTGACAGGCCTGTGTAAAACACACATACAAGAGCCATCAGCACTGTCTTATTGATTGATTGATTGATTGACTGACTGACTGACTGACTGACTGGTTGATTGATTGATTGATTGATTGATTGATTGATTGATTGATTGATTGATTGATTGATTGATTGATTGATTGATCATTGTAATCTCAGCGCCTGTCAGTACAGCTCCTCAATATGAATATCTGAAGATGCGTCATGCTATAGATGTGCTGATTTGTCACCTTAGCGTCAGTCATAATAATCACGCGCTTGTGACTGAACGTGACAACCGTATCGTGATTCGCACCCGTGTCCGAGAGCGCAGCCTGTCTTGATAAAAACGAAACGGAAGTCTCGAAAATGATGACTCAACTGCAAGGATGACTTTTTTCTTTGTAATCACTTACTTTTGTATCCGATAGGCTGCTAGTGCGTCGTGAGCCATGGCCAAAAAAATAAAATTATCGTGCGTCCTGTACTGTCTGACGCGAAATGGATGAGTGAGTCAAGCTCTGTTTATCTTAACCAGTGTAAAATTGAAGAAAAACACGCTTTCTGGCAGGCAGAATGTGACTGTCACCCGATATACGGAGGCCAGCGTGTTGTCCTAGCTATCGGGCCAGCTGCGGGTCTGCGTTTCTTCATTGTCCTACGAGTTCCAACTTGTAATAGTAATCTGGCTGGCTTCAGAGAGAGCTGTCACCAAGGGCAAGTGTCTTGTACGGAAAAGGAAACTGGTTTTTCAGAAACACATGTTCATATATTTATCTTGATCATATGAAAGTACTGTTAATCTCCTCAGATATAGCAGGGGAAAGCGCGCGAAGATATTTGGTGATTCATCTGTTGCACATACATACATACATGCATGCATACATGCATGCATACATACATACATACATACATACATACATACATACATACATACATACATACATACATACATACATACACATACATACATACATACATACATACATACATTGCTAATTGAACAATGTATCGGAACAGTAACTTTATTGACAGCAGCTACATCGATTAGAATATCGCTGTACTCAATCGAAAAGGAAGGCTGTGCGTTTGTAACGACGAAATTGGCTTACAACTCAGTAAAGAATAATATGGATCTAAATGACGTTGCGGCCACCTGTGAAGCAAGCAGTTCATTCTCAGTCATAGTAACGAACTTGGTTCGTGATTGTCATCATGCTTCGGCCGGTGGCAGCATAGGAACATTTCCAGGGTGGGAACCATCGAGGAAAACCTGCGAATTTTCAGTAAATTCACACAAAAAAATGGAACATTTTAGCTCGATTTCTGTGAGTCATGGAAAATGTTAACGGCTGTGATGGGTCTAGCGTAACGCATGCGAGGAATAAACGAAAATAGTTGAATTACGCGCATGTCGAAGGTCCTGGGTTCGGGCCCCACCGACGGAAAGTGTTTTTTTTTTTCGTCCAAATTAATTTTTTTCAGTATATGTGTTCCGATCAACACACTGCACCTAACGACAAGAAATAACGTATTTGTCTGTTTGAGTCACATGAAACGCAAGATTCTAACCACCTTGGTAGTTCGCGTCGTTTATCTAGCGGCTTAGTCACAGTATCATTGTCGAATAATGGGCTGGCAAACTCGCTTGACAAGGTATACAAATTAACCACCTTTTTATGTGTATGTGCTTGTGCCTGACACTCTAATTTCGTAGTTTGCCACGATGTTTTATACAAACTGCCACGAAAAACATTTAAAAAAAGAGCAAGAAAAGACAGGGAATTTGGCAATGTTTAAACACCGATCGTAGGCACCTACTTATGTGCGGGATGGAAACAAACAATAACTTGATGGTGTGCAGATACGTAGTACTCGTCATGACGTTGAGACAACTGTGTTCCAAATTAGTTATTTCCGCCGAAGTTTATGGCTCTTCCGCTTCGATAATCTCTTCGTTTAATCAAGTCCTCAACCACGCTTCCTTCACACAGCGTTTCAGTGTATCGTTGAGAAAATTTAATCGGAATTAGCGTTATCTGTAGAGTGTGTTAATTTTTAGCAGTAAACTTATCACTTATTCTCACTGTTGAATGCTTCGTGAGGAGTTTCCTCTCGAAATGTACACGACACTCGAGTTTTATCATACTAGGACTTTATCTTTCTTTTTTTTTTTTTTTTTCATAGGTTCTTGGTGAAACAGTGAATGACGGGTGTGTTTCAAGATTAATCTTTCCTCGTAATTCGAGCATTCTAGTACAATTTTTTGTCCTAAGTGCTATGTCAGGGAGAACTGTATGCTGAAAGAGGCATTGTCCGAACGTATCGAACGCTACAGCTCGAGGCAGCACGTTCCTTTCGAATAGATAGGGCGGTATCGACAGCACGTTACAGCAGTACTGAAACGATTTTTAAGGCATCGCAAAAGGGGCATTTTTTTGTCTTCTTGAAATGCGGTGCTTAACGCTCTCCACGTACCGGAGTCAGAAAACGCGTGAATAAAGAAAAATGATTTTAATGTTTTCGTCACCCAGTACCTGCGAGCCAGCCCCACCGCAGTGGACATTATCATGACGAGTCTGCACAGTTCGCTGGGTTTGCGAACTCTGCGTCCTGCATGCGGCCGAAATCGCTGTCGGAATCGCTGGACAAATTGCTCATCATTGTTTACGTGCACAGCATATAACTCACATGAAATGAATGAATGAATGAATGAATGAATGAATGAATGAATGAATGAATGAATGAATGAATGAATGGCGTCGTCATCACTGCATCTTGGGGCACGTTTTCGGCCTTATGTTGCAATGCTCTGTGCTAACTCGATCGGATAAACAGAGCTATTATTGTTCCGCAGGTGGCGTAATCGTGAAAGCTTTGGCTTCTTTTTTACTAACGCTTTTGTTTTTGTTTTGTTTTTTTGCGACACATTAGGGCCTGGAAACACGAGAACGTGTCTATCAGTAATTGCGATTAGACATAGCGTCACTACGGCATCTGGCAACCCGGTGTCGCACAAACGCTGTTACGTATATACCGGAACACCGGACACGCTATAAGCTGTCTAATGGAACTGGGAAGGCCGTGTAATGCGTAGGGCGTGCAGATATAACTGGTGGACTGCTAGGGTTACCAGAACGGTTGCCAGGCGAATGAAGTCGTGGACGGTGGCGACGTATAGGTGATGTGACGAAATTCGGGAACTGGCTGTTGCTAGCATATATAGGGTGATGTCAGCTTTCGCAAGACTGGGGTAGGTAATCTGATATCGCGGTGAGCTGGAACCATTAGCCTTTCAGTGAAAATTCAATGGGCGCACGTTAGATGATTATTGATTTATTGATTCGTTTCGTTTAACGTCCTGAGCCAGCACAATGGGCTCCAAGACAAAGTTAACGCGTCACTTTAAAGGGAGGCATATATCGACTCACAAACGAGAGTCAAATGGCTGTTTTTTTTTTTTCTTAGAGTGCATGCCTATGAGACGCCGTAGTTGGCAGAGCGCTTGATATAGATTTTTTTACTAACTGCTAACCTCTCTCGCGAACTCGGAGCTCACTGTAGGGCCCTCCAGAGCAGTATGTTCTCTGTTGTCATGGCCTGATAATTATATTAATGCTTTATAACAGGGTTCTCATACACGCGGCCCGCACATGACCGTCTTCGCCGCACATTTTTGAATATTTTCTTAAGTATGTTCGTGAGCTACACAGGCGTGACTGGTCTAAGGCATTGTTTCCTTGAATCACCCCACGTGGTATCCATGTGTTGAAAACATAACCGTTCAACAAAAACTATATTTCAGAATCGGCGTTCAGATTTTAATCGTTTCGGAGACTGGTATCGACATGTTGTTGGAAAATGGCAACGTTTGCGGACAATTTGTACAAACGCCCCTTCGGCGTTTGGAGTATGTAACATGCAAAGAGAGTTCACGTAGGACTCGGGCACTCTCTTTTCTTTTTGTTCTTATAGTTACAACATTAGAACGTACTAGCTAACAGCACTTTAAAAGCAAGTAACGCCGGCAAATAGAAGCTAACAATATCACTTAAGATCAGAATTGCAGAAACAATTAAGGAAGCTTGTTTAAGCGTTAATGGTTCTTTTAAGTGCTACAGATTTCCATTATTCATCTGCCTACCTTTCCGAGTGGGGATTCCTAATTATAATGTCTGGGGTTTTACGTGACAACACCACGATACGGTTATGACGCACGGTGTCAGTGGAGGGCTCCGGAAATTTTGAGCGTCCGGTGGTCATTGACGTGCGCTTAAATCGCACAGCATACGGTCCTCTGGCACTTCGCTCCCATCGAAAATGCGACTTCCGGGCCAGCAGGCGATGCGCCGTAACCACGTACCACCGCGGTGGGCGAGAGTGAGCGGGGATTCCTGGGTAACTTTGTTGTACTACGTGTAAGGGAGAGAAAATTGACAACCCACCCGTCTGTAGCACGAAGCCATAAGGAAATCCATAGGAATTTCTTATGGCCAATTGCTGGCTTCCTGATTGGCTCAATTGGTAGAGCGAACGCCCCGGAAAGGCTTTGGTCCCGGGTTCGATCGCCGGACCAGGACGAATTTTTCGGAAACTAGGAAGCTTTCTTTCCGAGAAATTCGTATAGATTTCCTCGTGGCTTCGTCCTGACAACCACAAACGGGTAGTTGTCAATTCCCTTTCTGAGCCCCGCCACGGTGGTTTAGTGGTTATGGCGCTCGACTGCTGACCCGAAGGTCGCGGGATCGAATCCCGGCCGCGGCGGCTGCATTTTCGATGGAGGCGAAAATGTTTGAGGCCCGTGTGCTTAGATTTAACAAAATGCGTTGGCGGGCTAGTTGGTGAGAATCCATATTGCTTTTTTTTAGCGCAAAAAACGACACCACAAGAAAGAAGACGGAACACAGCGCTACTCTCAACTGACATGGTTTATTGCGTCACTCCACTCTTTATAGCAGCCAGATACCGGTAGGACATGCGCCGTGCACCCTATGCGCACAACCACTACACCTTGGACACCTGAGCACAATCATGAAAGCGCATCCAAAAAGCAAAATTCAGCAGAAAACAAGGTAATGGAAGGCACACTAATGCACTGCGACCCCAATGATTGAATGAAAAAAGCTTCCGATAATTCTCGGGCGGTGGTGTCACGACTCTTCTTTAAGATAGTGGTTAGTCTAAACAAGGCTTGACAATTGCATTTTTTGCAGTGTTGAGCTAAATGTGAGCCTGTACCAGTCGGCAAGGATCGCTCATGTTCTTTAAGGCGCTCATTGACACAGCGGCCTGACTGACCTACATACACTTTGCCACAAGAGAGTGGAATCTTGTAGACCACCCCTACGCTGCACTCGACAAACTTCTGGTGTCTCTTTTCACATTGCGGCTTTTTGTTTTCTTTACAAACACGCCTGCACAACATAGACAGTTTCCGGGGGGCAGAAAATACAACCGGGATTTGGTACCTAGTGGCCACATTCTTAAGATTGTGAGCCACTTTATGGCAATACGGCACTACTACTGGCTTCTTATCTGTGTCGTTTCTACACTTCTGGCGCTTGCCTTTCAGCTTCTGAAGCAAAACTTCAGAGACCGACGTCACAACCACACTTGGGTAACGCGCATCCTGCAACCTTTTTAACTGCGCGTTAAAGCTCTCGTTAGCTGTGTGATGGCACGATTTCATTAATGATGATTCAAGACACATCATGGCAATGGCACGTTTCACAACCTTAGAGTGCGCAGACTCGTATGGCAGAAGACCCTTACGTGCACGCGGCGAGTACATCCAGCAGGCATGACCTGCTTGTAAGGAAAGTTGTAGATCCAGAAACTGCAGTTTACCATCCTTTGTGAGTTCGTGTGTGAAGGTTAAACCCTTGCCGTTGTCCTTGAACAGATATAAAATATCAGCTACTGCGCCAGAGCCTTCGTGGTTAGTTTGTTTTATCACAACAAGGAAATCGTCAATATATCTAAAAATCTGGACCAGGTCATTGTCTAAAACACTCTTAAGAGCACGGTCGACAAAGGATAAAAAAATATTACAAAGAGCAGGCGCCACACACGAACCAATACACACACCCTTTTTCTGAATAAATAGCTGGTTTTCGAACGAGATAAAAGTTGCGCTTAGATAAAACTCAAGAACGGACAAGAATTTTTCTGAGGACATTCCAGTAGCATTGCGAAAGTCTAACTCTCCATTTTCTTCGATGCAGGCCATCACACAGCGAAAAAGCTCATCGTGCGGTATCGAATAATATAAATCTTCGACGTCCACAGAAAAAAAGTTGACAACTGAGTGGTTGTCTCTAAGAAAGGAAACAACATCGGAGGAGTTTTTTATGCCGAAAGGATCTTCAATGGTCAGCAGATTCAACTGCTTTTGCAAAAAGCGGCTAACTAAAATCTGCCAACAACTGTTTTCACTGACTATTGTACGGAAAGGCACATCCAATTTGTGCGTCTTAGCAGTGAAAAAAACTTCGAGAGCGAGCACTTTGCATTGTTTGACACCTTTAGCAAGTTTGGTGAGGCCTACGTTATCCAACAAGGAAACTGCTTTGCTTTTTACCTTGTGAGGTTTCGCTGTGGACGGAATGAGTTCTTGTTGACAGCCTGGATGGCTTTGTCGTTGAAGACTGCAGCCGGGGCTACTACAAAATTACCCTCCTTGTCACTTAATAACAACCGCAGTTCATTGTCTTTGAAAAACGACACCGTTTTCTTGATCAGAGCCGACGAAGGTGGGGAGTCCTTGTTGACAGTCCTACGCAAGGTATCCACTCCATCAAGGAGGCACCGTTCCTGGTCTTCCAGTTCAGCTTTCCTTGAGATGCGCCTATTCAATGCCAGCAGCTCATGTGCTGGAATACTTGGTTCCGTGCTAAACTTCGGACCTTTCCTTAACAAATGCGCAACTTCGTCAGGAAGCCTGACATCACCGAGAACATGGTAGCCACCAGCGTCGGCTTGCGTGGCGTCCTTCCTCGGCGAACACCTCGACCGAAGTTGTAGCAGAAGCTGCACCCACCAGAATTCAGTAGTCTGAGCTGCTAGACGTTTGTAGCAGCCAAATTTCTTCTCGGCCACGGTAGAAGTGTCCCGCGAGAAGTGTCCCGGATCAAGAAAACGGTGTCGTTTTTCAAAGACAATGAACTGCGGTTGTTATTAAGTGACAAGGAGGGTAATTTTGTAGTAGCCCCGGCTGCAGTCTTCAACGACAAAGCCATCCAGGCTGTCAACAAGAACTTCATTCCGTCCACAGCGAAACCTCACAAGGTAAAAAGCAAAGCAGTTTCCTTGTTGGATAACGTAGGCCTCACCAAACTTGCTAAAGGTGTCAAACAATGCAAAGTGCTCGCTCTCGAAGTTTTTTTCACTGCTAAGACGCACAAATTGGATGTGCCTTTCCGTACAATAGTCAGTGAAAACAGTTGTTGGCAGATTTTAGTTAGCCGCTTTTTGCAAAAGCAGTTGAATCTGCTGACCATTGAAGATCCTTTCGGCATAAAAAACTCCTCCGATGTTGTTTCCTTTCTTAGAGACAACCACTCAGTTGTCAACTTTTTTTCTGTGGACGTCGAAGATTTATATTATTCGATACCGCACGATGAGCTTTTTTGCTGTGTGATGGCCTGCATCGAAGAAAATGGCGAGTTAGACTTTCGCAATGCTACTTGAATGTCCTCAGAAAAATTCTTGTCCGTTCTTGAGTTTTATCTAAGCGCAACTTTATCTCGTTCGAAAACCAGCTATTTATTCAGAAAAAGGGTGTGTGTATTGGTTCGTGTGTGGCGCCTGCTCTTTGTAATATTTTTTTATCCTTTGTCGACCGTGCTCTTAAGAGTGTTTTAGACAATGACCTGATCCAGATTTTAGATATATTGACGATTTCCTTGTTGTGATAAAACAAACTAACCACGAAGGCTCTGGCGCAGTAGCTGATATTTTATATCTGTTCAAGGACAACGGCAAGGGTTTAACCTTCACACACGAACTCACAAAGGATGGTAAACTGCAGTTTCTGGATCTACAACTTTCCTTACAAGCAGGTCATGCCTGCTGGATGTACTCGCCGCGTGCACGTAAGGGTCTTCTGCCATACGAGTCTGCGCACTCTAAGGTTGTGAAACGTGCCATTGCCATGATGTGTCTTGAATCATCATTAATGAAATCGTGCCATCACACAGCTAACGAGAGCTTTAACGCGCAGTTAAAAAGGTTGCAGGATGCGCGTTACCCAAGTGTGGTTGTGACGTCGGTCTCTGAAGTTTTGCTTCAGAAGCTGAAAGGCAAGCGCCAGAAGTGTAGTAACGACACAGATAAGAAGCCAGTAGTAGTGCCGTATTGCCATAAAGTGGCTCACAATCTTAAGAATGTGGCCACTAGGTACCAAATCCCGGTTGTATTTTCTGCCCCCCGGAAACTGTCTATGTTGTGCAGGCGTGTTTGTAAAGAAAACAAAAAGCCGCAATGTGAAAAGAGACACCAGAAGTTTGTCGAGTGCAGCGTAGGGGTGGTCTACAAGATTCCACTCTCTTGTGGCAAAGTGTATGTAGGTCAGTCAGGCCGCTGTGTCAATGAGCGCCTTAAAGAACATGAGCGATCCTTGCCGACTGGTACAGGCTCACATTTAGCTCAACACTGCAAAAAATGCAATTGTCAAGCCTTGTTTAGACTAACCACTATCTTAAAGAAGAGTCGTGACACCACCGCCCGAGAATTATCGGAAGCTTTTTTCATTCAATCATTGGGGTCGCAGTGCATTAGTGTGCCTTCCATTACCTTGTTTTCTGCTGAATTTTGCTTTTTGGATGCGCTTTCATGATTGTGCTCAGGTGTCCAAGGTGTAGTGGTTGTGCGCATAGGGTGCACGGCGCATGTCCTACCGGTATCTGGCTGCTATAAAGAGTGGAGTGACGCAATAAACCATGTCAGTTGAGAGTAGCGCTGTGTTCCGTCTTCTTTCTTGTGGTGTCGTTTTTTGCGCTAAAAAAAGCAATATGGATTCTCACCAACTAGCCCGCCAACGCATTTTGTTGAGCTATATTTCTTCTGCTGTGGGCCCTGTTTTTTGTGTGTCTGCGTCAACTCCGGAACCTACCGTTCTGGTCAGTCACATTGCGTTTGCTGTGTGCCGCGCCAGGATGCTTTCCTTCTGCATGAAGAAAGGACTCGTTCCACAAGAAGTGGTTCTCCTCTTCGGTAGTGTGAGGCCGTCCGTTGGTCACGCACGGCGCCTTTGTCGGATTCTGCGCTCTGAAATTTGGCGGCAGGTACGTCTTCTGTATGACTGGTTGAAGGCTACATGCTACTCGCGGGACACTTCTACCGTGGCCGAGAAGAAATTTGGCTGCTACAAACGTCTAGCAGCTCAGACTACTGAATTCTGGTGGGTGCAGCTTCTGCTACAACTTCGGTCGAGGTGTTCGCCGAGGAAGGACGCCACGCAAGCCGACGCTGGTGGCTACCATGTTCTCGGTGATGTCAGGCTTCCTGACGAAGTTGCGCATTTGTTAAGGAAAGGTCCGAAGTTAGCACGGAACCAAGTATTCCAGCACATGAGCTGCTGGCATTGAATAGGCGCATCTCAAGGAAAGCTGAACTGGAAGACCAGGAACGGTGCCTCCTTGATGGAGTGGATACCTTGCGTAGGACTGTCAACAAGGACTCCCCACCTTCGTCGGCTCTGATCAAGAAAACGGTGTCGTTTTTCAAAGACAATGAACTGCGGTTGTTATTAAGTGACAAGGAGGGTAATTTTGTAGTAGCCCCGGCTGCAGTCTTCAACGACAAAGCCATCCAGGCTGTCAACAAGAACTTCATTCCGTCCACAGCGAAACCTCACAAGGTAAAAAGCAAAGCAGTTTCCTTGTTGGATAACGTAGGCCTCACCAAACTTGCTAAAGGTGTCAAACAATGCAAAGTGCTCGCTCTCGAAGTTTTTTTCACTGCTAAGACGCACAAATTGGATGTGCCTTTCCGTACAATAGTCAGTGAAAACAGTTGTTGGCAGATTTTAGTTAGCCGCTTTTTGCAAAAGCAGTTGAATCTGCTGACCATTGAAGATCCTTTCGGCATAAAAAACTCCTCCGATGTTGTTTCCTTTCTTAGAGACAACCACTCAGTTGTCAACTTTTTTTCTGTGGACGTCGAAGATTTATATTATTCGATACCGCACGATGAGCTTTTTCGCTGTGTGATGGCCTGCATCGAAGAAAATGGAGAGTTAGACTTTCGCAATGCTACTGGAATGTCCTCAGAAAAATTCTTGTCCGTTCTTGAGTTTATCTAAGCGCAACTTTTATCTCGTTCGAAAACCAGCTATTTATTCAGAAAAAGGGTGTGTGTATTGGTTCGTGTGTGGCGCCTGCTCTTTGTAATATTTTTTTATCCTTTGTCGACCGTGCTCTTAAGAGTGTTTTAGACAATGACCTGGTCCAGATTTTTAGATATATTGACGATTTCCTTGTTGTGATAAAACAAACTAACCACGAAGGCTCTGGCGCAGTAGCTGATATTTTATATCTGTTCAAGGACAACGGCAAGGGTTTAACCTTCACACACGAACTCACAAAGGATGGTAAACTGCAGTTTCTGGATCTACAACTTTCCTTACAAGCAGGTCATGCCTGCTGGATGTACTCGCCGCGTGCACGTAAGGGTCTTCTGCCATACGAGTCTGCGCACTCTAAGGTTGTGAAACGTGCCATTGCCATGATGTGTCTTGAATCATCATTAATGAAATCGTGCCATCACACAGCTAACGAGAGCTTTAACGCGCAGTTAAAAAGGTTGCAGGATGCGCGTTACCCAAGTGTGGTTGTGACGTCGGTCTCTGAAGTTTTGCTTCAGAAGCTGAAAGGCAAGCGCCAGAAGTGTAGAAACGACACAGATAAGAAGCCAGTAGTAGTGCCGTATTGCCATAAAGTGGCTCACAATCTTAAGAATGTGGCCACTAGGTACCAAATCCCGGTTGTATTTTCTGCCCCCCGGAAACTGTCTATGTTGTGCAGGCGTGTTTGTAAAGAAAACAAAAAGCCGCAATGTGAAAAGAGACACCAGAAGTTTGTCGAGTGCAGCGTAGGGGTGGTCTACAAGATTCCACTCTCTTGTGGCAAAGTGTATGTAGGTCAGTCAGGCCGCTGTGTCAATGAGCGCCTTAAAGAACATGAGCGATCCTTGCCGACTGGTACAGGCTCACATTTAGCTCAACACTGCAAAAAATGCAATTGTCAAGCCTTGTTTAGACTAACCACTATCTTAAAGAAGAGTCGTGACACCATCGCCCGAGAATTATCGGAAGCTTTTTTCATTCAATCATTGGGGTCGCAGTGCATTAGTGTGCCTTCCATTACCTTGTTTTCTGCTGAATTTTGCTTTTTGGATGCGCTTTCATGATTGTGCTCAGGTGTCCAAGGTGTAGTGGTTGTGCGCATAGGGTGCACGGCGCATGTCCTACCGGTATCTGGCTGCTATAAAGAGTGGAGTGACGCAATAAACCATGTCAGTTGAGAGTAGCGCTGTGTTCCGTCTTCTTTTCTTGTGGTGTCGTTTTTTGCGCTAAAAAAAGCAATATGGGTTGCTTAGATTTAGGTGCGCGTTAAAAAACCCCAGGTGGTCGAAATTTCCGGAGCCATCCACTACGGCGTCTCTCATAATCATATCGTGGTTTTGGGGCGTTAAACCCCAGATATTATTATTAATTTCCCTTTCTGAACCGTTCCGCCACCTTGCGGGATTCCGCCGAACCTATTTGCAGTGCTGCGTGTACCACAGAAGCAACGGTTGTGTGTGTGTACGCACTCGCAGGGGCTTGCTATTTCCCCCCCGCGGGTACGAAGGGCGTCGCACTCGCACGCAGACAGTGCTTGCTTGTTTTCATTCGCAGTTGTCTCCGACCGACAACCCTTTCTTTCGCCAACCCCCTCTTTCCCCCTTCGTTGTTGCCAAAAGGAAGGCGAGGAGAGTGGCGAGAGGCCTCACTGTTGCGTGTCGCATGGAGGTCATTAGCGGGCGACCCAACGGGAGCGCTTTTTAACTCTCCTCCGATCCTTGACTCCGGATAGAGCCGGCTGGCGCGTCGCCCTTCACCTTGAAAGTACCATTGTTGTTCCTACCATGATGGAGGAAGGAAAAATTGGGAGCGAGCGTAACGTAATAGGATCGAAGCAGCGTACTCTCTCACCCTTCCAACACTGGCGTAGTCAGTGGGAGGGGGGGGGCTTCAAACCCTCTCGGAATTTTTTCACTTTAGCATGTGTATGTATGTACGCACACACACAAACGGGTGACCCCCCCCCCCAAAAAAAAAAAAAAAAACTGACTACCTTCTATTTCCCCCGACACGTTTGATGCTTTTAGGCGGCATACGAGGGTTTGTTGGTCGGTTGCCTGCTCCTGAAAGTGTAATACGTAATGTGACGTGGTATCGGGCAATGTAAGAATGCTCCGCGAGTGGTGCCAGCTGCAAATCATGAATGCAGCTGGCACCACTCGCGAATGAACAACAACAGCTTTGTTGTTGCTAGCCATCGCCCCTACACGGCTTGTCCCCCCGAGGAGTATTTCTAACGTCCATACGTGATAACACGCATACATACATACATACATACATACATACATACATACATACATACATACATACATACATACATACATACATACATACATACATACATACATACATACATACATACATACATACATACATACATACATACATACATACATACATACATACATACATACATACATACATACATACATACATACATACATACATACATACATACATACATACATACATACATACATACATACATACATACATACATACATACATACATACATACATACATACATACATACATGCGTGCGTGCGTGCGTGCTATATAAAGTGTGCGGTTGAAACACCCACCGACGTATCTCAACGGCAGGGCACCGAACGCGGTATGCGGACATTTTTGTGCGGCGAATTGTATTTCCCGTGCACATTTATCTCCTAATTACTACAGTTCAGTTAAAAAAACTGCAAAATTCCCTATGTTTTCCTTGGCTTCGTTGTCCGTTCCCTTAGTACGATTGCGTTTAAAAGATGTACGGGCCGTTTTATCGATTTCTTTTAACATTTTCTCTTCACGCTCATTTTCATGTGTACTCAATGCGTTCCTCCACACCACACAGGCACACTGTACTTTTGTGTTATGTTTGTCAAGGACATATATTGACTCGATCGTTGCAAACGTCCAGCGTCTTTTACTATACCGTGGTCTATACACGGCAACGTTGTATTGTTTGATGTTTGGAGAGCACGCGCTGTCGTCGCGACGTATAACGAGAGGCTTGTTTGTCAGCGTTGAGTCAACACGCGCGTCGCGTCGCGACGCGACGACGACTCACGCTGACGAGTCCGCGCTCCCGCTGCGCGCGAGCGGACTGGTACGATAGGCCAACATTGAATCGCCGCTCGCTCTTAATAAACGTTCGTGAGCGAAACAACAGCTCAACGCATGTTAATGCGACGCATCAACAGTGTGTAGCCTGTTGTATCTTTAGCTCAGGGGTCTCAAACACGCGGCCCGCGGACGTTTCGCTTGCGGCCCGCGGTTTCACAATGAATAAAATGTTTGTGACTTCGCTAAACTGTACTCGCATTATTTACTCGCCTATGGCGATTAATAATGCTTTGTTCGGGTAAGCTACTGAGACGGGACTAGTCTCCTAGCATTTCTTTTTTTTTTTTTCGTGAGGCATCTCTTGCGATTACCATATGTTGAAACGTAATTGTGGCGCAAAGTCTCTATATCTCAGCATCGGCGTCCAGATTTGAGTCATTCTGGTTATCGGTATCGCTATGTTTCTCGAGTCCTGACGCCAAATCTCCTTCAGAAATGATCCATGTATGAGATATGGGGAATGCGCTCTTTCAAGTGGCAGCTTTACCCGGCCCTGGCGGTACTAAATTTCGGGACTGCGGTCCGCTATACCTGAGGTAGGTTTGAGACCCCTACCTCAGGTAGGTTCATTTGTGGCTCTTTCAGACGCCACAAATGAACTGTCTGTAAACTCGTCAGATCGATACAAACTTAATTCAAGGGACTCGTTATTCTATTGCAACAATGTCATAATACGTTAACTTATGCGTATTGTTGTAAATATTCCTAATTAAATTGTAATTAATATCTATCCCGAAGTCATTCAGGCTCTGTTTTTGCATAAATCGAATGAAATCTCGGGATAGAAATATAGTGCAAATTCGTGTTCGGTTGTGTCCATTTTGAGCAAAGAAAAATAATACTTTTGACGTGGCTCGCGGGAAGCGCCTCGTCGAACGACTCGTCGAACACGGTTGTGCCTTCGGCAAAGTGATCGTATGCAACAGCACACTGCAGAATGAAGTTAAATGAAGACAAATTTAATTACGCAGAAGGTTCAGTTCATGCAAAGCTCAATGTATCTTGCTCTTTCTTAGCCCCTAGTCGATACAAATAGCATTACGAAGTGGTGTACACAATCGTGTACAAAGCGTCTCAAAGGCTAATTTTAGGCACAACCAAGGTGGTTATAATAAAATTATACCCTCCTTGGGCACAAGCAAATGAATCCAGCATACAATTAAATTAAGGGAAGCGTAGTGTGCATTATTTGTTGTTTTTAACTGTAGTTTAGTAATTATGATGTAAATTGAAAGGAATTAAAGTGGACGAAAAGGCGCCCTCTCTGTCGGTGGGATCCGAAACCACAACCTTCGAATTACGCGTCCCATGCTCTATACCATGAGCTACGACGGAAGCCGCTTCCCCGTTCACTTTAATGGGCATTTCTATGCGTGCAGTCCCGAAGAGTGTTCCCCTTCTTTCGTTCTATTGGGCTTTTGCAATGCTCCCATGCACGATTGCGCCAGAAATGGCCGCTAGGGCGGCGCCACCGTCCTGGGTACCGTAACGTTAAAGCAGGGACCGGTTCAGATTTGATGTTTGCGCACATTTGTGTAAAATAGCACTATGTATACGGGGTGATGTGTGTGTGTGTGTCTTGATTTGGGCGATGAATGGGGACGCTGTCAAATTCCACCGTATCTTAGGATAATAATAATTTCTGGAGTTTTACGTGCCGAAACCACGAAATGATTATTAGTCACGCCGAAGTGTAGTGCGCCGGAAATTTCGGCCGGCTGGTGTTGTTTAACGTGCACTGACATCGCACAGTACGCGGACCTATTAGCATTTCGCCTCCATCGAAATGCGACCGCCGCGGCTGGGATCGAACCCGCGACCTTCGGGTCGGCACTCGAGCACCCTAACCACTGTACCATCGAGGCGGACTTAAAAAAATTTTGGGAAATTAATTAGTAATGTAACTTAATTACATTCTAATTGCAATTTTGCCACCTCTCTTTGAAGGTGTAGATACTCGTGTTAAAATTCAACACAAACGACCGGCGCTTGTGGTGTCTTGACTTCCCTCTTGTGTCCACGTTTGCACGCCCAGTCTTTTAGCATGAATGCCTACCAACTAGCTCAGCTCTCTGTTATTATATATGAAGATATAGTGCATGTTGTAATCAAAAGTAAAACAGTGCGACGCATCGCGCTTTGTAGTTTCATTTTAGTATTGTTTATGTCGGCGCTTTGCGAGTTTTGGCATATATGGTGACTTTATACGACTTGCGCAGTAGTTTCCGTACGCATATACGCCGAAGCAAAGTAATTCACTGCGGGGTCTCATATACCTATGGCAGTAAAAACCATGGAGTCTAGCCTCTGTAGTAAAAACAGACGACCCCGAAAAATTCATTTGCCGGCAGGCTCTTCCGCGACGTTTTTATTTGCAGGTTCCCCAACAATCCTGTATACCACTAAAGCTGCGCTGCAGTGATCATCAAAAGCCTGAGGGCATGCGCCTGTATGTACACACGTGTCATTTCGCGTGCGTTCTTATTTCGATGACGACGAATTCGTGTCTTTTACTTTACACGCCGAACGACTGACGCACTTCGGCGTCAAATGACTGCGACTGTACAAAAATGTCAAAGGAACTATCACAGTTTACTGACGTTGCAGCGGGAAGAGGGGAGGGGGGGGGGAGGGGGTTTGTTCGTTCGAAATAACAAGCAGTTTATGCTGCCGAGATAAATGTTGTTGTTATTATTATTATATTTTACAACCGCATACGTCGATGCTCTGGAAATCGTCATGCAGTTGTTGGGTTTCTTCCCCTGCATGCCGAGGCGGAGAAAACAACAAAGAAAACAAACACTCCCACGTGAGAAATTTAAATGGGAAATCAGATCGATTACCAAGGGGGCATGGACGCTTAATTAAACCGCCCAAGGCGTTCGCATCTTGAGTTTGTCGAGAGGTATTTTCCGAGCTCCCCATCCAGTACTTTTCCAAGCATCGAATGATCTTAAGTACGTAGCCGTAGGAGCAATTAACTGCGATAATTAAGAGTATAGCCATCCGCATCGTATTGATAGCGTCGCCGTTTCTGCTTATTCTTTCGCGCTGTCGGGCCGATGGCATTTACTTCGTGTTTTACAATTGCGAAATCGCCAGTGCTCGTACTGGCTTTCGTCAGCCATTCAGTGACGTTGCCATGGCAACTACGTATAATGTCCTCGGCTCAGTATTACATGCAGGTCGCATCTGCGCGGTATTCCGTTCTTTAGAAGGGCGAAGGCTGATCGGCGACAAGCTCACGGTCCAGAGAGCATCGATTATAAGAAAACGGCGCGTACAAAAATACGCGTGTGGACGACGCTCCTTCGAGGGCCGCTTTTGTGTACGCTCGCGAGCGCCGAATTTTTCGCGTACAATGCCACCGCCGACACCGAAATGTAAATCATAAGCAGCGTCGCTTGAAGATATTGAATTGGTGATCAAAGCTAATCCGAAGTCTACCACCAAGTGGCGTATCTGATAACATGATATGCCGCTTTCCCGCGTTAAACCTCTCTAAGCAATCAAACCTGTGTCATCGATCGGTGCTTCGTTGACCCGGATACTGTCTTCGTCTTTAGGTCACGTGACGGTCATTGCGCTTCTGGCGAGAAGGCCCGGATTGCTTCGTCGTGACAGCAGCGATAGAAATGTCCGTGGGGAGGGCTCTTTTTTTTCTTCTTTCTTCTTCTTTTGGAGCGAAAGCCTTAGATGCCTCATCAAAACGGGAACACTGACCGTCGGCGCCGTCAACACGAGTAATGCAAACTATCATCATCATCACGGGATAACGCCACCGTGCGACGTCATGACGTCACTTGCCACTAGAATTGGTGACGTCACTATGACTTCACATTGTGACTTCCATCACATTACATCGTCGCATGGTCAAAAGTGGGCCGATCACGGAAGCACTGCAAAACAATGTGGGGTACAGAAAGCTTCCAATTCCTTTGATCTCGGAGGCAATGCAAAACCACGTTGGGTGTGGAAAGCTTTGGGGCGGGATCAGTAGAACCGACTGAGAAGGAAAAGATGGCGTTCTCCTTCCAGTCGTCGTAGGCGAATGCATGAGGGACCGCGTAACTTTTTCTTTCTTTTTAATTTTTTTGTCCACGTGACTGATGGCTGTCTATTCGTCTATCTGGCATGTAGGGGCGGGGCATTGATCGCATGCAGCTGCTGTCGAGCGCGCTGGCTACAGCATTCACCTGTAATGGCCGGTCACGACAGGTGTAAGTATAAGGGTGGCGTCGTGTCGTCGTGTTTTCGTTTGCGGCCGAAGAGAGGCGGCGCCACGGTCATTAAATAATCAGGCGCTCTTTCCGCGAGCACCCAGCCGATAGCAAGGTATTACGATTGTGTGTGACGCGGCTGCTCGGCCGACCTCGCGATATATATACACTGTAATTTCTCACCGTCAGTCAAACGGAACAAGAAAAAAAAAAAACCGTATCACGAACGGCCGCCTTTTCGAGGAACGTGGCTGCGCGTTGCCCTCGCGCGTCCGAGGCATGTATAGACAGCGTGTTTTCCCAACGCCACATAGACTATAGCCATATAGTCTGTAGGTATGGACTAGGTATATTATAGTCTATATGTGATGTTGCTATTCCACTCCGAAATTTTTTATGCGGCTATGTGACTGTCGATGATGATGAGGATATTTACGGCCTTCCCATTTGAAACAAGTTATCGACAGATGTTAAGTAGCCACCTGGTCTGCTGCATTATTTCATGTATTTTAGTCTAGTATTCTGGCGTTTTCCTGTTTTTTTTTCTTCATAGAAGTATCTACTTCTCTGTAGTATCCCGTTACCTGAGCCTCTAACTCATGTTCTCTCAACGTTTTCGAATGTATTTTTTTTTTCGCGGATATTCTAAACGTATATTGCTTCCATAGGTAAAACAGTGCCAATGAAACGCGGACAAATGGGCGTAGGACTAGCTCTGACATGTGTCAACTTGTCTGTGTTCCCTTTGCGCTGTTTTACCCATGGAGTTTTACAACTGGCTCGCGTTCAGACATTATCTCGCTTATCCGAACCGCCGACCATCCGTTTAATTCGCCCGCCGCGGCCGCATCTTAGATGGAGGCGAAACTGCCGGAGGCCCGTGTACTTATACTTAGGTGCACGTTAAAGAACCCCAGGTGGTCGAAATTTCCGGAGCCCTCCATATTGTGGTTTTGGGACGTTAAACCCCAACAAGTATTATTATTATTATTATTATTATTATTATTATTATTATTATTATTATTATTATTATTATTATTATTATTATTATTATTATTATTATATTGTGCGTTTAATTCGTCTTGAACATCATGGCCTCTCATATGTGGACGCTCTGTATAAAAGTCTTGCTGGGTCAGTATTCTGACATTCCATTGCAGTGACTGAGCAAGAACTGCATTCAACAGGTGCGGCCGAAAAAAAGAAAAAGAAAAGAGGCGGTAAAAAGGATAATTGAGGTTTTTATTTCGTCTCTTTGTGTCTCTCTCATGGTGCGTGACCAGCCTTGGAGCCTTTCTCGAGAATCGTGCGTCTCAATCGGTCGGTTATTTGGCGCAGCGGCAATTAGGGTTAGCGCACGCTAGCCCATTGCTGCCGAGCTATAGAGAGTACGAAATATATAGCGACAGAACAAACACGCTATGCCTCGAGAGTTCCCTGCCATGGAGTTGGAATCCTGCGTCGCGTCAAAACACTTTGGAATTCACTGCTCCACGTGACGCCAGAGTTCCGCGTAATTACGCTTAACGTGGCGGCAAGGATTTGCGGGACGTTCCGCGTAACCAGGCCCACGTCAAGCCTAACGTGGCGGCAGGGATTTATGGAAGTGGCACTTACAACCGTCCGCTACTTTTTGTAATTCTTCTGGACATTTTCTTTTTAACGTATAAGCATGTACATAATACACCGGTGCAAGAACTCGCACACGGTGCGTGCTCGTAATAAACTGATTACACGGGAATTAATTCTTGAGCGTGCATTCTTCCGAAGCGCGCAGCATTGTGTGCAGCCGTATAGAACAAATTACGGCTTCGTGTTTCCGAAGCGAACCTAGCATTTGCCATGTCGCGTACGAGTTCAGGTTAACGTCAATCGCCAGTGCAACTAACAGACGGTGGAAAGGCCCGGCCGGATTTGAGGAGGAACAAGAAATAACACAGGAGAACCACGATGGCGATGACAGAAAAAAGAAAAGATGAAGCTGTAATGGGAGCGCGTGTTTCCGTTCTTGTTTCGTGCGTCTCGAAACCGCGTCGATTTAATGGGCGCGGCTATAGTACCGGGAAAGCCGACGCGAAGTTCTCGGGAAACAGTGGATGCTGTCTGCGAGTGACCACGCGATGTGTGTACGCGTGAGTTGCAAACCACGCCTACATAGTAGTGTGTACTGCACTCCAAAAGTTTTGTCTGGCTGTGTATATATAGGCGGCGTGTGCGTCATCGTCGCGTCTGCACCTATATATGTATGTGTGCGTCTGCGTGGGAAACGGACACTGTAAAACCCAGTGTGTAGAGGATCAAAGCGCGTCATGTAAAAAGATAGGCAGCTACAGCGTATGGCGTTGATTGACACGTACGCGCATGCGCACAGCCAGAAGGGCTCTCCGGATGTCCTGACTGTAGAATTCCCCGAGATATTTACTAGAAGGAACTGCGGCGCTTCGATTGTTCGGCCACCATGGGAATGATTGACTTGCCTTGTCTTCGTGCTTACGGCTTCGAAAGCACTTGTGGCTTTGTTTATTGTTGTGTTTTGTCTTTTGTTTCGGATAAAGGAACAGCTCGTTGTTAAGCTCGTGAGCTGTTATGAATTGGTCATAACTTCTTTAATAATTACGAGTTTTGGAAATCGAAAAGCCACATTGGCGCCTAAGGAATGAAGCTTTGGTAAATCCGCGTACTGCCCATCATTTCCATGCTGGCTCGAGCGCCATGCGTTGGAGCTCCCATAGACACTAGCGCCAGATTTCACTCTGGTGTGTCATGAAAATTCCATGGTTCTGACCGTTCTGATTTCTTCTTCCTTTTTTCTGTTCTTACCTTTTTGCTCTGGTTTTTAAGAGCTAGAGTTTTTCGAGCTCGGCGTGTGGCCGAATGGTCTGCATTTTCCAATAATGGCTGGCTGAACTATACAGGTCGCCATGGACTTTCCGATGTCAGTTGTGAATTTCCAGACCTTTGTCAGTGAATTTCTAGATGTTTCTTTTTTTAGTCCTTTTGCATTTAATTGGTATGCGGTGTAGCTGTAGTAATAATTCCGCTAACGTTTAATTTAAACTTCATTTCGTTCGGCTGAACACGTCAATGCGTGACGGGGTCACAGATATTGTTCCGTTGTAGGGGTCCCTCTTGGAAATCAAATCAACGCGCTCGATAAAAGGAATGTCGAAGTCTCTTAAAGGTCGCTAATTGAATACGCTTGTAGCGTTAAACGACGCCCGAAAGTTTACGAGTGATTAATAAATAAGTAAACGACAGTCAGAAATATCAAAGATAGCATTCCTTCTTTGATTTTTCGTCTTCTTTTTTCACCTGCTGTATAAGTCTTTTTATATCTGGCGCGCCAGGCACGCATCTACGAACAAAATGTTATGTTATGAACCCTGCAGCCCAAGACATAACCTAGCAGGAAAAAGAAAAGCAACTCACAGGGTCCCTGAAGACTCGAAAGCCATCTTTTTCTTCTCGGTGATTGAGCCTGCCCCGTACCCTACGTGGTTTTGCACTGCCTCCGTGATGGGCCCAACTTTGACCAAGCAATGATGTCATGTGAGGACGACATCACTTGACGTCACGTTATGCGATGGCATGATCACGTCACAAGTTTTCGCTGTCTGTGACGTCATTATGACGTCGTATAGTAACGTCATCGCGTGAGGACGATTTTTTTTTTTTTTTTGCAGCACTCGCGTTAACGCCGTCGGACGGTCAATTTTCGCGTTTGATGAGGCACGTATAAGGCTTTCGCCTTGAAATAAAGACGAGAAATACATTGCCGAAATCGATGTTTCGTCATGCGTTGGCCCGTCGTTGCGAAAGCTGCCCGCTTCCGACGCGATTGGCTCAATAGCCGAGCCGTTTTATTATAAGCGGCGCCGCGCACGGGACGATCGAAGCAGTGTACTGTGCGGACTGCTCATTCTGATGTTTACATTTCTCGAGGGACGAGAGAGACCTGAAAAAAAAAAATTTTAAATGAAGCGAATGAAGCAACCGCGCGCCTTAATGTTGATTTATACCCTGTATATGTGCCAGAGCGTTCCCGGAAGCGCAGTAAATGCCGCGTGCAGTAGAGAGAATGGCCAAAGCGCTGAGGTCATTGTCTGATTTGTCGCTCCATGCCAGAAGCCAATGGCTGTAAACTTGTTGCGCTTTGGTTCTGTACACGCGTAGTCGTTCTTGCTAAGACGAATTGAGAAATTGCGGAGAATTTCCCTCGGGACAAATGTGCTGTGTGCGAAGGCTGTGGTTGCTCATTTATATTTATTTATTTATTTATTTATTTATTTATTTATTTATTTATTTATTTGTTTATTTATTTATTTGTTTGTTTATTTATTGGTTTGTTTCTTGATAGTACCTTTAGAGTAAATATACATTATATAGAGGAACGGCTGCATCAGAAAGGTCAGAAATAAGATTATACATAGAAGGCACATTATAAGCAACAGTGAAAAGCTATGTTGTCTCATTAATTACACTTCATATTGATTATAAGATTCTTTCTTTTTTTCTATTTCCTTCTATAAACCTCACCTCACCTTGGGAAGCTTTCGTACAACTGATTCTCAATATGCAATGCGGGTCACGCAACACGAACCGCCATGTACACGTCGAAAAAAAAAATGCGACCTATATACAGCAGGATACGGTACTCCAAGGTAGGGGTTGGCTTTGTATATAGCTGCACGAAACACACGGCGCTCTAGGTCCAAAGATGTCGACATTGACGGCTCATAATACGCGCTCTATATCTCTACTATACACCGATGATTTCTCCATACTGCTATTAGTACGATGGTTTCCCCTATAGGCTCGCGTGTGCAGATAGACCTCCCTCTCAATTGAGGTTTGATGTAGCGCGTATACGTGTCAGCGGTTCTGAAAGACGCTGCTCCCGTATCTGCAGGGTTTCGCCATCACGGACGCGCGCCCTTATTTAAATAGCTTCTCGACTGCGACGCCGGGCTAATACTGCGCGCGCAGTTGCACGCACCTTTTCGTGTACACGATGCTGTGCCGCGCAATATACCGCGTACTGGCTGGTCCAAGGCCTTGCATAGCTGGCGATGGCGTTGAATGGCACGCGAGCATATCATATACCTGTCACTGTCGTCGACGCTGCTCGGTAACTGGAGCAACGCGCTTGCTGCTGTTGCTGCTGCTTTCGCTGTTTTCCGTTCCTTTATGTTTTTTGCGTTTGGAGAGCGGTGTCCTTCGTACGTCCTGTTTAGATTTTTCGTATACACACGGGTCTCACGAGCTATATATATATATATATATATATATATATATATATATATATATATATATATATATATATATATATATATATATGTGCGGTTTAGGATTGTGGTATACCTACTGCCGGCCATGTGTTCTGCACTGTGTTGTCTGCCGCCGGTCCCACGCAACGCAGTTACACGCGAGTGCTGCCTTAACACGGGAGCGTTTGATAGGCGCGCGCGTGATGCAGAGCTGCTATATTTTTAAACGCCACGGTTAAGCACCTAAGTTTAATATTCGTCTCGTTTAAATTTTCAGTTTTATTGTATGCGTGCTTGTATGTAATAGGGAACAAGTACTAATTGTACTTTCTTAATTGACGCTGTTATAGGCTGGTAGAGAACCAGCAACTATTAGCAGCTGTGCATATCAGCCACCTTTCTCAGTGGCAAACATAGAGTGAGTGTACGCTCTGCGTACACTTTCGGTCTGCAACGCCGCGGTCGCAACTACGTTACGTACCCACCAATGTATAAGTAAAATAATTAAGTAGGGAACGTTTCTTAATCGATTATGCTGTTTATGATGATCATGCGGTCTTTTCTTATCTCCTTACATCGCCTTATACTTTAATACAGAATGTGGTTGGAACATTGTCCTAGAACAGGCATTCGAATGGAGCACATCTCGAGCAGGCGGAAAGGCGTGTTTCGTATGACGTCTTACTAAATTTCGTCGTACCGGAAGTTTTTTTTTCTCTTTTTTTTCTTTGTTGGTTTTTGCCCGATCGTAAGCTTTTTTCCGTTCGGGCGTACGAGAGTTCGCTGTCGAACAGTATTCCACGCGCGCAACGCGTCGTGGGTAAAAAAAAAAGAAAAAAAAAAGCACACGTGCTTCCTGCCATCTGTGTTGTGGTCGTTACGACCTGTTCGTGCTTCGCGTCGCACAGTCTCCATCGCCGCTGTCTCGACTACAGCGACCCTCGATGTTTGCCTCCATTGTTTCTCCGTAGGACACGTCCTTTGTTCCTCTGCTGCGACTTTTCATGAGTCATGCGGCAGCAGCAGCGTAGCGCCCAGCACGCGTACGCGTGCATGCCTCGTGATGCGCACGTGTGTTTTGACAGCGCGTGTTCTCCCGTGCACTGGAACGGGCGAGTTACAGGCGACGTAGCAATTAGATTCAGAGATGCTTAACTTCAGGAATTCGAGGAAAGAGAGAGAGAAGCAGTAGTGATTTTTCAAGCGCAGCTTTTTTTTTCTTTTTTCTTTTTTTAAGCGAAGCTTCTTGTGAGTTGCAGATTTCGGTGGTGGCGGTGGCGTTGTACGCAAAAAAAAGAAAAAAGAAAAAAATTGGCCGCGTATCTGCGTGCTCCGCTGCAAATGCCGTATAAAGACGATAGAGGCGGCGCTGCGTGAGATATGGACGCCATCTGGCAATACGTCGGGAAACATGAGCCTGTGCAGAGGGTTTCCTTCCTCGGTGGGCGTTCGTCGGCGCGCATAGCATGACATTTTCAGCGCAGCTTAAGAAGCTAGGGTCTTTAGAGTTACGTATCTATGTATTTTCTATTAAAGGAACACACCATCTAATACTTACCTAGTGATGTTGCGCCTCAGATATGCGTAATATTTACTTTTTGATCGACAACGTTCACAAGTATGAACAGCCGTACCAGTTCAAGATGGGTGGGCGGTAAGCAAGTGGTTCAACTTTGGCCGGGTCGCTGAATCGGGTGACAGACAGACCAAAATTTCTGCGTTTAAGTTCATCAAGAAAGACTATCGTCTTTAAAAAGCCTGGAGCAGGCGAGTGTACAGAAATGCGTCCCTCGAAGGTGTGCCGGTCTCGTGTCTATTTGTACGCGCCGTTTTCCAATAATTGATGCTCTCACGATCGAGAGCTTGTCTGCGATCAGCCATTTCTGATATGATGATCTGATCTTTTATCGAGGTGAAGTGTTGGCACGTTTCACTATTGCCTGGATACGAACGCGTGACCGTCGCCGTTTCCTGTAGCAACAGAAGTGTTGCGCTGCTATTGGCACGTGGATGAAGGTCCAACTGTGACGAGTAAACAAGCGAGTAAACGAACGGACAGCACCGACCAATAAAACTGCTGCAACAGGCGCGCCGCAGAACAGCAACGATGTCGACGGGCGAATGTCGTGCCTTGGTGGAGCGAGACAGAGGCCATTGGGACGTGGAATGCCTTCGCGCGTTCACGGCTCACACTACAAGCCTCTTCCTCCCGCGTTCCTGAAGAGCAGTGTGGTAGTGTATGCATGAGCACAGGCGTAGGTTACCCTATATTACTCGGGAGCGCAGACCTTGTCGTTTATCTCCTCAACTGACGATGCTTTTAAGGAGTGCATATCGAGTACCAGTGCTTATTATGTACTTGTTCATGCCATCTGCGCGAGATTCACGATATGCGGTGTCCAGGTATACGTGTTAACAACTTCAGCTGCCACAGCGGTTAAAGCACGATCATGGGCGTTAGTCGTCGGGATGGAGAAGTGCCTCTAGGCGTCAACGTGGGTGCATCCACGTCAAACGGTGCTGCCAAACGGTGCTGCCAAACGCCGATAGACATTGTACAAGCTCTCATCTATCAATGTACAGTGAACATTGAACTACTTTGTAAAGACACGTTTCACTTTTGTGTTACACCGATTGTATGACGTAGGGATCAGCCATATTTTTTTCGTTAGTTTTTTTTTTTTTTTTTTCTCCTGTCCTATCATCCGGCTCGCGTGCGTATCCGGCCAGAGCAGCAGAAGCAGTCGAAGTGTCGTGAATGATTTCTCGGAGGTGAGCCGGAAACCGTGAAGGGTTGGTCTCGACACTCGTGTTTACTCGTCACAGATAAGGGGGTTTTCAAACGGCGAGCGTCTGCGTATCCTGTTCCCCTTCTTCGTTTCTTCCCCCCCCCCCCTTTTTTATGAGCATCGTATGAACTGCTAGAGTCAAACCGTGCTAGTTGGCTGATATTCGTTGTAAAAAGCGGCGCATACCTCAACACCAGAAAGATAAGTACACGGACGAACGCTGATGTCCTGTGGACTTCTCTGCTTCTGTTGTCTTGACGCCTCGGTGCTGCTCTGATTTTTTAGAATGAGCGTCGTATAAATACGTCTAGACGGACTTCCTTGTTTCATCGGCTCGCTTTCTGTCTTTCTTTTTTGTTTTTATTGCTCGCTGTTTGCCACGCTTGTTAACCACTGATGGAGTACGCATATTTTGATGACGTCGCACCCTTTCGGGGACAGTAAATTAACCGCACGCTCTGCGCAGTTGTAGATTAGGTTTTGACCTTGGCATATTAATGTATACGACGCCTCCTTTTCCAAGGTGTTCGATTTGTGACGTCTCTTATCGTTCTTATTGGTGTTCATGCCTTTAGTCTACTTAAAAATTGCGCTATGCCCGTTGTGTTCAGATTTTTTTTTCTGGTTACTTGAGAATTCACTTCCTCGCGCATTTCTTCTTGTCTTTCTTCTTTTTTTCTATAATTTTCGTTAAGTATATATTTAGAGGGGAACTGAACTCAAGAGGGGTGTGAAGCACGACGAAGACAACTAATGTACACGCAAAATGCTGACGTCAGAGGCACCTCAGAATTAAGATAATTTCAAAACAAATACACCAACACTTTCACATGCAGGCACTAATATCGGCGACACAAAGTTCAGATTAATGCTGTAGTCGTGTAGGAAAGGACCTCAGATGCAGCCTAAATATCATACCGTTTTAAACTGGCGTCTACGTCAGAAGTCCTTCACAGGAGCGACTTCTTTAACAAAATGTTTTCATATTCGTGTCGCAGTTAGTGTGACATCGTTGTTATTACGGCGGATGACGTCATGCCTATACTCAATAACTTAATTGTGTCGTGTCTCCCGACAGGAAGATTTCGTGGTTCGTTATCCGCCACGGTGGTTTGGTGCTCGAGCGCTGACCCGAAGGTCACGGGATCGAATCCCGGCCGCGGCGGCAATATTAGATGGAGGCGAAATACTAGAGGTCAGTGCACTTAGATTTAGGTGCACCCTATAAAGAACACCGGATAATCAAAATTTCCGGAGCTCTCCAATACAGCGTCTCCCATAATCACGTCGGTGTTTTGGGACGTAAGACCCCAACGCATATGAACGAAAGAAGGGGAATTTTAGGGGCTAATTTTTCTTTGCTAGGCACAACATTGACTAGGACTAAAAGACAAGAAATCCTAGGAAAGTATAAGGGATAATATTTGATAACTTGCCGTTGGCAGGGACTGAACCTGCGACCTTCGAAGGTCGCAGATTCGGTCCCTACCTGCGGCAAGTTATTAAGTAAGATCCCCCTACACTTCGCTTTCTTTTATGTTAGTTATAATTAATGTGCCCAGCGTGTATTAATTGTTATGATTAACTGTCTTCGTGGACATGTTTACATTTCTAGTTTTGTCGCTATAACCTAAGGCTTCATGTAGGATACACCCCGGTGGATACAACCACAGGATACAACCATGCCTTAGCAACAGCGCCCTCTGGATAAATGAGCACGGATCTTAAAGGTCACTGTTCCGCGCTTTGAAAGCGGCAGAAGTGTGTGCGGGAGCCGGAAAGACGTCCTGCCGTCGAGTTTTTGGACACTATACCTGTGGGCTGCGTGTGTGTGTGTTCAGTGCTCCTGTTACAACGCCAAGTTTTTCTACGTTAGCTCATATACCCGACGGCAGGCAAGGAAAGAATTAGCCGAGCTCCACCTCAACGTTCAACGCAGATGTGCATAAATAATGCGAACCGCGTCCGACGACGATGACCTTTCGCGGCTCTGGCGGCCACAGCCGCGGCGCGTGGGACGAACGGGAACCCGTGTCGCTTTGCGCCGAGGTAATCTTTTATATCCGGGCGACCAGCGAAGACCTTCGGGACTGTCGCATTGAGCTTCGGATCAGAGCGCCGGAGTCATTTCCCACGCGGTTACTTCAGCGCTGCGCGTGTGAGGAGCGCCGACAAAAACCCGCGGCGCGAACGCCCACTATCGTGTTTCCGTTCAATCTTTGGTTCCTCTTTGACATTCACTTTGCACGCTTCGACATGGAACTCGCTCGCCCACTATATGCGTGTGCTGGCGGTGTCAATTTAAAAACCGCTAGGTCCGATAATAATAATAATAATAATAATAATAATAATAATAATAATAATAATAATAATAATAATAATAATAATAATAATAATAATAATAATATCTGGAATTTTACGATATACGACACGCTGTAGGGGAGGGCTCGGTAACTGTCGACCGTCTGGTGTTTTTTAATATGCACTGACACCGCACTGTACACGAACCTCCACAGCATTTCGCTTCCATCGAAATGCGACCGCCGCGGCCGGGTTCGAACCCGCGACCTTCGGGTCAGCAGCCAAGCACCGTAACCATTGTATACCACCGAGGCGAACACCGGTATAGATCCGAGAAGACTTCGAATTTCCCACAATTTGTGAATGTATTTAGTTGAACTGCACACTACTTGTTGTTAGCTCGTTCTATAAGCCACGCCGGAAATCTCAATTCAAGGCTGCCTCCCAAAGCAGCGGTAATATCCAGCTTTTTCTTATGTGGTCTCGAAACTTTCGACGCTGGCTGCGCATATAGCTTTGGGAAGATGAGAAAGGTCGGAGCGCATATATGCGAGCGTCTTAACTTCAGCTCGTGGGTTTGGCTTCATTACGGGAAAAAAAGTTCGCGAATTTGTTCAGATTTAGGTTCATTTTGCACGGTTTAATATTACTTGAAGTCCCCCGTTTCCGCGTGCCTCATTATGGAATCGGGGTTTTGAGTTCGTGAAATCGCAAATGTCGAAATCTAACCGTATAAAATTTATTGGTGGTGTCTAAAGAAAGGGTTTTTTTTTTCTGAGGGGCTTGTTTATATACTATATGCTAGACATAACCAACTGAATCGAACAGACAATTCGGCCAAGAAAAGCATAGATGACGCATACTGTTTTCTTTAACCCTTTCGGCCATGGCGGTGTCGATTGACACCACCACACAACATTTCCCCTAGCACCTCGGAAATGAAACCAAAACTGCCCATTCTTGTGGGAATACTTCTTCAATGATCCCCACTGCGATTGACACCAAAATTGTGACATGCTTGCGGAGCTGGGAGCCACAAAGAAGAAGAAGAAGAAGCTTGACCGAAGTCATGGGTGACGCCGAGGCGGTATACGCTGAGACGGGCAAGCGCGATTTTCGGGTCGACGTACCGAAGCAGTTCCAATGAGTATCACGCTGAAAAATGAGACCTTGTTCACATTTTGTGTACTCTATTGAGTAGCAGGAAAAAAGAAGCCATTTTTTTCTCACTTCACAACCACTCAGCCCTGATGACCTAATTTGATGCCATGTCTGTAAATCCATAAATACTTGCACCACTGGCTCAATTTTTCGTTTTTGGTCTTCTGAGGTCCTAACTATTAGGAAAACGTGCACAAAAAAATCACCGACCAAAATAAAAAATCCAGGGCTGAAGGGGTTAACGTTAGTGCGTAGTAGTGGGATCTCGCGGGATCGAATCCCGGCCGCATTTTCGATGGAGGCGGAAATGCTTAAGGCCCGTGTATACTTAGATTTAGGTGCACGTTAAAGAACCCCAGGTGGTCGAAATTTCCACTCTCGTAATCATATCATGGTTTTGAAACGTTAAATCCCAACAAATTATAATAATAATAATAATAATAATAATTATTATTATTATTATTATTATTATTATTATTATTATTATTATTATTATTATTATTATTATTATTATTATTATTATTATTATTATTATTATTATTATCATTATTATTATTATTGGGATCTGAAACACTATTCTTTGCAATATATGTGAAATGAAAATAGGCAAACAATGCAAGATTAAGCGTAGAAGCTTGAATGTGTTTCAGGATATCGCCGAAGTATTCCGCGAAAGCCCCTTCGAACAATGTGAAGCTGGTTCACATTGTACGACGCAGCTTCTGCTGCTTCGGGGAAGAACTATAAGCAAAAAAAATTCCCCTGTGCGCAGCTTCGTATAAGACCATTACATATCGTATAGTGTAAACTTTGGACTTACACAGTCGAGCTTGTTATGCTGATAAAACTAGTGCTCGCTCCTCTCGCGCCCATGTTGTTATTCGCGTCCTCTGTATATGCCATTGTCACCGCTCGGTGCGTACGTGTTGTACGCGCCGGAGTGCGCGTGCACTTGCGAGCCGATTGGAAACAGTGGCCCCTAGCCTGTGGCGGCGGCCTCAGCTGTCCTCATAATAATGACGTCTATCTAGGTCCGCAAGATGCGTGTGTGTTGTTTACGCGCCCTGGGGCGCTTCTTCGTTGGTGCAAACGCGATAAGGCGGCTGTCCCCCAAACCGCGTCCTTCCTCAAAACAAAAAAATACCGGTTTTTTTTTTACTTGCCAAAGCGTCCGCGCCGCGGTGGTGCATGCAGTCGTTACGGTGCTCGGCTGCTGTGCCACAGGTCGCGGGTTCGATCCCGGCCGCGGCGGTCGCATTCCGATGGAGGCGAAATGCTAGAGGCCCCTGTATTGTAAAGAACATCGGATGGTCAAAATTTCCACAGCCCTCCCACTACGGCGTGTCTCATAATCATATCGTGGTTTTGGCACGTAAAACCTTAGATTTTGTTGTTGTTGTTGTTGTTATTTATTACCTAAACTTACTGCCCCGCCACGGTGGTCTAGTGGTTATGGCGCTCGACTTCTGTCTCGAAGGTCGCGGGATCGAATCCCGGGCGCGGCGGCTGCATTTTCGATCGAGGCGAAAATGTTTGAGGCCCATGTACTTATATTTATGTGCACGTTAAAGAACCCGAGGTGTTCAAAATTTCCGGAGCCCTCCACTACGGCGTCTCTCATAATCATATCGTGGTTTTGGGACGTTAAACCCCAGATATTATTATTATTACTTAAACGTACTTACTTACTTTTTAAAGCCACTACATGATTATGAAGCCGGCCGTAGTGATTAATTTCGGGATTAATTTTCACCGCCTGGCCTTCATTAAGGTGCATCTGAATCTAGGGCGCTATCGATTTCGACTTTATACGGAACATGACGGCGACGGCAAACAATTCGCCTAGAGTGTCCGTATAATTGCTTTCTCAGTAAAAAGTAAGGAGGTAAAGTTGAACAGGTGATGTTCCGAGCTTGTTCTTTGGAGCTATATAGTCAGTCTTTAGGTATCATTTTTCTGCCATGAGACATATACGACATGTTTTTCTTGTTGTTATTTCTCCGTTGGCAATATTGCCAAATTCGCATCTTCGTGCTTCAATAGGTGCTGCTCGTAGGGTCAATGATACCGTTATATTAAGTCGTGCGTTAAGGCCTCAAAAAGAATTGTTGTGTTCCTTTGGTGAAGCCTTGCGTGATTTACACGTGCGCTTATATATATATATATATATATATATATATATATATATATATATATATATATATATATATATATATATATATATGGTTTGTAAATACGCTACCGGTCGCCGTTTTTTTCCCTTCGCAATTATCTTCCACATATCGCACAACAGATTCGACTCTTCCGAAAGCGTTGGGAAACTGCCGCGTTGACGCTGTTATCTCTCTCCCGCCGCTCAACAAGTGTTTCGAAGAGATTAGCTCGGCGTTCATTCAGTATCCGTCCGCCTATCACGAGGCAGTCATGTGAATGGGAGAAGCCTGTCTGAACCGTTACATTGTAACTATGCGCGCTTTCGGAATAGAAACCTCAGTGGATAATTTTCATTTTTTTTTTCATTGGTGTTATGTGGGTGTGTGCTGCGATAATCCGTGACTGGTACAACGGACAATGCGTTCAGTATCTCGCATAGCAAGGTCCCCGTTTATTTTCTCTTTTCCCGGTAGGGCAAAATCTCCTGAAGTTTTTTTTTTTCTTGTTGCTAGTTTGTGACGTACTCCTTCGTCTCTTGTACGCCCTTCCGCAAAAGAATACGGGGCGCGAAATTTTTTAGGAAGCTGTATTCCCGCTTTGTCTAGGAACATAAGCTGAAATTGAATATTCCGGCCTGTATTTGTTACTGCTGCCCGAACAGTTGCTCGCTAGATTGGAAACGTAATGCACCAACAGAGCGAGAATTCGCATTTGCAGTGGAGCCCTCGTCCCATAAACTTTTGCAGCCGGGTGTATACTTGTTCCCCCTGATGGCTTTACTGTCATGCGAAGGCAATGTTACTGTTAACCGTAGAGCGAAAATCTCGCTTACTTTTGCAAGAAGCCTGCCAAAATAACTTATCAATGCTCATGGTGTAGGCATACGTGTTTGTTCAACTATTTAACATTTTCCGTGACCTATGCTTCCTTTAACTGCGATTCCATATAATAAGCTTGTCGGCACAGGATAGTTGTCTGGGAATACCTTTCTACTAACGCAGAGACATGGGGCAGGCGTTCGGACTCGGGAAAATTTTATTGAATAAATTGCGTAGCTGGTTTATGTATAGACAATTTTACGTAAGACATGTGGGCGCCGCCACCTTGTGCTGTTAAACGAGTGTTTTCTTCTTCTTGTTCTTTTTTTTTTTGTGTATCGTGACGTGAAATAATAAGGTCATGAAACGTCTAATGCACGAATCCAACCTGTTTCATGCGTATGCGTTTACCATATAACACTGTTGTTGTAGTTGTTAAAGAAACGGCAAGACTATACAGTTGAGTATGGCAGCACAGAAACCCGTCCGTAAAAATAGTCAATACCGGTCCTGACTCTGGCGTATAGAAGTCTGCCGTAAAGTTCCCCTGGGCATATATATATACGCGTGCTGTCCTAAAGGTTTACTGCGAACTAAGCTTACTTAACCTAATTCGCTTCCCCAGCCCTCCTGACTTCATTTGAGGAATACCTTAACTACCGCCCGACAGCCTTAAGATACGATTCCGAGGCTTCTGTGAATTGTACTTCTAGTTTTCTTGCGTGCAGTTCGTGGGTGCGACGATTGCTCACGTTCGCTCGTCGCATCTCCTCACTGGTTTCTCCCACGCAGCGCAGCGCGTGTGTCTCATTTTACCTCGTGTTTTATTTTTTATTTTCCCGGCCTCAGTGCACCGTTTCAAACCGTCCTGTGTATACAGGCGCGTGCGCTGGCGGGCCGTTATGCAAATGTCAGCGAGCGTATAAACAAATTCCGGTTCGCTCAAATAAACTTTAGCCGCGCCTCTGTAGCGTAGCTATACGGACGCCGTCTAGGTCGCAAGCTTGTTTGAAATAGCGCTGTTCCGCGGTGTTATTTTATGGCGGCAATTGCGAAACTACGGCCGCCGTGTAGAATCCGGCCGTTTCCTGCGACCTGTGGGCGCGCACGCCCTCAGATACGCATTTGTCACTTTGACATTTTAACTGGCGACGCGCCGCTAGTTTTCCGATAGTTAGCACTATTGCGTTTATACAGGTGGCGGTCTCTGGTATCGTTATCTCTTCGTTGGTTTCAGTTTGTGGTTACGGTCGCTGGTTTCAGTTTGTAGTTACGGTTTTGTGAACATCACAAAATCGCAAAGCATGGGTTATGCATACGGGCTTTAAATTTGAGCTCGTATTTCTGAAAAAACAAACAAAAAAGAAAAACCGGGTAGGCATACCGCAGGCACACTTAATTAAAAAAAAAAACGGCGTATTTTTAGAGCTTCAACAGAAATCATGAAGTAACATTTCGTGGACTGGACCGTTTTTTTTTTTTGCCACAAAAGGCGGATCGTGTAATAGCGTGCACAAAAACAGTACGTAGGCGTGGTTTAAGTATGTCAGATTGATATCCAATGTATTCTTAATGACCTAATTTGTGTGTACAGCTTGATGGAAAGGCAGCTTCGTACACACGTAGGTACTTTGGTACCGTCGAACTTATCGTGACCAGGCCTGCTTTTTTGGAGCTACAGGCCTCTGGAAATATTCGTGTGACTTGTGCTCCAACATCGTGTCCCCGTACTCCAAGATCAACGCCCTGTACTCCGACATCATGACCCTTTAATCCGACACAGCACCCTGTACTCCGACATCAGCACCCTGTACTGCACAAAGACAGCACCCCGTACTCCAATGACAACACCCTGTATTCCAATGACAACACCCTGTATTCCAATGACAGCACCCTGTATTCCAATGACAGCACCCTGTATTTCAATGACAGCACCCTGTATTTCAATGACAACACCCTGTATTCCAACATCAACGCAGTATATTCGCAAGCAGTTGCGTCGGAGTTACCACGAAGAGCACGTGTGGCACAGAGATCTCGGGGGCTGTACTGAAGTCGTTAATATATCTAATTATGAGTATTATCCGCCGAAACCACAATTATGGTTATATGCAGTGCAACACTTCCGCGGTACAAAGATTTACAGTTGTATTCGGTCTTTGCGAAAGCATTTGAGAGAGGGACGGGTATTTCTTTTTCATTCCTACGTTTCCTAGAGTTTCAATTACGCAGGATATCGAAGTCAGTAGACAGTCTCATCGAGACAAGTATATGTACGTGTGTTCCCATTATCATATTGCCATGATATCAGGGAGTCGTATTATAGCTAAGCGCCGCATCGCATTCTGTGTTTCCCCTTTCATTTTTGCTTAGCGACCTGAGGTATATAGGTATATGAGGTATAATATGTCTCGTTTTGCACGAGACATATTCCCTGATGTTTGCTCTTTCGCGTAAGGCGCGATTGTAATTGCAAATGCGGAGCAGTTCGCGCTACGCAGACGAATGTGCTGGGACGCATACATGAAAAGTGGGACCATTATCGTCCGCAGAAATTGTTATAGTCAGCGGCCGTATTCTTTTTTCTTTTTTTCCTTCGTTCTCACTCGCAGTAATGGTCTTCCAGCCCTTGACCTTTGACGAAAAGGCGGAACGGAGCCTTGTGTAGTACATAGAGAGCGATGCCGAGATATTCAGTATGTAACCCTGCTTCAAAGTTCTCTCTTTCAGTCACTGAGGCTGCGATCTAAAAGAAAACGACCAGTGACAGAGCTAGTGAATGAATGATTGAATGCATGGCCTGTCGATATAACGTAGCATTAGTTGACTGGATCAGCACATTATCACATCGTGAGGAGTCGCTATACAGTAAGCATATAGGTCAAGGTCGATAGGTGGTCGTTTTAACGTAATTAAGCCCGTATGGTTAATTAAGCAGGAAAACGACGCTGACCACGGTAGAGATAGAAGTTTCGTCTTCCCTGACGCGTGCCTCGTTCACAATCGCAGTCGAAGTCACAATAATGGTAGGCATAAAGAACACATTATAATGTCCTCGATGGTCATTGGTCACCACGCAAGTATGAAAATTATTAAGCGGATGTTGATGGCTAATGCATGACTGATATAAGGGCCGTTCTCCTACTTTGCCTTTGGTTCCATTGTGCGTGTGAGCGTTTCTTAGCGTACGCCCTTCCACCCTTCTCGCCTCGATTAGTGAACGTTAAACGGCGGTGTCCTTACCTACCGTGTTTTCTCGCATTCTACTGGCCTTGGTAAGCACTCGATATCGGCTAAACGAATGCCGATGTCGGATGATATTGTCTAGTGCTGGCTAATTAATTGCTAATGTCGGCTTAAAGGCGGCCGGTGTCAGTGATAGCTTTGGCTGATGATTCATGGTAAGCACTCTTTTTGCTTCATGCCAACCAGTGTAGGCTATCCGCTGTTTGAAACTTTGTCTCTACGCAGTTTCAATCCGCCGTCGCCAATGCATAAACAACCTCGTCTCTTTCCTGTATTTTTTTTTCTACTGCTATCTTTTCAAACGCACTGACCCGCACGCCGCTTTTTTCTATTCAGTGAGCTGGTGACCAGATTCTCGGCATGTCTTTGTAGCAGCATGTTGCCCCCGTCGTCCCAGTTTCTTTATATCGTCGCCGGGGCTGCAGAGGCGCCGCGCGGTTTCCCGGTTTCCCTGCCACTTGGCATAATTCCACACTCTCTCACACACACGCACACACGTACACACTGCGCTGTTTACGTTCCAGGAGAGGGCAGTGTCTCAAAGAGGAACGAAGGGGGTTTGTTGCGCATCTCCTGCCCAGCTATAGCGCGTACGCTGCACAATTAGAACGGGCAAGCACGTGACAAGCACGACCTGCGGGCGTGCTGCTGCTGCTGCTGCATTGTTCTTGTCTCTTCTTTTTTTTTTTTCCGGGACCGCTCACAACACGCGCACAGCCTGTCCTCCCTTCCCCTCCGCTGGCTCATTTATAAATTCGGGACGCTCGCCAGATTTTGCGGCGCCGGCTGTCGTTGATCGGTTACGCGCTGTGACGGATGGCGTTGCATACATGTAGTGTATGCTATGTAAAGAACAAGGCACGTTCACATCGGTCGCGGTGATTTTATGGAGGCAATGCCTCGCTTTGCCCCTTCCGCCTGCATTCTGTAACGAGGTATACGTTTATAGTATAGGGTTCAGAAGGGGGGACGTTTTGCCGTGTTTGGAATTCATCGTACTTCAAAAAACCGTATACATATAGTACGCTAAGCGAACACGAGACGAGATGCTGTCTTCATCTTGTCTCGTGTCCGTTTAGTGCGCTATGGTTTCTGAAGTACGCTTGTAAGGTTCATTGGCGTGGCCAGCGGGACGGGTGGTTCAAACCCCCCGGAATTTTCAATTTTGCATGTACATACATACACGCACACATACAAACGCAGGCACGAACATAAAAGATGGTTGACGCCCCCCCCCCCCCCCCCCCCGAAAAAAAGTCTGGCTACGCCCCTGTAGGGTTTCCTGCCAGGGGCGTGCTGCTGTGCACTTGCATTGCACGTGCGTGTAGGTATGTCCTTGCGGTCATGCTTGCTGTTTGTGGCCCGGTATACAAGGCCACGTTGTTCTGGCAATGAAATGTTGATAGGTCGCGCTCCGTGCGCGTCGCTGTGTTCCTTCCTTGTCTCTGTCCTTTACGCGCGCCACTGCATGCATCAAAGGTGCAATGATAGTTCCTGATCGAACACAACTACCGTGTTTACTCGCATGCTATGAGCGCTGTCTTACTTTATTACGTGATGCTTTAATTATACGGCGAATGCTGGCTAAATTATTGCTAAAATATGTTGGCTTGTTTTGCCTTATCTTGGCAAAATAGCGGTAGTGGTTTCTGTTGTCTGAATGATTGCTGTAATGTTTGCTAGTGTTGCCTAACCTGCGGCACCGTTGTCTTAATTCCATCTCGTTCCAGTGATTGAGTTGTCTCTTTCTTTTCCTGGCCGCGATTGAGATCGCAGGCGCCATCGCGTCGCCCAAGCATTCATTGTATTAGGCCAGATTGCGGTTGTGCAACATTTCTGCGTGTGACGCATTTAAGGTGGCAACGGGGCGTTGCGAAGTCGCTTGCGATTGTGTCGTGTGCGAGTTATTTTCAAAGCTTCTGCTGGCGACTGAAACAAAAGAGAACACACACACAGCGAGCACGCTGTGGCTCCTAGCGGCTTCCTACAGCTATTGTGTGGCATTCTTAGGATGACCACGGACGTAGGCGTGCGCAGGGAGGTGGGGAAGGGGGGGGGGGGGGGGCAGGGGGCCGGCCGACCCCCCTAGTCACGTAAGAGGAGGGGGGGGGCGCAAAGTCTGCCCCATACGTTGACTTATAGGAAGGGGGGGCGCTGCGATGAACCTTCGCCCCCCCCCCCCCCGAAGGGGAAACCCTGCGCACGCCTATGACCACAGAGGTCACCGGTTCGACTCCCTGCTTCCAACGGATCGCAGCTGTCCCATTAAATCCGCGAGAACCTCGTTCGGTTTGTCCGCAATTGATGAAATAAATTCAGGAGCAGGGGCTCAGCCGCCATGGCGGTCTTGCTGCGGATGCCACCAGAGGTTCGACTCCCAGTGGATGCGAAATGCAGGACTTGCCTCCTCTTCAACGCACTGACGCAACACGAGAGTCGTTGGACACGTTGAACGCTGCCAATCCAATTAAACTCGCATTTTGTTGTATGTATGATACGGTATAGATTGGCGCCACTTTCTCGGTCTCCGTGCGCGCGCGCCTGTGTGTGTGTGTGTGTGTGTGCGTGCGTGCGTGCGTGCGTGCGTGTGTGTGTGTGTGTGTGTGTGTGTGTGTGTGTGTGTGTGTGTGTGTGTGTGTGTGTGTGTGTGTGTGTGTGTGTCGCGTTCTCTCACGGTCTCGGTCTTTCGCTGTGTACAAAGTAACTTGGTGTTTTCAGAGGCATGAGCTTGTAATGCTCCTGGAATGCGGAACCTCGGCCGCTGTTCGCTTGCTCAAGGTCGAAACGAGGGCCGCGAGGGGTGGGACGCATTACGTCAATCAAGGCACGGTTCCAGCAGCCATTGACTTCGAAGAAGTTTTAAAAAAAAGACAAAAACAATGTAACTAAGCTGTTTAATGACTGCGGAGTTGCTTCTCATTAACTCATCGCCCCATCCTGGATTTCCGCCTCTCCGCATCTATTCTCGTCTGCAGGTAAATCGAATCGCGTTCTCGTTTTTCTGACGTCAGCAGCTACGTAAGAGCAAGTTCGTTACGTCTGTTCGTTTTCCGCTCAAGTTTCGCAGTGACTTCGAAGGTGGTCATGTTGCAAATCGTGCGTCTTCGCCGCACTCTAAAAAAAAAAAAAACTCATCACCCTTAAGGGCGTCCTTTGTCGCATGGGTAACACTTTGCCACTATAAGAAGCATTGCACCAAGGGTACTGACCCGATATTTAGCAGTTGTCTTTTTTTGCGTCAAATGAATGGCAAGGCCTCAAGAGGTGAGAAAATATACTGGTAAGCGTTAATGCGCCCTGAGTAGTGTATCACATGTCTTTAAAATCCAGTTTTGGTTCTTACTGTACCCTGACGTCACGACACGGTATGAGCGTCTCGTCACGTGCTCCCGCAAGATCTCCGTGACGTTTCCAACGTCCCTCCGCGCTCCGTGGCTAAGTTGGTGATGCACGAGCGGCGATATTGTATGTTTTGGTACCTGATGTCATCAACTAGCTATACTGGTGCGTGAAGTCGCCAGAATTGGCACTGTAGCCTGACGTCACGCTATATTTCTATATCAGCACTTGCACCATGGGAAGATTGACTTTCATATCAGAATAAAATATCACCATTTACTGAGCTTCACGCCGCTTTCGGTGTCGGTGTACAGGATATTTGTATAGCGGAGTAAACTCAACTTCGAAAGTTGGTGTAAGTATACCCCTTTAACAACGTACCCGATAGGAAGAGGTGTCGTTTAAAACCTCGCACTCATCGTGACCACCTGGTGCGCATCTAAGCATCTGATAGTAGAAATCGGCAGCGGAAGCTAAGAAGGTTCAAATATTGCTCTTTTCTTGTCGTTTGTCTGACCTGTCTTGATTTTTACCTGCAACGAAAAGGCGGCGAACAAGAAGGTTGGATTTCTGTTTCCCTATACTGTTCGCTCGTACCCATTTGAGCGTAAAAGATGGCGCTGGTTACCACTCGAAGGTAGAGTTACTGTATATGCTACCTTTAGGTAGCAGAGTTGCGCATCTGTCTTCCAAACGCCGCTAGCAACCATGCATTGCGGAGAAGCTGACGCTCGGGCCAATTTTTCTGTTTTTGGACGCCGCCGCTGTAGCGAGCTGAATTAACACTAGTCATCGATAATCAATGTTTATCGCTGGTCTTAGACACGCCGGACATGTTAATTGCCGACACGATAGGCATGTCACCTGCACAAACGGAGTGCTACTTCACCGCATAGCTGTGGTTGCTAGCCGGACCTATGCGCAACTCTGCTACCTAAAGGTAGCATATACAGTAACTCTACTCGAAGGAAGAAGGAAAGACTATGATAACTATAAGGGCAGCGCTTCAGCCATTTGGAGCTCCTCTAGACACTGGCGCCAGAGTTTCTTGCAGCAATTTCTTTGTAGGAGGCTCTGTTGTCGGATGGCTCCCCGTGCGCAGCGCTTTGTTTTAGACTCGCGTTCTTGGCCGAAACTCCCGACGCTGTCGACTCGCCGCTGATGTAGGCAGCATGCTGTGGGCTTTGTTTTTGTCATTCGCTTCTCTCTCTATTGGACGTGACATCGCGACACTTGTCATTGCTGTGATGAGAGGAGGAGGAGGAGGAGGAGGAACGTTAGCCAGCTTCTGAGGGAAATGTGTAACACCTGCGCGTCAATCAATCATTCAGTCATTCAGTCGGACGACGTGTTACAAAGATAGCAGCATGGTCCTGACTGCAGGATCGAAACCCGTTGTGAACTATTTTGGGGGGAACGTGTCGCGAATGACATCGAAACCTGGAAGCCCGTTGGAAGCGGAAAAGTTATGGAAACTTGTTGCAAAACCCGTTGGGGCACTTAATGGAAATCCAAAGTAAGTTCGCTGACATGTTTGTACGTAACCGGTATCCGAGTCTTCTATATAGACATTTTTTAATGCCCGCGGTGGCTAGGAATCCTGTCGCGGACAGTTTCTTCTTTTTTTTTTTTTTTGAGTTTCGAGTGCTGGGAAGAGCCACGCGTCTAGCATACGCCCCGGGTCACGGACACGGACATACGCCCCGGGTCACGGACATACGCCCCGGGTCACGTCACGGACACGGGGGGGGGGGGGGGGGCGTGTCCGTGACGTTGGAACCCTGACTGAAACTGCCACTGAAAATGCCCGCCTGACTGAAACCGCTACTGTTCTCCCCTCCGAAGTGGGCCATAAAACGGGGGACAAGTGCACCAGTGTCGGTGGTTGTTTTTGTGTGTGTGTGTGTGTGTGTGTGTGTGTGTGTGTGTGTGTGTGTGTGTGTGTGTGTGTGTGTGTGTGTGTGTGTGTGTGTGTGTGTGGTGCAAGGAGGAAAGTCCGGCGGACCCGGGAAAACATCAGTCGCCAGCGAACCTTTTGAGCTGCATGGACGTTTCCTATTTTGGTGTATCAGTAAATAAGTTCGTTTTGTTTTAATCACTGGCTTTGTTTCACTTTTGGGTGTTCCACGACTAGAGCAATCGAGTCATAGAGACACTACAAATCCCATTGGAGACAGCACACCTTGACTCTCCGCGGCCTTGACAATGTGTCCACTTAGTGAAGAGCTATTCACTGGATGCAGTGACCAGCACCATGACCACATCGCCTGCATCCTTGGACGTTCCCAAGGACGGAGGATCAAGGAGAAATTATTAAAAAAAAGGATAATTCGGCCAGTTTCACGATGTGAAACCTGTGATCATGATAATACTTGAAATGATGATTTTGACTTTTATTAACAGCGGAGGTGTTGAAGCCGAGCATTACTCCGTGACGCGTGAACATAAATGACCATCATCATGAATCGGCACGCGTCCTCCTCTTCATCATCTGCTTCGCTTCCAAAACACGTGCGCTGATTTGTTCCGCGTCAGCTGCGATAACTCTGATGGGCGAGAGAAAGAGTACGGAGGAGAGAAAGAGAGAGAGAAGTAAATAGATAGAAATAAAGAGAAAGAGAGAAAAATCTCGGCGAAAAAAAACATCTTGGCGAGGCGGTAGTTGAACCCGCGTACCCACGATCAGAAGGCGAGCATCTTAACCACTCGGCTATCCAGGCAGGCACGCTAGCAGAGCATAGCGTAGCCTTGCATAGCATAGTAAAGCAATGGGGTGGGATAGGGAAGTGAGGGAAAGGGGAGGGGAGAGCGTAAAGCATTGCATAGAAGGAATGAGAAAGAGAGAAACAGAGAAAGAAAGGTAGGAAAATAAAGAGAAAGAAAGAAATAGAAATGAGCGCACAAAACAGACGTAAAGAAACAAATAAAGAGAAAGAAAGATGGCTGCCCAGCTCCGCACTTCGTTCACGCTGGCCACCACTAGGGCGAAGTTGTCTTAATTTTTGTACCGAAAGTCATCATTCACCGTCAACCAGAGGAGGTGTCGGGGAGGGGGGGGGAGGTGTCTAACCCCCCCTCCACCCGGGTATTTTCAATTTTGCATGTGTACATATGTACGCACACATACACACACGCACGAACATACATAAAGGGTGCTTGAACCCCCCCCCCCCTCTCGAAAATAGTTTCTGGCTACGCCCCTGTGCTAGTGTACAAGTACTATACGACGACGACAGCCTCGATTAACGCAGCCCTCGCTGTAAAAATTAAAGTTGCCGAAATAACTGGGAGACGAACGCACGTCTTCGCATATCGTGTGCGATGTTGTTACCCTTGAGCTCTCAGGGCGTCGCTTACTAAATCACATCCTCGTGTACTATTGGTAGGTACACGCTTTCATCGTCTAGCAAAAGGGCATCCATCTCGCGGTGTTCCCAGCAACCGCCGGTGGAGCAAATAGCGCCAGCAGCCACGGTGTGAGCGCGTATTGCGTGATCACTCGCTGAGCACTGCTGTGCACGTATACATACACGTATATAGAAAACGTGTTGGAAACCTGTCGCGAACACGTTGTGCGGCCGCCGTAACGTGTTGGAGCAAGTTTTCGTCTTTTATTCAGAACCACATCGTATATATGTATCACGAGTAAGGAAGCTCTATATACCTGAGCGGCCGTGCGTGCGTGGCCTGTCTTGATGCGGACTTGACTCCTTCAAGGAGAATAATTAATAATTAACCGTCGTGCGCTCGAGCAAACGAGCTTTCCAGCCGGGATAAAGGGGGTCGTTAGCTACCTATTGCAACAGAAAAAAAAAAAAAAATAAGATGCAAAGTTTTTGTGTCAGTGCTCCTTTAAGGTTGTCGCAAGATAATGAAAGTTGTAAAATGTCAAAGCTCTACATTCGTGCCGCGTCAAGAACGACAGAAGCAAGCAGGCGATAAAAACCTTTGTAATAAGTCATTTGCGCATCCTGTTTTCAGAGGAATCTAATCTTTCACGTTGACGTCATCGGTGAAACACTGCCTCGCCCGAAGGGACACGCAGCGACGCTCATTTACACATTTTGCCAGTTGTCGGAATAGGAGCTTGTAGTAAACCGACGCAGTACATTTCACCTCGCGGGCGAGAAAAAAAAAAGAAAAAGAAATATCAGTAATTGAAGAAGCTGCGGCCCGGAAATAACTCTGTAAAGAAAAGTTAAGGCACCAAGGTCAGATTCATTTTTTGGGTTTATGTTACTACTTCTTCTTTCCTTTCTTGTTTTCTTTTTTCTTTTTTTTTTCTTTTTTTGATCACGCAGACGAGTTCCCGCGCCACGCTTGGCAGCTCTTACAGGTACTATGGAGGCACTAAGTACCGTATAAACGTGCATATGGGGAGCAATCTAAAGAAAGCGAAAGTTAACGCAAGTGCTGCTTTCATTTCAGACTGCAAGTAACAATAATAATGATTGTTGAGGTTTTACGTGCCAAAACTACGGTCAGCAGGCAAACACGGTACACGTTAACCACTAGACCACCGTGGCGTATAGACTCTCTCTCTCTCTCTGTGTGTGTGTGTGTGTGTGTGTGTGTGTGTGTGTGTGTGTGTGTGTGTGCGCGCGCGCGCGCGTGTGTGTGGAGAGAGCGCAGATTCATGTGTAGCTCTAAATGAAATTCTGAGGTTTTTTATGTGCAAAATCGCGATCGTTTTAGGTATTAGCGTAGGCAAAATGCACGATGGCGCCACGTGGGCTGCAAGCCTGTCGGCTTCGCTTGGTTGCTGCCCTAAACAATTTCCGCGATAAATGTTTTATTCATTCATTCTCCTTAGGGAACTAAAGATATCTCTAAAAATAAAATAAAAAATACTTCCAGTCACTTGATGATCACATGCACACAGCTTTATTCAGTATACACGCTGCATGGGCTGCGTGCTGAATGCCGACGCTGCAGTCCGAAGCGAAGTAACTGGCTTATCACTGCGTGCGGTGCGAAATTATTTCTCTAAATCGCGGCATTCTTTTGTGCAGTGTGGCTGAGCTCTACCTTAATTTTTCGTGCTGCGCTCTGCTGCCGATGGCGCTTCTAAAAATCGCTCGGTATCAGCTGTTTTGGCCTGAGCGATATGTTCCGAGCGGCTTCCACGATATCGACCAGAATACTTATATTTCTCGTGCATTTTTTTTTCTATTGTGGAAAGACAGTAAAAGAATGAGGACGTGGACTTAATTCTTTGTTTTAATCATTGACTGATACGGCTAGCACACTGCGGACGCGTTAAATGCTCGGGTGTGTGCACGATATGCGCGCTGACGTATGCACTGCTGCGTAGCACCGTTGGCACGTCGATTGTGGGGGGCCGCGACGTGACCTCAAAAAGAGAGAAAGAAGGAAAGAGAAATAAAGAAAACGATGAGGCTATACGTATGCTGCCACGCCTCCGTACTTCATGCTGCGGGGGCGAGGAATTTCATTATGCGATATAGGTTGGCGTGCGCTTTTCCTTTTCTGCTGCACTGGCGTTTCCTATATGATGACAGATAACGCTCGCACAGTGTACGGTTCATTGTCATAACCTTTTTTTTAATGCGTAAGCGTTTCTATCTCGACTCAATAATAATAATAATAATAATAATAATAATAATAATAATAATAATAATAATAATAATAATTGGTGGGGTTTAACGTCCCGAAAACCACGATATGATTATGAGGGACGCTGTAGTGGAGGGCTTGGGAAATTTCAACCACCCGGGGTTCTTGAACGTGCGCCTGAATCGTAAGCACACGGGCCTCCAGCATTTTCGCCTTCATCGAAAATGCAGCCGCCGCGGTCGGGATTCGATCCCGCGACTTTTGGGTCAGCAGTCGAGCACCATAACCAGTTGACCACCGTGGAAGGTGAGAGACGAGACACAGGCACGTATTCACAAGCCTATAGCTTATCCTTATCTCGTTTTTTTTTTTTTTTTCTTACCGGTTTTGTGCCTTTAGTGCGTTTTATAAACAAAGTAGGGCGGTATTCACAAACCATTGTGGTTTTACCCTGTTGCCGTTTTTGTGCCCTTATAACGTACGTAGAGTGTACAAAAACTTAATGCAAATACCAGATAACGAAAGGTTGGTTTGTGAATACAGGCTGACGACGCTGCCTCCCGTTGCCGCGTGGTGTGATGTCGAATAGAGCGTCACTATAGATAACGTTGGTTGAGTATGTGCGAGTTGTGGTATGCTTGCGCATACCCGCATACCGTGTGTAATGGAGCGCTGCGCATCCCTCACAGTTGCACGGGCACGATTTTGTGAACACGAGAGAGGGTTTCCTGAGTGGATACATACTTGTTTACTCGGCTCTCAATAGCGCTGCAACCGCTGCGCTTATCGGCATTGACGCAACTGGTGCGGACGATAAGGTGGCAAAGGGATGCGCATCTTCCTATCGCGCATCTTTATCGGTTCGTCCACGCGCGCGGCTTATCGTCTGGACATCCCTCTGTACATTCCTCTGAGCGCAGTTGGGAGATGTCGGATTCCTCCCTCGGACAAGATGCTCGGATGATAACGACGGACTGAAGGTGTCGCAGCGTGACATATGAGAAAGAGTGTAGCAGAGATAAAACCGGCGCTCCTTGTCGCGGAGCGTCATGCGTGGGCATCTGTGGTCCGATCGCGTCTGGACGAGGGCGTATACTGGATGATCAGCTGATCGCTTGCTGCAATGCCGCGCAGGGACCTTCGATGGTATAATCTGAATCGCACTTGTATAGAGCGGCTATAGTCAGCCACTTCAGGCGCCGTTGTTTGCAAAAAAAAAAAAAAGAAAAGAAAAAGAAAAATATGCAGATCCCGACGCCGTAATGATAACAAACAGTCATCCGCCGCGGTGATCTGGTGGTTATGGTGCTGGACTGCTGACTCGAAGGTTGCGGGATCGAATCCCGGCAGCGGCGGCCGCATTTCGATGGAGGCGGATGCTAGAGGCCCGTGGACTTAGATTTAGCTGCACAAGACCCCCAGGTAGTCGAAATTTCCGGAGCCCTTCACTACGGCGTCCCCCATAGTCATATCGTGGTTTTCGGACGTAAAACCCCGACAATTATTATTACTACTAAACATAGTCGTACAGCATCCAAGGTCCTTCAAGCACGAACGGGAGCTTGTAGCTAACGCGACGTAGCAGCTGTGCACGGCGCCAGCGTCTACAGCCACGCGCTCGAGCGCTCTAAAAGTCTGAGTCAGTCTGCACACAGTGGACTTCGATTCACACTTAGCGATGATAGCGGGTTGACGTGACTAGCTCTTCAGACTGTAGGCGGGCGAAGGGTTCAACGTTAGCGGGGGGGGGCGGGGGGGGGGGGCACGTTTCACAGTAGCGCTCCAGCAGTCCCCTCCCCCTCATTCCCCTGCTTTTCCCTCCCCACTGAGTCCCTTGCGGTCAAAACGCAGCGCCAGATTGAGGTATTAGGGGGCCGGCGCCTACGCATGCCTGTGCTTTGGACTGTGTCAGAGAGGCGAAAAAAAAAAAATTGGCATTCGCAACGCCGATTACAACAAACGCTCACGTGGGAATCAGTGCACGCCCCGTGACGTCAGTGTGACGTAATAGATCGCAGAGTAGAAGGGTTCCACCTGCTCTTTTGGCAAAAGGCGTACATGTTGTTCGTCGGCCAATTTCCTTTCGCGTTGTGAAATGCTAGGTGAACGTAACTTCAAAGGGCGCTAAGAACGTAACTTCAAAGGGGTTACAAGGCCATGAACTGCACCGCAAGTCGTCTTGTACTCGTAAATGATTGCTTCATAACCTCCTGCTCCTTTCGGGCTTAAAGAAAAATAGCAGTGCCTCGGCAAATGCGTTTTTTATCTAGCCTTAGATATATATTTTGTTGTCAAGGTCATCGTGAGGCCCATGCATTGCATTTATATGAAATCGAATGCTCGACCCGGCTTGTAACGAGTACTCAATTGCTGTGGAAGAACAAGGCAATTAAAATATCAAATAGCGTCGAAATGTTAAGTCTCGAAACCAATACCGTCATCAAAATTTCTTCCAACCACGAATGGGTGGCGTGAGAAGCAACCGCGATGGTGATTCGTGAATTACAGTGTATTGTATTCAGGAGAGTGATTAATTAAAAAAAAATAGTATCAATCAACATTTCTTGATTCGTCGAGTGGGTATTTCGATTGATCGCGCACGTCGGCACTTTCCGAGTTAATCGGCTCAAATTCAAATCTGCTGCATATTTAATAGATGTAGTACATAAAGTAGTGTATAGCTATGTGTACTATACATCTATCTGTACATATTTGTAGCTAAGCCCGTAGCACTCGAGGGCTAAAACTGTTCTACTAGTTTTTCTATTATAATTATTTTATTTCATTACCTTAAAGAACCCTGACAGGGTATAACAAAAGTAGTAGTAGTAGTATTTTTTCTACACAGTGTAATAATTTCGTTTTTCAATCTGTGGTTCGTATATGTATTAAAATCACAACTGCAATGTGTACGCCCTGTTGTGGGGCACTGCCCGTGAGGTGCCATATCGCCATGTTTACCACGGTGCTGCTACCGCTCCGACTTTTTACTTTATATTTATTTTCTGCTTTCTTTTTGTATGGGGCTGTGAACTAGTCAAGCTGTTTAACACAGCTTTTTTTTCACAGTCCTTTCTTTCTGTACGACAGAATGGAAAATAAACTTTGACTTTGACTTTGACTTAGTAGTAGTAGTAGTAGTAGTAGTAGTAGTCGTAATGGTTGTGGAAGTGGAAGTCTGCATTTTCTGAATTTTGGCGTTCTTTGGACAGACCGGTCCCTTGCAGCCTTAAACACCAAGTAATATCGTTATAATCACCATAATCCATTTCCTAAAAAAAAAAAAAATCGGGGTAGATTGGCCGCATGAAGCTTTTGCGCTTGTTCCTATTGTTTGTTTATTTTTACGGCGACACTGTCAACCCTGTGTCGTCGTAGGAGTATAGTAGTAGTAGTAGTAGGCCACGCAGGTCACGTGACCAGAGGGTTGGAGTGAACAAAGAAATAAGTAAAACGAAATGATGATGATGCGAAAGATGCTGGTGATAATGTTAAATGATAAATATGATTCTAAGTGATGGTGATTCTAACTCACGATGCTCGAAATGAGATTAAGCGTCTTATTATACCCCCACATACACTGGGGCGCTTACAGCTCCTGTGTCCGACGATTTTCACAGTGTAATCTGCCACGATAGTCTGACAGTGGTTACAATGCTCGACTGCTGACCCGCGGGTCGCGGGATCGAGTCCCAGCCGCGGCGGTCGCATTTCGCTGGAGGCGAAACGCTAGAGGCCCGTGTACTTGGACTGAGGTGCACGTTAAAGAACCCCAGGTGGTCGAAATTCCCGGAGCCCTCCACTACGACGTCCCTCATAATCGTATCGCGGTTTTGGGACGTTAAACCCCGACAATTATGTTTCCACGGCGTGGAACCGGCTGAACTTTTTTTTTTCTTTTCATTAATTTTTGATTCCCCTTTCCGTCTATTTTCATCCGTGTGTATCGAAAGCGCCCGTTCGTCCGATTTTATCTGGTCACGGTGCTCGTGGACGTGGCTATCGCGACTTCTGTGCCTGGCGGTGCCTTGGGCAGTGCGTATACGCTGTCCAGGTGCGGTGGCGCCGCATACACGCACGTGAAGCGAGAATGGCTCAACGAACACATTCCGTCGCGACTCGTCGGAACGAGGGATAAGGGGACCTTATCTGGTCGCTTGTGCGCACGCATTGCTCACAGCTAGCGCGCGGGAGCTTGACCACCGCTCGCTACGGTTATTAATAGTCACGAGACTCGCTGTGCACTCGCAGCATGTATGCAACGCAACGCGCTAGGTACGTGTACTACAGCTTGTTGCGCGTGCCTGCGGTTTTAAAAATAAACGTCGTGTACCTGTACCGGGCGCTGGTTCGTTGTATCGGTGTCGGGAGTAGTTTATTATTTTCTCACGACGGGATGCGGTGATGAAAAAGAAAAAAAAAAAAAGAACTGCGATGGTCGGCTTTAGTTCGTTCATATATCTTCGTTGCCATCACTTGTATCAGTGGGGCAAGTCCAGAAAAAAAAAAACGCAAAGGGGACGCAGATCTTACTGTGGTAGCCATTTCGTTTTTATTCGTATAGGTCTTACTTTTAGCGATATAAAATTTCAAGTCATGCTTTGCAATAAAAAGAACGACCATGGGTTCACACCTCTCGTAATTGTACTGTGCTGAGTCTTGTCGGAAACCGGTCGAACGGCAATTGCACTTGCAGTACAGTTTTACAGAGCTCAGGGTATTGAACACAGTTGCTACTACAACGTAAACAGACGTTAAAGGAATTTTGAATAAGGAATGTTCTGTACAGTATGAGTAATGGCTGTCTAGGAGATCAAACTATGCATTCGACTACCATAGTCGTCAGGCCATATGATGTTCGAAAGATAGATCTCAAGGGGGGAGCACTTGCAATGGAGTGTGCCCCCCCCCCCCCCCCCCCCACCAGCCTGAACGAAAGAGGTGTCGGGACCCTCTGGACTGCCCCCCCCCCCCCCTCATGATTTACGCCACAGGCTTGTTATTGAGCAGCTAGCCCTGCGGCGTAGAAGCCAATGACACTGCGCTTCTATTAGCACGAAGGTGCGCGGGTTCGATTCCCTGCTCCGGTAGGCGCGTTTCGAGTAAAGCGGAATGCAGAAACGCCCGTCCACTTAGAGTTAGGTGCACGTTAAAGAACCCCAGGTGGTCAGAATTATTGCGGAGTCTCCCCCTCTCCCCTATTATGGCTTGCCTCGCGATCATATCGTGGGTCTTGCAAACGGAACACCGCAATTCAATTTTTCTTAAACTTCCATTTCCCAAAGTTTTGCTCCCAGGCTTCAACGTCGGTACGTAATAATAGTTGTTTAGGTTGAACGTCCCGTGGCGGGTAACGCTGGTACGTCAGTGCTCGTCACGTCCACGAGCTGTTTCGTATTTGGGGCGTTGTCGCGCCGAAGTGACTTCAAAAACGCGTCATGTTGAAGCTATAGGTTGTTTTATGGAATGCAATGTTGTTCACAAACCATAAGCTATTCCGTAGGAAACGCAGTCAAAACTTTAGGGAACCAGATTCATCTTGTGCACTGTATCGTCGAAATCCACCACACTGCGTGTCGTAGTGCGGCCGTGTAAAAGAAACTCTAACGCACATACTTTAGAAGTTGCGTAAGAACTTCCACGCGCTTCTCGCGCATTATTGAATAACACTTAGCAATATAGGCGTGCGTAGGGTTCCCCATTAGGGCAAAGCCTCGCTGCAGCCCCCCTCCCCCTTTGGTCGAGTCAAAAGGACAACATGCTTCGCAATGGATGAAAAGAAAATGAAAAAAAAAAGTGACGCGATAACATGTTTCTCACAATGGCCTGCCTTTGGTCCCTGGCTTTCCGAAGTAAAGATGGGAAGCAAGCAGTTCTTAGAATGCATTGTCAGGGGTCTTCGACCGCCGTTATCGTCAAAAACTTGTTTGGCCATAACTGAATAAACGTATGGGGCATACTTTGCGCCCCCCAGGTGTTAAGGGGGGCGTACCCACGAAATGAGATTTGCCGAGACTTCGGGTATTGCGCCCGGTAGCTTTTAATCGAAGCGCGCTTGTTCGGCGCAGACCGGCCTGCTCACGGAGGAGGTTCAAAAACAGAACGTCACCTGTAGTACTAAAACCCACCGTGCGCTCTGACGTTCTGATCACGTGTTGGGCCGACACGGTGGGCTTCAATCGCGTGACGTAATGCTCCCTCCTTTTAACGCGATAGCGTTAAAGAGCTCGTATCGCAGAAATTCCGCCGTCGGCGTCGGTGTCGTTGGTTGTGAGCGAAAAATCATCTTGTCCGTGACCGAAAAATCGAAAAAGCTGCAAATAACATAAATAATAAAAATGTTGGGCCCGAGTGAGAATCGAACCCAGGCAATTTTTCTAGAGGGTGTTGACCCAGGCCGTCTGCGTGGCAAGCAGGTGTTCTACCACACAGCCACGCCTCTGCTTGGAGCTGCACTGAAAGTAACTTTCATGCTTCCCAAAAATACGCGTCCTGTATACAGGTGTCACAGTACGAGATGTAATATCGCAGTAATATTGCGTGGTGCAAGCGTACATTTCCATCGGGCGTCACACCATGGCAATATCATAACGACTTGGTGGTTTAAAGACAGCCACCCATTACAAAAGGCGCACACATTACTGCGCGTATTCCGTTAAGACCACGTAGTGGGTGCATCGCAACTTCGAAAAACTTTCTCACGCATAATTGCTCCTGGTTGAAAGCATGCTACCCATTACACAAGTCACACACCTTAGTGCGCGCATTCTGTTCTCGTAGTGTTCGAACTGCGCGCTAGGAACAGAATATCGCTATCGCGTTCAACTCTTAAAGGCGAAGCTTAAGCGTCCCCCAATTTTCTTTCTCCTTCCTCCATGGCTGGGCTTCAAGACTGTCACGTGACGCACCCTCCTAGTTTTCTTTGTTTTCTTCCCCCCCCCCCCCCCTCTCACAGTGCGCAGCCATGCTGGTATGTGCGAGCGCTCTGGAGGGTAACGCAGTGTATACGTTCTGTTGAAGACAATCGCATGCCGCATATTCTCTTTGTTTTTGTTTTTTATGTGTGTATACTGCATGCTTCAATGTTCTGTATAGCATCAGCACAGCCGCGTATGAGATCCCTTGCCGACGCAATGCACGGAGGTAGGGCCCGCCACACCTCCGCATCTGTTACGGTGAGCAACACGGCCGATAAGGAAGGGACGATAACGCGAGGCACTTATTATATGCCCCGCCAGATAAGGTTTCGGACGTCCCGAGAGAGGTAAACCATGCACACTGCGGTGCGTCGGAGCGTGGTGATGAACATTGCGTCAACGCCGCAGGTGCTTTCGTGTCCGTGATGTGGAGGGGAGGGGGGTACAGACGCGCAATAATGATGTTACATTTAGGCGTAATTGCGTCATTCAGCGACAGTCGTCATAAATATTGCGAGGATGTCTTTCAAATATACACTGATGATTTACGTAAAAAAGGCACTAAAGAGAAAAACGTTTTTTTTTCTCGTATTAGCAAATTAGAATTTCGCAATACCAAAATCGTCACTCTCAACGCGACAAGACGCTTGGTAAGCGACGAAACGTGCAAGAATAAAATTCAAATGGTGAAAATGAAAAATGAAATGTTCAACTTCAGTTTCTCTTCTCGTAGTTAACCCATGTTGTCGAAATTAATGACAATAGAGTTCTGAAAAAGTAAATTATCTGTCTAAACCGATTTAATGTTTCACTTTAATGTCCCCTTAAGTTATGCCCCCGCTTCACTCTTCGAGCGCCGCCGCGTGCCACCGCCGTTGACCAGTGGCGTTCCACTGCTGTTGTGGGTTCGATTCCCTGCGACACCATTTGCAATTGGGGCGTGTACCCCCTTCGGGTAATGTTTAGTCGTTGTGTTTGCGAAGTTTTCATACTAGCGGGATCAGCGAATAATAAAGCAGTTGTTGAAAGTTAGCGCTGTGTTGCGTCGAGCGTGTCTTTCTTTTTGTCCTTCTCCTTAGCCTGCGCTACCGTCAAGTATTATGCATTACCAACAAACCCATATTGCCACTCTCGCCGAACAAAACCTCCCACGCTGCTGCTCTTGATCAGTAATCACTGCAAATACGAGGTACTAAAGTGGGGCTGTGCATGCCTATGGTCAGAAGGAAGAACTGCCTTCCATAGTCACACGCGCCGACGATGCCGCAGAGCCGCGGAATGCGGCGCGGAAATGAACAAAACGAATGCAGCTCGGGAACGTCCGCATGGCTGATGCCTCCGCCTCGCCACTACTTGGCGCATATTCGGTTACCGTCTTTCTCCTCGGGGCCGCGTAGCACGCGCGCACGTTAACTAATCTGCGTGCGCGTTTGCTGCGCGTTCCTTCGTCGTAGACAGGGGCAGCGGTGAATTCAGTCGCACGTACCTTTTCCCGGCGGCGGCGGCGCGACGGCGCGCCGCGGTCATCGACTGGCAACGGCACGTTTGCCTTTTTTTTTTTTGTCATTTTCCTTCCGCCTCGGCGATTAGCGGCGATTTCGCCGTGAGCACAGTGTATCTCGATCTCCTCCTGCCAGCCAGCTGCGCAAAGCCCCAAGTGTTATTGACGTGTCTGGGTTGCAAATCCGGCGACACGTGGGCTCTTTGAGCCGGACGGCGGCGGGGTAGGTCGGGGCTATAAAGGGGGTCTGAACAGAAGGGTTGTTTGTTCGTTTGCTTCGTTTGTTTGCATCTATTTCGCCGCTAAAGACGCGTGTGTCCGTTAATAGTGAAGCCCAGTGGCTGGCCTTCCTGCGCCAGACACATAGGCGTACCCAAGGGGTTGCCCCCCCCCCCCCCCCGCCGCATTCATGTTTTTTTTTTTTTTTGCATCCGTTGCGATACACGTTTTCTTGCGGACTTTATTAATGGAGGGATGTGCTGTGGTGAAACTTTGCCCCCCATAATAAAGAACTCTGCGCCCGCCTATGATCGTTGAGTAGTAAGGATGAGGCCACGATGTCAGCTGCCAGTCAAAATGCAACTTTTTGTGCTCCATAATTTTACGTGTAGCTGACGTACAGGGATGTTGCCAAGGCATATTTACAGTCAGTCTAAATGTGGCAGTGATCGCGATTGGTTAGCCAGGGACGCCACTTTGTCGTTGAGGAAGGGTAAAGAAGTAAGCTCAGTCACCTATGTTAATGGGTACTAAAAGACAATCAATCCAAGGAAAGTACAGGGGACATTATTTGTAGTAATTACGACATAAGTGGGAAGAAATTAAAGTGTACAGAAAGACAAGTTGCCCCCGGCAGGGACTTTCCTTGGCTTGATCATCTGTTAGTTCGCATTAATGTTGTGTCTAACAAGGAAAAAGCAAGCCCTTAAATTTCCCTTCCTTCGCTCAATCACCTATGGTAGCTGGTGAGTGTTACCTTACATACCTTTTGTAGTGTCTCTGTGTGTGCTACGAGGGAAGCAGATGGCTGAGATAAAGCGGCAGCTTTTGTAGAAAATGTTTCGAACTTTTGACGTGCTCCTTCTCCACTGTCTGTAACAAGAGGACCTTCACTGTGACGGCCCACTTCCACCGTAATTGCATTGTCCCAAACGTCGTCTAGTGTGCAAACAGGTGAACGATGCTCAAATGTGTGTAAGATCTAGAGCTTACATTCTTAGAAGGGTAGCGGGTTGGGCTGCTTGATATTTTATACCTAGACGAAAAAAGCGCGAAAAGGAGGGAAAAAGAGGACCTTCTTGACACCTGTACAACTTCATCGTTCATCGTGCAATAAACTCGGTTGGAAGTAAGCACTTGTCTATGTCCTTCTTTTTAAAAGCGGAGCTGGTTAGAGACCCGGCTTGTTGGTCTTTTGCAATATCTGTTGCACGATCACGCTCAAAATCAAGTTGCAAAAACAGGCCTAAAACAAGGCTAACGTTGCTCAAAATTTTTTAGGGTAAGAAGGAGTGATGGGAGGGTGAGGAGGGGAGAGGGGGAAGCATACCATAGCCTTGTGTAGTATAGTATTGCAACTTGAGGAAAAACTGGTATGGAGCAATGAAGACGGGGACGAAGCGAAGACACGAACTGGCAGACACGGGCGCCAGTTCGTGTCTGTCAGTTGTTGTCAGTTCTATCAGTTCTATTCAGTGTTCATAGTAAAAAACAACACGAAAACACAAGGACGAGACAGATGAAACGGGACAGTGTTGTCAGTTGTCAGTGTTGTCAACTAGCTCAGCAACAAGCCCTATAGCTTGCAAGGGGTGGGAAAGGGAAGCGGGGATGAGGAGGAGGGGGCAAAGCAGAGCGCATGGTCTTGGTATAGTACAGTATAGTAAGGGCTGGGAAAGGGCAGAGAAAGTGAGGAGGAGGGCAAGGCCACCAGCTACACCGTTTCCTCAGTCTCTGCATTACTAGTGTGCAACTGCTCCAATTCTTTCGTGCTTTTCTCATCTATGTCTTACATTCTTGTAGCAAGCGCTTCAGGACTAGTGTTATAGAAGGGCTCTTGTGTATTTTGTTTGGAGCAATTAAGGCAGCCTCCCTCTGTCACGCATGCAGGTCCTGCTTGTTTCGAGCAGCAGCGCTCCCGACCGGTGGATCGTGCCGGGCGGTGGCCTGGAACCCAACGAGGAACCCAGCACGGCGGCGATGCGTGAGGTCATGGAGGAGGGCGGTGTGCGCGGGCGTCTCGGACGATGCCTCGGCACCTTCGAGGTTTGCCCACTCTTGCTCACTATCTGACTTGTGCCATCCTGCTAATGTCTTTTCCCATTCCTTGAACATTACCGTATTATGTACCAGTTATATTTTCGGTACACTTCTTAAGGCCAACGATTTTATTGTGACCCTAATGCAAGTCGGAAGGGTTGTGGCTTAGTTTAGTTGGTGTTCATACTCGGTTAGTGGGGAAGACATAACAAAACACAGGTGACGACACAGGCAAGCACGTGTCTTCATTATCACATTTCCTTCATTCCATTTTACATTACACCACTCCTTTAATACCCTACGAGCTGGCGTTCATTTAATGTGGGAACATTTTTAGGGAAAGGTGAAACGAAGGTCAACAACACAATCTTTGCAATATGCTAGATCTTTCAACCATAGTGGCAGTGGTAGTAAGATAGCAATTGTTAGTCCACTCACTTCTTGCTCTCGTCTCAAAATTTTTCTTTCCACAGCCATCACTTATCATGTTGCACTGATGTCACCATAATTCAACACTTCCGCCTTGGCCATGACACTGGGGCAGGCACGTAGCCAGGATTTTTTTGAGGGGGGGGTTCGAGGCCTAATTGTTTGAAAGAAAGTCTTTCCATGGCAAAAAGAAAAAAAGTTGCTCAGGCGGTGGCGTGGCGCCTACTTCAGACACATACGTTCCCTAGTCCGGTAACGATGAACCGCTGCGCGCCGGAACTTTATTCGGACAAGTGTAAATTTTGCAATAATAGGGCGGACTTGAGCCACATGCTCTGGGCGTGCCCGGAGGCTCCCATGAGGGCCGAATTCCCAGACGGGCGTGGGTGGAAGGCCGCGCTCCTCAGCTCCGACTCGCAATTACAAGCACGCTTAGTGCGGCAGGCCGAAGACGCTGCCAGGGCCCACGGGATCATGGCCGACGTCTAGGTTGGGTCCCCCCTTCTGAAAGGGGGGGGGGGGGATCCTTCTGCTAATTAAATAAAGTTCGTTCATCATCATCATCGGGAATATAGAAGGCTGGACGATTTTCGGGGGGGGGGGGGGGGGGCTCATCCTTGCCTACGGACCCCCCCCCCCTTTGCCTACGTGCCTGCAGTGGGGTATTTGTAAAGCCCCTTAAAACCATAGTAAATATACAGTCATGAACAATACAAATGGGAACACTAAAGTTACCGTCAAGTGGCCATATTAGCTAAGCACAGTTGCCAAGAGCGAAAGTGTATGTGCATCGCTGGATGCTCAAGCAGAAAGGTCCCTCTTGCAGATCAACACATCATCAGCAATCGTGTCTTGAACATGAACTCGGTGTTTCCTGTTGTGTTGTTCATGACTGTACATACTATTAATACTAACATGCATGCATGATCACTTTGTAGCCATTCTGGTGATCTCGGTTTATGGCTTGCTTTTGTGTGCCGTAGAATCCTGCAAAAGTGTTTTCACCACCACCAGCACTGACCCTCTCATAATGTGTGGCACTGCTCCCGACCTGTCTTTGTGCTTGCGAAAGTGGTACACTGTAGTGTAGCGCAACTGTGCGGCATGCTATGATTGGCAAACTTACATCGTGCACCGTTTGATGAGGTGTCTGGTGCCACTTGCATTGTGTGCTTTGCCCCTATCTGTTCCTGGAAGGGTCCCCGTAATTCATCTTTAACCTTGTTAAGAAACCAGCACAGTCTCTGGATAATGTAGAAAAATGAAAACGAAAAGTAACGATGATATCTGCAGTATATCTGCAGTAATTAAATGTTCAAGCCAGACATCAAAGTTTCCTGCTATAAATGTTTTCCATGAAAATTGGAGCCAAACTCACATTCAAATGACTGAGCTTGCAGGCTTGCTTATACTACTGCTTGACTTGCTTTGCTTGACTTCCTTTTTTCTTCTTTCAGATCTTTTTTGCTTGCTTTGTTATGCGTAGTGCGTAAAATTGGTTGCCCTTGAATAGCTTTCTTTGACATTTGCTTGCTGTTACAAAAAATGCAAGCAAACCAGAAAGCACAGCCAATTCTGTACCATGCATTGTCTAGTTGAGAAGTGAAGGACGTAGAGACATGATGCACTAGGCTTACTACTTTACAAGGTTTTGTTTGGATTGCCTTTAGGCAATGCGTACATGTTTGTTTTAAGTTCTATTATATGGTTAGTGAGAAATAAGAAAGCCTTGAAGCTGACGAACGTGCAGGTCTTCGGACACACTCATTATCCAAGATTATGAAAATGATGTGAAGTATCCATCTTGTGTGGCTTGTTATGATCGAATTCAGGATTGGCTTGACATCCAATACAGTAATGCAAAAAAATAATCAGTAATTAAATTTTCTATGAAAAAATTCGTGTGCCAAGAGGGACGCGTAGTAGTAGTAGTAGTAGCGGTATCAGAAGCAGTAGTAGGAGCAGGAACAGTAGAATTTTGTGTTTATTCTAATTTTATGCTTTTCATAATCACCGATTAGTAACTATACTGGCTAGCTAGTGATTCATTATGTACACTGTTGTACAGTACAGCGTGAGGCAACGCACCGAGCATAAACCTTAACCACACTCTGGGATGAGTATGTTGCTTTCACAGAAATATACATATTCCCAGAAACTATTTTTTGGAATGGCCTAATGTAAACAGGAATGTAAGGCACGCAGTATTCACTTTGTTCTCCCTCGCAACTCGTCAGTTCCTGTCAGCTGTGGAATTGCCAGAAGCAACACCTTACCTACTTACTTGCTTTTTCTTTCCGTTCTTGTGCATTGCGATGATGGTAATTCATCAGGGCTGGCCCATAACAGAGCTTCCTAAGAACAGTGGATGGATGGATGGGACACGTCAGCACCCTTTAATTACTAATCATTTAAGACCCATACGTATGTGCATGCATGCGCTAGTTATTTGGCAGTAATTAACTTGTGGGCTTTTGTGCAAATGGCCATGTGACAAACATCAGACCAAGTTGAACAAGAGCGGAGGCTTTTAAATCTTCAGGAGAGTGTAGCTATCTGCTGTAGCTATCTGGTGGATCTATTCTGCATTAGTGTAGGTTCTTTGCCATATGCAGTAGTGTAATATCTTGCGTGCTTCGTTGCAACGTTCATTACGGATCGGAGATATTTGTCTCGTTTTGTTCAAATTTGTCGCAGTGTGCCTTGAACCACTGCCGTCCGCCACGCATAGCTTTGGCCTACCATTTCCCAAATTGAAAAGCGCGAGTTGCATGAACAGAAAATGCAGGTTTTTTGTTTTTGTTTTGCACAGGAATGCGAGCAGAGGGTGTTGCTGAGAGGCAGTACCTTTGGCACGAAGTCCCCAGATGAGATGCAACTAGTGAGTGGACCTGCATAGATTCACGGCCGGAGCAGATTCGGGCCTTCCATTCGGAGCTTTTTCTTTGGCTTTTACCATGAGAAAAAAATGGTCCCTCGTGGGCCAGAACTCGCAAAAAGCGTTAAAACGCGGGAGCAAAGATTGTGAGAATGTTGTTGAAGATTCTCTCTCTCTTGTTTTTGTCCCTGGTCTGCTGCTCTGTTCTTCTGTCACTGTGCAGTCCCATTCTCTTGGGTGTGCCATTTCGTGTTGTGCGCTTGATCGATGACCATCATTGAAGTTAATAATAGTTTCTGCCTATGTAAATGTACAATCATTGCATTTTGCCACAACTGACAAATTAATAGCATAAAAACTTGGGAGACATGTAAGAAGCTTGAAAAGAAGTTAGAGTGAATATACAATGAGCAATGGAACTAAAGTGGTCCACGTAAAGGTGTAACCTCAAATGGCATGGAGTGAGCTTTGTCTTTTAGAGAGCATATGAGGCTAGGTGCTACCCTAGTTGACATTATGCATATAAAGTAGAGCTGGGAGGCCGTTTGATTCATACAGAAGATTATCGGTGTAGTATGGCATTCTATTGAAGTTATGTAATGGATGCCAAAGGTAGGGAACTGTAGCCTAGGATGGCCAAAAAACGGGCCAGCCGCACACTAGTGCTGCAAAGACGGGAAATGGTGAAGCTGTTGGCCTTTCCCTCCTCCTTACTCTCACTTCCCTTTCACACACCCCTTGCTGCACTTAACAAAGTTGCATTTGACGCGAAAATAACTTCACTATATCCGGAAATTCTTTATAAGCGTATATTCGAACCACTGTATCTATTACCAACGCTAGTATTCATTTACTTCATAATAACCGATAATTCGTCATATCCGTGTTCGTTATATTGAGGTTTTAGTGCACTATACATGGCTATGCTATGCTTTCACTCACTCTCTTTCTTTCTATCTGTTTGATTCTTTCTGTTTATCTTTCTTTCTCTTTCTCTCTATCTTTTTCTCATTTTCTCACCCACAGCAACTCAATCATGTGGTTCCCATAAATGCCTGTTCTGCTAGCGTGCCCTGATAGCCGAGTGGTTACGACGCTTGCCTTTGGACAGTGGGGACTCGAGTTCAAATCCTGCCTCGCCCAGAACTTTTATCTTGTGTTATTTAATTCTTCTCATCTTCCTCTCCACTTCTCTTCTCCTCCTCCTTTCCTTCCTCCAACAAGTTGCTAGGCAACGCATGGTGACATCATCCCTCGGTGAAGTTTTTCTGCGAACACCTAATGGCCCAACCTCCATCTTTAAAATTAAATGGCGTGGTGAAATTAAAGAGATTTGCAGGCATTCCCTGTAACCAGCTTGTACAAGATACAGATAAATGGGAATTGCTGTGAGAGGCCGCTGTCTTGTTGTAGCGGCTGATGATGACGACGATTAAATAGAAGAACGCACAAGGCTGCTGGTTCGAAGAGTTCGGCATAAAAAAGGTAGACCAAAAGAGGAATGAAAACATGGCGCCAGTCATTTCATTCATATTACAGTAAAACCTCGGTGATACGATCACGGCTCGTACGAATTTCGGGGTGATACGAATTTTTCTGTGGTCCCGGCCAAGGCCCATTAGCCTGCAATGTATTGGAGTACAGTTGTTGCGAACCGATTTGCACCCCGCGACGTTTGATACGAACGTACGCTCGCTGTACTGTACGCTCGCGCACAGGTACGAACAGGTGCTGCCCGCGCTGTCGCAGAAGACCCGGCAATCACGCGCGGGCGCGGGCATGCGCGCCCGCGCATGCCCGCGCCCGCGCGTGATTCAACGGTGCGTCAACGGTGCGCTGTTGCCTCCGAGATAGTGTGCGTGAATCTTGGAGGCCTTTAGGCGCCTTCGCGTTTAGACTACAGATGACGTTGACGTCGAGCTTTATTTTTTCCGATGCGTTGACGCGTGCTCCTGTGCTCGAGGCAGCAGCGTCTTTCTACTGTGTTAACACGTGCCTGCCACGTCGATCCAAGCCATGTTCCCGCAATCAGACGTTCTATGAAACAAGACTGAAACTTGGGCTGCGGGTCCGTCATGAAGTCCCATTAAAGGTGGACGAAGACCCTAAGAGACGAAGCGAATGGTCTTGGCGAAGGAGCTTGGCCTTTTATCTATCGTGTGCAAAGCGCTTCTTAAGTCGTTTTTGCCGCAGTATTCTGGTGCCATGCAGAAAAACGTAAGATTAGGAAGGGGCTACGAGCGGTCACGGGGCACAACACATCTGGTTGACTAATCACACATGCGCGCATGCACCGTATATTGACGAGTACAAGTATGATAGCTGACGTCTAAAAACTTTACTGGAAATCATTCAGAGCTGTTCATTACGTCGCTGCGGCCCTGAGAAACACTAAATGAAAACGTATGCCAACTTTCTTTTGTCGCATACTAATTTTCCATGTTTTCTGGTGATACGAATTTCGGATGATGCGAATATTTTTGGTAACCCCACGAGATTCGTATCACCAAGGTTTTACTGTACATGGGCAAAAAATTACTCTCAAGAGCAGAAAAAGACAATTCTCATGGGCACTAGGTAGCATGCTTGTGTGTAATGCAACATTTATGCATTGGAAAGAGCTACACATATATGTGGACATTAGCTAGTCCTAGAGAGCAGGGCACACTTAGAAGCCACATTTAGGATATGGGAACCTCTTCTTTGGTAACAATATGGAAGCTACATGCGTGATTCACTATATTTGTAGGATTTGAATTTTTCAGAAACAAATTTTGTATTCTTTGTTGGCAACATCTGTTCATGAAGATGCATTATGAATGCATTATCCTGACATTAGGAAGGAGCCAAAAATAGCACTTTATGGTACAAAGCTTCCGTGGAAGGACACATTCAGATCGTTTTGCAGATAAAATGACTCCTCATTGCATATTACGTTTCATTCTGTTTGCCACTCTCGCTGGCCATAAAGCATTGTAAACAGGCCTCGAGTTGATTGTCATTTGAAGCTGCTACCTGTGGACACCATAAAAACTGCTGTAGCCAATGGCTGGCACCAACACTAGTACAGCCTACATGCCAGTGCAGCACTAGTATTGCCACTTTTCAGCACATCTTCGCATTCCTACTCGTGTTCGCTGACACTCTTAATTCGTCACTTCCACCAACACTCACTGGCACATGCTCACGCTTGCGTCCGCTCTAACTCATTTGCATTCATTCATGTCCATTCCCACTCACTTCCATTCGGAGCCTCTTCCATTCACAGATACCGGCTCCCACTCATGTTCGTACTCGCACTCTCCAAAAGTCATGCATGTTCACGCCCACATACACCCAAGTCACTGTTGCTGATTGCTGATTTTCATTTGCACCCTTGTTAACTAGCGCTCGCTCCTGTTCACACTCGTGTCCCCTCTCGACACCAAAATGAATGTGAAGCAGGTACAGTCTAACCCTGTTATAACGATGTCCATCTGAGAGAACGCCATCTGTTATAACGATGTCCAAGTGAGAGAACGCCACTAAAATCACTTCACTCGACTTCAGGGATGGTTTACACAAGTTGCCGTGTAAGAGTATGCGCAGTTAAAGACTATTTTAGCATGTTCTATCAATAAAATTTTCAGCTCAAAGTCAGCCGTCATGTTGTGTTCAGTCTTCTGTAGTAGTCCTCCTTCGTTTTTGTTTTAGCTGTTTGCTTGTATTCGCCATGAATTAATACCAACTTGCCCAGTTCTCATTCCTAATCAATGAAGAATCCGGATAGCTGAAAACCAGAGCTTCTCATCTGTGAGAAGTAGTATCATCACTCAAGTAGTATCATCTGTGATACTGCTTGATCTCAGGTGCGAATCTGAGATCAAGGGGTGGGGGGGGGGCACCCTGTCCGTGTGTTTTCTCTGTTTGTCTTGTAGTTTCACGCTGCAAATTTTAGTATGGATTACCAAAATGCCCAGCATGCGACCCTTTTGAAAGCAGTTTGTTTGATAATCCTAATATCGAACAGAAGTATTTATTTTGCAAAAGTTCAAAAGGTAACACTGTAAAAGGCCTACTTTAAAGTAAAATTATTTCATGTTACCTCGAAAATGTTACCCCGTTTGAAGCTGTAAAGCTAACATATAGAGCTAGTGTACGCCATTTGACCGCAGAATGAGGCATAAAAACTCATTATTTGACAGCTCGTTTGAACCTTTAATGTCACAATTCAGTATATCTTTGTGGCACAGTGCAGAATGTGTTCACATATAGGATATTAGGTCATTAATGTCATTACTTCAGTCTATGCCGTGCAAGCATAGCACTTGTTTGCCTGGTAAAAGTCAGCTTCATTTTCTTTGGCTATAGATACGTTTCCTCTAAACTTTTTCTTCCATACAGACCAAGCAAGCAGATATGTCAAGTGTTTCGTCCAGAGATGCGGTAAAAGAATGCCATCATGCTGTGAAACTTGAGCGAAGGTTTTGAGAAGCTGTCATAAACACAAAACCCCTTTCTAGTATTCCAAAAATTTTAAATCAATGTGCAAGTCACTGTACTCTGCTACTGCAACAAACCTGTCTTGTCATTGGCACATTTCTTGCTGTCAAACCTTCCGTTTGCTTGTCCACTCAGGTTAGTGCACCTTTGGCGTAGTGTACATGCAATGTACAATCGTGTTAGGATGAGGCGCGAATGATCAGAAATGAAGAGCTTAAGTAAAGTGTGCGCTTCTGCTGTGCAACCGAGAAACTTTCGTACTGTTATTAAACGCTGTGCGACCTGCCTTTTTTCTTTTTTTGCATGGTGATGAAACGGCGCTAAGAGACGAGGACGGAAGGGGCGCACACACGAGCGCGTACTCGCAACTGGATTTTATTAACATCAGTGCGTCATATACTATATAGGAGGCACACAAAAAGAAGAGAAAATTTCAACAATCCGATACATTGGTCTTCCGCTCGTTACAAACAGTCAATACCTAGTGACACATATCAAGAAACAGTTTTTGTTTTTCGGTCAGTGCAAGTGACGCCATGCTTACACATGCGCCTTCCTTATTATCTGTGTGAGCAGCTTCAATGATCAGTCTTGTCATCATGTCCAATGAATGGCTGAGCACATGTGCATCTTCAAAGCGTGGAGCGCATGTACAATCTCGGCAATGTATGCCTAAATGACCGGAAACAGCTGTGTTCACGTTATAATAGTGCTCTTTAACTCTTTCATTCAAGCATTTCCCAGTTTGCCCAATGTACACTTGCCCGCATGACAAGGGAATGGAATAAACTACATTGCGTGTGCATTCCACAAAACGTCGTCGGTGCCGCATGGTACAAGTGGCAACTGGCCCCTTTCCCTCTTTATTTACGCGTCCACATAGACCTTGCAGTCGCTCAGGGGCAGAAAACACCACCTGGACTCCTGCTCTAAAACGAAAGACTTAAAGAGCACTATTATAACGTTAATGCGGCTGTTTCCGGTCATTTAGGCATACATTGCCGAGAATGTGCATGCGTTCCACGCTTTGAAGATACGCATGTGCTCAGCCGTTGATCGGACATGATGACAAGACTGATCATTGAAGCTGCTCACATAGATAATAAGGGAGGCGCATGTGTAAGCATGGCGTCACTTGCACTGACCGAAAAAGAAAAACTGTTTCTTGATATGTGTCGCTAGGCATTGGCTGTATGTAACGAGCGGAAGACCAATGTACAAGATTGTTGAAATTTTCTCATCTTTTTGTGTGCCTCCTATATATATGACACACTGATGCTAATAAAATCCAGTTGTGTGTAAGCGCTCGTGTGTGTGCCCCTTCCGTCGTCTCATAACGCTGTTACATCACTATGCTTACAAACCAACTAGCCCACTGACAAGCACTAACGAAGTTGATTTCTTTTTTTTACTTTCAGAACTCGGAGAGGAAACACCGCACGATGGTATTTATTTTGGAAGTCACAGAGGAGCTTGAGGAATGGGAGGACTCCAAGAACATAGGTGAGGACCCAATGGTTGCATCTGCTGCGCATTCACTGAACAATGATGACAATGATGAAAATGTACTTCACAAGCGATGTGTTGAAAGGCTTCATTATGATCGTCTACGTCCCATCTGGGTACTTAAACAGTGCAATTGATAAAGACTAAGGAAACGCATGCGACAGGACTGGCTCTGAGCTTCGAACTAGCGTGTCATTGCCAGTCTTGTCGCGTGTGTTTCATCATCGTCTTTGTCACCCACCACGGTGGTCTAGTGGTTATGGTGCCCGACCGCTGACCCAAAAGTCGCGGGATCAAATCCTGGCTGCGGCGGCCACATTTCAATGGAGGCAAAATGCTGGCGATCCGTATGCTTCCATGTAGGTGCACACTAAAGAACCCCAGGTGGTCGAAATTTCTGGAGCCTTCCACTACGGCGCCTCTCATCATATCGAGGTTTTGGAATGGAAAAAAACCCACAGTTACTATCTTTTGTCTGTGTCATTTGTGCTGTTTATGTGCTCTGCAAAGATGAGCCAACTTGCCCAAACCAAGGTATTGTTGTTCCTAACGCTGTCTAAAAAATGTTTCTTTTGTCTCAACTGGTGCAGGTCGCAAGCGGAAGTGGTTCCCCATCGACGAAGCGTTGCGCGTCCTCTCCGTTTCAAAGCCTGTACAGTGCAATTACGTTAAGCTGCTCATGAAGAACGACAAGGTGCCATGACCTTCATGGCCACCTTAGTGTTGTTCGTTTTTTTTTTCCAACCCGTCTCCTTCACCACACCTCGTCCCGTTATCGCTCGGGTTTCTTTTTTTTTTTTCTTTGCCCATCCGACAGTCGTCGTTACATGAGACTAACCATAAAACGAGAAAAACTAAACACACCAACTTCGTATACACGTGCTTAATGAATTTCTTCTTTGATCCCTTGAGTTATTTCCGATGGAGCGTGGTTTAGTGTATGGCTGATCTGTTGCATCGGTCAAGCCTGTTTGTGCCACCTCACCGGAGTGCACCTAAAAAAAACAGAATCGGTGTTGACTTGATATAATGTGTTGCAAGCTTCCACAGCTGTTATACTCTGAAGCACACAAATTGAATAAGCCTGTTATTGAGTGTCCGAATTAACTTTGGACCTCGGGTGCATGTGGCGCCATCATGCTGTGAGCTTTTGTAAGATACTACAGCTTGTACTCAGATCAGTCAGTCAAAGTTCCAGTTTGGTATCGGTGCCTCCGCAGTTTCAGTGCAGTGCTATAGTCAAGCGCAACCTTGCATTGGAAGAGATTAGGAAAGAAAAACTTGTGCGTATCTAGCTGGAGGAGTTTATGAGCCCTAATGTAAAGATACTTCAAAATTTCGAGAAGTCTCCGAAGTCCAGAAAACTTTGGTGGAGTTCTTTTCCTGTTTCAGCAATGTTCCTTTTACAAACAATGCCAAATAAATGTGTTGCTATTTCATTCAGCTGAAGTGTTTTCAGACGGACAGACCCTTTTAATCTTGGAAGTGATATGTCGTGACGGTAAGTTTACTGTCGTGTCCTTGTCAAAACAGTTGTGTACACATGTTACACGATGTAGAGATCTTGGGGCAGAAATATCGCAGAATAGCATAGAGAGAATCGCAATTATGTGGTTGGACATTCCAGATTTTCTGGGTTTTTTTTCACTTGAAGAATGAAAGCTCGTAAAATTCCACATCCACAATTACGAACATGAAATCATGTGCAGCGTGTCAGATTCGAAAAGTTGGCCCTGAAGTACAGTAGCATTGGAGTTTGAGGCACGGCCCTCACGAAGAGAAAATAATTTCAAACTCCCACATTTCGTTTTTGGCGCAAGCGGGCTCGACTGTATTAGCATGCGTGACTAACATAAATTTCTGATTTCATACCAAGATAGTGATAATATTCAGCTCCTTCACATTTTCAGAAATGTCTAACGACGTCATTGGCAAGGGACAGTGAAAGACGACATAAACAAATACTGACTTGCACCTTATGTTTATTTTGAAAGAACAGTGGCGATATGTAGCTCGGAAAATCATGCATGCATGCTGCAAGCTGGAACCAGTCCAAAAGAATAATAATGTCAATAATATATAGAAAGAATGAATTGCGTTATTAGCAGTAAAGATTTGCCTTTATGTTCTTTGAAGAAAAATTTCCATTGAGTGTCTGTAATTGTTTGTCATCCTGCGACTTGCCGTTTGCACTGTTTAGTTTTCTGTAAAGATGTACGAACTCGTAACAGCCAAACTGCGTCTTCTTCACTAATATCGTGCATCCATAAACTTCAGTTGTCGTTGTGTGCTCACGTTTCTGTTCAGTACACTGAAACACTCATTGTACGGGCTGTCGGATATGGCGTGGAGAAAAAAAAAATGAGAAAGCCTCTCCTATATCTGATGGGCACGAAAGTGAAAAAAAAAAAAAGAACGAAGGAGAAAGAGAGAAAAGCTTTTGTGCCTGTGAATATGTATGTGTGTGTCTGTGTAAAAGTGTGGCGAGTGCAAGAGACCGTTGGCGATACTTATTACGGAAAGAGCGGCGTATTACAATTGCGCGACAGTCCGTCGTCTGTGGGCGGGGGAAGGTGGGGGCAGTTGTGTGCAGAATGCAAGTGAGAATGTCTCCTAGCGGAAGTCTACATCATCGGGGTGAAGGCCAAGTTGAAGTGAAGTCAATATTTTGTTGCTCCCGATTGCGACGGCCAATTTCGAGAAACTGAAAACGATTCAGTCTCGCTTCGTTATCTTATTTAGGGACAAGAACTTCGGGCCCTACTCTTCTTGTTTTTCCATTTTTATTTTAACCACAAACATCAGCCACTTGGACTGGGCTGCACGTCAAAAATGCGTCGTTTTGTACGTCTTTGTGTTTGAAAGAACGCTGATGTCATTACCTCGTTTTCTCAGAGGCCCTTGTCAAGTGTTACGCAAGCTCCGTTCACTACTGGAAATAGAGGAATGACCAAAGGCTCTCGCAGTGTCTTAATGAAATTGACATTCTTTACCAACTATACCTTTAACTTACAAATGCACTGTTGCGCGTTTTCAAGTAGTAGTGATTTCCGACGTAAGCTTAGGTCAAAGTAGTAGCTCAAGGCGACATTGGCATCGCGATTTGCCGATTTTCGATGGCGTTTGGGGATGCCTCCGTAATGTAATTTTACAGGAAGCTGCCTTTTTTTGTACGCAACTCGTCATGTACAGTCTGCTTCAAAGATGAGGACTGCTGTTGAGAGAGGCACTTTGCCTCTTCCAACGGCACGAGGTCGAATAGTTAACGGTTGATAGTTAACGAGTCAACATTGCCACCACAGAGATTTGAATGGGCGTTGCGGAAACGGTTGTTGCGGAGTGAATGCTTTCGGATTGTCTGTGCAAAATGTCCGTGACAACTTCGTTAATTTTTTTTTCCTGAGTGTGTACGTGTGTGTGCGTTAGCAGCCCTTCCCTGCTTATTTTAATTTTTTTCTCGTCTGCCTCGGACATTGCAAACGTTTGCTGCTCCAGACATAAACACGCCCTCCCGGAAACGATGGTCGTTTTTACACGAGAAGAGCCGTTCTGTGTCGCCTACGCTTGTTTTTCCTCGAGCTGTGTTCTCTCCCGGCCAAACGAATAAAAAAAAAATCTTAACGCTGTGCCGTGGCTGTTGGGCATGGGAGCAAAGAAAAAAACGACTTGGAACACATTCAGGTTGATATCTCATTAAACGGTTGATTCGGTGACTGCTGTGTACCTTGTCGTTCATTGTCAGTGTTGCTGTTGTCACCCATGGAGCACATCAAAGGTGGTAATGATCGAGTGTTGAACTAGGGAAGCCTCATACCGCAGCCAAAATTTTAAGACTAGAACACGAAGTTTTACGTAACATGGTTACAGTGCTGAGAAGACGTAAACACAAAACATACAAGTGTCTGACTTCAGTTGGCTTTATTTTCTGTGAATGCGAGGGCATTTCTTTAGGTACTCTGCCTCATTTTGGTATGTCTTCATGAGCAAATGAACCTGGGTGCTAACCCTCAAAGATGAAACCTATCAACAACTGTCTGTATTATTGTAAGATACTCGATGTTCTGTTGCAACAAAAGTATTCTCATAATACTAGGCTTGTGTGAATAGTAAATTTTAGGTTCGAAGCACATTTGAAGCGAATAGCGATTTGGGCGAATAATTTCGAACCGAATTCGAATAGTATATATTAAATATTATAAAGAAAAATGAGCATATTTTTCATGACCTAACTATACCCTGCACAACATTTTTTTAAATTAGAATAAGGCATGTGCAAATGTAGTTCTTTCTGGTTCAAAGGAAGTGGAAGCAACTTTGAATAGTAGCGAAATTTGACTTTCAGTAGAATGCAAGTGATAACCTGTAAATTATGTTGTTTTGAATTTTACTATACTTGCAGCATATAAACCGGCATAACAAGCTTTTAAACTTAAAGAATGATGAATCAATGTGAGGATAATCTGTTCATTTAACCTGAAAGTGGGGCTTCGCAGCAGTGCGCATTTCTCCTGGATAAGCGTATTCATGGCATAGCATCCCTCCACTGCTGCGAAGTCACCTTTACAGGGGGCTACATGCGGACTAATATACTCCTATTTGTTCATTTCGAATACTTCGAAATTGCCAATAATATATATTCGAATCGAAGTGAATTCGAATACTGTAATAGTCGTCCAAATATTCGAAGTGCTCAAATATTCACACAGGTCTACATAATACGTTGGTTTTTGTGATTTTGTAGTAATTATATTTAAGTTGTAATTAAATATCTGTCCTGAAGTCGTACACGTTCCATTTTCGCATAAGTAAAATCAAATCCGAGTCTAGAAATACAGCGCAAATTCATTTTAAGTTATGTTCATTTAAGGAAAGAAAAATTATATTTTTGCCGTTGCTCACGGAAAGTGGCAGATCAAACAACTCGTCGAACATGGTAGTTCCTTCAGCAAAGTGATCGTATGCAACCATACACTGCAAAGTTAAGTTAAATGAAGACACATTTATTGCGCAGGAGTATCAATTCATCCAAACGTCAATGCATCTCTCTTTCCTAGCCACTAGTCGACAAAAATGGACAAAAGAAGCGATGTACACAATTTTGTGCAAAGCATCTCAAAGGGTTAAGCACGTTTTGTGGATATCTATTCTCAACACTGAGTCATACTGTTGAGAATAGACGTGAGATACAGTATGTGCAGTGATAGAGCGAAAGCATTGCCACCATCGTGCTGTTGCAACGTGTGTGCGCACATGCCGCTTGCACATCGAGCGTTAGTCCAACGACACGCAGCGAGTTGCGCTGTAAAAATTGCAGTCAGACAGATTCACAGTCGCACTTGACTCATTTTGCCGTAATGGAAGAATTAAGTTGGTGTGCTGTACAAAACCCTTGAACAGTACTTACAGTCATAGACAGTCATTCAAGACACTCCTACTAGACTTTTTTTGGTACACTTTACTATGAAAAGCACGCTCACATCAGTATTTAAGAATGCAACATTTAGATATCTGCATACCTTAAAGGTATGCGAGCACCGTCAAAATGAACTGCTACCAACTTCCAGGAATTGCTTTTAAGCAATTCATATGCATACGCTAGGCCTTCTTTTGAGATGCTAGCGCATGACAACTCTTATAGAAGCAAGTAACTTGAGAGCCATGCATACCTGCTAACTTTTACAAAGTTATCATTAGAATGTCTAACTTTTTATGCTTGTTTACAGCAATGACACAAATTAGGCTGCCTGCGATTCTTGATTTATATGCAGTATAAGTCTAAGTTTATTTCAAAAGGACGACAAGTGCACACCTACCACTCCCCTAAAATGTACAGTGGCAACCAAAATTCTAGCTTTTGTTCATCAGTAAGAGTTCCTTTCGAATGTCAGAAGTTGGCAGGTTTGAGCAATATACCGTGTACCCACTGTCGTGGCTTGGCAACCATGCTGTTGCTCTGTTACGCACAAGAGCATGGGTTTGATTCCAGGTTTTAGCAAGCAGATCCTGATGGAGGTCATACACAAATTACCAATGATTGGGATAATCCCTAATGCAAAATTTGAATGCAGCTTTATGTGTAATTTCAGGTTGCCAAGCAACATAAATCGCAATCGCATGAATCCGGTGAGTTTCTTCACAGGGGTGGTGTAATTACTGAGCACTAAAATTAGAATGATTGTCGTGTAATCGTTGCATGTTGGTTTATCTATTTTGAACAGTGACGGTGGGAATCAAAAGCCAGACGCAATGCGTGAACTTGTATTCATTCTAAAAAGACAGGGCGTGCAAACACGGACACAAGAAAGAAGTCGGGACACCACAAACGGCGTTTGTGGTGTCCTGACTTCTTTCTTGTGTCCGTGTTTGCACGCCCTGTCTTTTTAGAATGAATACTTACCAACTAGCTCAGCTCTCTGTTATTCTAATGCGTGAACTTGTATTGGCACCACTAGTGTCTTCAAAAGCTTTCAACGTGCCTGTTGGCTCTGTCGTTCCTTTTCATCTTTTGCTGTGCTTGATCGCTCAGTTACGATGAGGGACGACACTCTATGCAGGAACAGGCACCAAAGAGCTGCGTGCTCAAACATCCATGTACCTAAGTATAGATGGACGTTAAGAACACCGGTTTGTTAAAGTCAATCCATAGTCCCCACTGTGGTATGCTTCGTAATCGTAGCAAGATTTTGGCCCATAATACCCCAGTTTTTTTTGTTTTTTTTAGCGTGGTATAAGCGAATGGTAGTTTACCACTATCCCTCAGAAGGAAGGTAAATAACGGTTGCATCTTACTGGTACTTAAGTAGCAGAAACCTGCAGGCTTGCGAAGAGAGTTCAACTTAAATTGACGATGACACAGCGGGAAATGGAAAGGAAAATGATAGGTGTAACCTTCAGAAACGAGAGCAGAGTGGGTTCGGGAACAAACGGGTGTTAAGGACATCTTAGTCGAAATCAAGAAGAAGAAATGGAAATGGGCAGGGCATGTAGTGGGTAGGCAGGATAACCGCTGGTCACTAAGGGTAACTGACTGGATTCCATGAGAAGGCAAACGCGCAAGGGGGAGACAAATTTAGGTGGGCAGATGAGATTAAGAAAGATGAGATGAAGTTTGCGGGTATAATGGGATAGCAGCAAGCACAGGACCGGGTTGATTGGTGGAACGTGGGAGGGGCCTTTGCCCTGCAGTGGGCAGAGTCAGGCTGGTGATGATGATGATGAAGTGAACAATAACGCATCGTCGACAACTTGAGTACACTGGCTAGTCTAATAAGAGAACAGCACCGATGCATTTCGTTGCATTCTTTTTTTATTTAAAGTTGCAGCATAACCAAAGTTGGCGCAGGCAATGTTTGCAGATGGCATGGTGATTCATTCCAGTGTCGCACGCACACCTACACACATTCTTCAGCATTGTCCAGGGTGAAAGCTTTGCGCTTGAAAAGGCAGTGTAAACGATGAAACAAAGGAGTCTAGTCACACGAGCCGTATGACGTCACAGGGACTCGCTGTTGCGCGGCGGCCGGAGGATGTTGCGCTTCACGCACTGCGTGATCCACTCGATGCCTTCGTTGATGCCCTCCCTGTAACGAATCAAAGGCTTGTCATTAATGAGCACCCTAATTGAATTAATTGTTGGGTGGCAAGTCATAAAAGTGAAGGAAGAAAAGCATTAACAAGGATGACGCTGCGCTGGTGCAGTGAACCCTCGTGTGCAAAAGTAGTTGCCTTGCCACATCCTGTACTGGCCTCCATTTATGCATCAAGCAGCATAAATGTCTTGAATCGGAAAACAGTGCAATAAAAACTAAGCCGAAGCAGGGGAACGAACAACACGCCACACGAAGCACTGTTCGCTCTAGTAGCTTTAAGCAGGAAACTATGAACTGGCAAATCTTACCCGAGATGTTCAACCCCCTAGCCAACAAGTTCACCTTACTAGCATAAATGTCGTCATTCCTACTTGAGGATGCACTTTAGATGTGCCTTGAACAAAAGTGTTAGAACGGTAACTTTTCCGTCAAATGATGGTCAATCGCAGTTCCTAAATTCCTGAGCAATCGGCTACTCTTTTATGCAACAGCACAGCACCGAAAGACTTCAGCTGCTAGAAAAAGTTAAATTACAGGACTTACCGTGATCACGAAAGCATGAGTGAACTACAGTTTGATCTTTTCATAGGTACATGGATTAAAAGATGTGTTGACATATTTGTCGCTTGAAAGGTTCACTAAAGCATATGAAATTTCTTTTTCTGTGACAAATATTTCTTGTGACAGTGTAATGTACAGGCTGAGGCTACATGAAATGACAAAATCAGATATGAAAGAACGCATTCTAGAGAGTCCTAACTTATGTTTCATTTGTTTACAGCAGTTTTGTTATTTTCACTGGAATGAGTAAAAGGTATCAATTTTTGTTTCATCTTCCATGTTCCTGTAGCCTTTTTTTTATAACACCTCGTGTTTTTAAACATCCAAGAAATCGAGTTTCTAAATGCATGTAGGCAGTAAGACTCTCCTCACATTAATAATCATCGCAAACGGTTGCCCTTACAATGTGAAATTTGTGGAATTTCATCACTTAGCAAAAGTTATTAAGCCACGTGAAGCCAATATAGGACAAAAGTTTAGGCAGGTCCATGCATTGCCAATTATTGCTATGCTGGCAGTATCACCATGCTCACAGTTTTCATAAGCGGTAGTACCAGAGTTCACTCTAGTAACCTTTAGCAGGGAACTGTGTCTTACCCATGTAATGCAGATGCCCCAATCAAGTGACAATCTCTCCTGCCGATAAGATGAGAGCTTTCCCTGAAGAGCTGACGAATTTCTGCGGCACTGTAGCATCCCTGAAATGAAATCAACAACAAAGATTGCTTGTAATGGAGATGCTTCATAATAGGTGGCACTAGATGACTTGCTGACATTGCAGCAGTGTACTTCTTAACAGTAGAACCTCTCTAATGAATTTTGCACACGACCCTAAAAAAAACAAAAAGAACGGAGTAGCCGGAAAACTTATAACAGGAACACACAGTTAGAATTGGGAAAACGTGCTGCTAAATAATCAAACAGATTCATTGCGTAGAGCTCTACCTAAGGAGAATTTATTCAACAGTTTAAGGCTTAAAAAGCCCTTGAGAGCAGCCTGGAATTTCTCTCACGCCTCTTTCTTTCAGACCAAGGTCCTTTTCAAGCAATTGGATAGCATTGTGCCCATCCACATCGCCAAACTCATTGGCATATCATATCTCCTCAGTACATCCAGCGCAGTGACAGTTTGCAATGTATCGGGCAGGAATATAGCGGGAACGACGTGTGAAAATCTGATTCTAATACACAGGTGTCTGCGGATTCTTTGCCGAGACTGGACACCAGAAACATTGTATGCAGGAAAACGTACAAGTGAGGAACATACTATAAGGGGGGTACTACTGCATGCAGTGAAACTCAACGTGTGCACCAACAGCACAGGTCGCACATTTGACTGCACAGTATCGTTTACTAAGGCATGCGTCGAGGAAAAGCTCCCCTTGGGATACTAGAAAACTGAGCAAGTTGGCGTGGAATCGTAGCAAGGAATCGCAGAGCATGTAGTGTGGACTTGTATCATCTTTTCTGTGGGCACTGCACAACCCTCACTATGACTTAGGAGCAGCTTTGTTTAAATTTTTGTGTTGATAATAACCTGCAACCAAAGAAGAAATATAGTTTCAGAATCGGAATGCAACGGAAAAAATCATGGTAAAAAAAAACAATTTAGGACATTTCACTCAAATTTCACAAAAAAAATTTTGGTGCGAGAGGATTAATCTAGAAGCGGCATGTTTGTATCAGTACACTCCTACGTTCTGTTACTATGCATCATTTAAATAAGCATGCCGCAGTATTCAAATATCTACTTTTCATATTAATCGGGTATTTCCGAGAAAAACCAAGTGTTGACTGATCCCACTTGGTTGCACCCACCCAAAAGCAATGAAACGCAATGTCGTGGGCAGGGCACCGTAAGCAGCACTGTCTGAAAGATCGGGGCAAGTTTAAGGTGTAGGGAAAGGGCAACACGGAGCACACCATGACTTGCTTGTACTAGGTCTTATAAAAGAAATTGTTCTTGTAATATATTTCTGGGAGGCACTTCGTTCATTCGAAAGGTTTTCTGGGTTTTAAAAGAAAAAGTTTTTTCGATATCCAGTAATAAGGTATTAACAGCGGATAGACTACAAGGAAAAGGGACACGATAGGTAGAGGCTCTTTGCCTCTACTTATCCGCTCCCTTTTCGTTATCGTCCATGCACTGTTAATACCTTCCTAAGGTAAGCTTACCAACTCTTGCCAAGCTTCATCTTGCGAACTTCTCACTTTTCTGGACTGTGTACTCTTCATGTGTCCGCTGTTATGAACTTTCTAAGCAAAGTCACGAAAAATCAAGTCCTCTTGAAGAAACACAGGCTCTCTCCACATCTCTATACCAACCATTGTTTATGAGCTCATTTCAACATAACTGAATAATGTTATCATAACAAGTGTGTGTGCTTGAAGAACCCCAGCTTCAACATCAACCCAGCATTCTTGACATAACTAGAACAACTGTGAAAGAAACTGTGACGTGAACTTACACTGATGTCTTGCTTGTTGGCCACCAGCAGGATAGGAACTCCGTGAAGTGCATCATTACCAACCATCTTGGCTGAAAGTAGGCGCGACATAGATAACTTGCAAAACGCGTTTCGTTTTTCCACTTAAATTTAAGAATCTCTGAAGCAATGCTTACCGAATGCAGCCTTTGACTCGTCGATACGGCTTGCATTCGACGAGTCCACTATGTATATGACGGCATGAGATTCCGCATAGTACTGAAAAGAGCGAACATTTTGCACAACAATTAATCTTGGTAAGCAATTGCCAAAACATTAGGTGGACATGAGCAACAGAATGTTCACCTTATCTTGTAATGCAAGATAACACCGTCACATCCTATAACCATATCACGAATAATTTTCTCACCTACCTCTTGCTGTTTGTTGTATAACGCTGCACGTCGTATCATGACCACCATTCGTAATTATATAATGCTGCAAATTCATTTACTGCAGCACTGCATTACATTGATTGGCCGTTATTTCATGCACTCCACACTGAAACCACGTCTCGTCTAGCTAAAAACACGTTACACATTATGTTCATGAGTTCACTGGAAAAAAAGAAACTGACCTTTATGTTCAAAGTGTTCCACACTGTCCGAACTTGTTTGTAAATGCAAGGTTAAGGAAATGTCGAGCAACATAGGTCAGATGGAAAGACTGGGTGCTAATTTTTCTACACTCGGTAACACGTTGCAAGCAACACAATAACAGCAATGTCCTTGCTGCTACTCTGACACGTGAAGCGTCATCACAAACTTCAGTTCAACAAAACATAGCACAACGCGAGATCTTCGCCTGTTATTCATTTTTGTTTCCTGATCTTGCCGTTGTGTGCGGCTCACGTGCGGCCACTCGTGTAGTGATAAACGCGTGATTACTACAAATAATAACTGTTGGGATTTAACGTCCCAAAACCACGATATCACTATGAGGGACGCCGTAGAGGAGGGCTCCGGAAATTTCGTCCACCTGGGGTTCTTTAACGTGCACCTAAATCTAAGTACACGGGCCTCGGGCATTTTCGCCTCCATCGAAAATGCGGCCGCCGCGGCCGGGATTCGGTCCCGCGACCTTCGGGTCAGCAGTCGAGCGTGATTACTGCTACAGCATAAAACATTCGCCATGCGTGAACATCACCCAATGAAATGCGTGGACGTCTCGCCTAACACACCAATACTTCACGAACGGTGTCACTGACAATGCTTACCTTGTCCCATAGCGACTGCAGCGAGTCCTGACCCCCAAGATCCCAAAAGTTCAGCCGTATGCCGTGAATGTCGATCTTGCCGACTGTTGGAAAGCGAATCAGACGTGTCAGTGTGCGCTCAGTCGACACTGGCAACGAAATTACACAGCATTAAAGTAAGCGTTTCGGACTCACTGTTCAAGCCGACAGTCGTGGTAATCTTGTGAGGGTTCAAGGCCTTGTACCCTTTCGAGAACTTCGTCTTGGTTTGCTCCAGATAAGTCTGCACAAAAGCACGATGGAATGAGATTTTGTTTACATCGCACTTCCGTAGAGCTGATTTGACAGTAACTAAGGCAGCAGCCAAATGGGATCGGTAGCCCTGAGTGCGCTAGAATTGATGGTCCGACAGCGATAAATTGTTACAATCACCCAACAGCAAGCCGAGAGAAAAATGAGAACACAATTTACCGTTTTGCCAGCGTTGTCGAGCCCGAGAATCAGCACGTAGTATTCGTCGCGTTGGCTGATGTACTTCCATAGGCCGGAAAGCAGCGTGTACATCTTTGACACTGTCTTAACGAAGACCACGCTTTCATTAGTGCACTGACAAACCGAGGCGTGTAAACAAGCGAGTGAACTTCGGTAGAAACCAACTTCGCAGCAACGAAAGAAGCGTCGTCCACGATGCAGCCTGTAGTTTTGCTTTCTCCTGACAGCTTTTTGGCAATGTTGCCAGCTTGCAAAGCGGATTTCGCTGTGATTGGCGTCAAACTTATCGCTGTTTTTACATATGGCGTTCTTGACGTATGTGTTGCGCCTTTGGTGCCCGATAGCATATCCTTTGAGATTTGCGACAGGGACTCAGAGCAGTGGGTGGGGCGTGGGTTCTAACCCCACCTATTTGTGGCTTTGCTTCAGCTAGAACGAAAGGTACTTGAAGTTATTGAGCTAATTCTACGCTGCAAGCAGCGTTGGCAAGCAGTACATTGTAGTAGTAGCAGCGCCCACATATGGCGCGTCGAGCGCAAAATGCCAAGCAAAACGAAACCGCTGATGAAACGCAGCTGCCGGCGCGTTGAAGGAACCGCCTCGCTTCTTTCGCGTGCGTTCACTCATTTCCAGAAGAGCGCAGACATGCTACATAAAGTGTGCACTGCGTGGGTAATTTTGTGTTTCCTTCAAACCTTTGTGAGATCAGCCGGCTCGGGTGAGTCGTTGAAATTTGCGAAACCAGTTTGTGAAATTCCACATGGGAAGGAGCCATTAAGTTTATCTGAACGGTAAAATATTAGCCGAGGTCGTCTTTTCGTGCTGGTACACTATAAAGAGATATACAAAATTAGCGTATTAAGCTGAAGCAGTGTAAAACTTTTTTACGCTTCATTCGTTTGGTGACAATGTTGATTTATGACGTACAGCTAGGAGAAAAAACTTTTCTTTATCGAATTTCAACCGAAAACCTAAGCGATCGTACACAAGTGTGACGTAATAAATTTTTATTTTTAAACTTTTTTGCACGGTTGAACTTTGGCGTATTGATTTGTTCAACAAAACTTCTTGAAGTTTCTGTGATGATTCACTCTATTAGTCCATCCTTAATTAAGGATAAACATAAATGCGAGTGGACGTTGTTACGTTATCAGCTCTAACTTGGCCAGCCAGGGCAGCTGATTAGCTACGACGTTGCAGTGCTGAGCTCAAGGTAGCGGGTTCGATCTCGAATGGGGCGCATTGCAAGAAGGCTAGTGCACCTTGTAAACCAGGGGCAGGTTGTTGAAGCAACACGAATTCTATTATTATTATCATCGTCACTCCTTCCACTTGCTTTAACTAAAAAGCAAAAGAAGTAAATAGTGTAATAAAACTTCGTTGTTTGTAATAGCTCCGAATTTTACTCAAATTCTTCGTACATTTCTTAAGTTATTTTGGTCTCAGATACTTAAACAATATGGTTGGGTTTTGGAAGACGCCTATGTTAACGTATGTATATTAAATTGAAGACAAGCAATTTTTGAACATAGGTGGTCGAAGTGAATGCACACTCCCCTGCTACGTACAGAATCTCTTATAAATAGATTGTGGTTTCGGCTTATAACAAGAAAGAAAGAAAGAAAGAAAGAAAGAAAGAAAGAAAGAAAGAAAGAAAGAAAGAAAGAAAGAGAGAAAGAAAGAAAGAAAGAGAGAAAGAAAGAAAGAAAGAAAGAAAGAAAGAAAGAAAGAAAGAAAGAAAGAAAGAAAGAAAGAAAGAAAGAAAGAAAGAAAGAAAGAAAGAAAGAAAGAAAGAAAGAAAGAAAGAAAGAAAGAAGTAGTCTGTGGCTTTATGGCCTGTCAGCTAGCGGTTTCTTTAAGAGCGCCGTCGCCGCTGGTCTTTCGTTTTTACATCATTTCAAGTTATCTAAGCCTCTATCCTGAGCATTGATATCAGGACGTCGTATAAAATATGCCAGACTTTTCAAGTTGCATCCCAGAACCACTGATGAACTAAGACATATCTATACAATGACCTTAACGGTATTACACACGCCAAATAGTGCACGTCACGGAAATAAGCGAACGTAAATGATTTTACGTCATTGTCGTCTTCGGATGTCGCTGATTATGTGCCTGTGTAACCTCATAAACTTGTGAATCGTAGGCTGTCACCGATCTATAGCCATGTCGCATTTACGTCTTTTTTTTTTTTTTCTTTTCAAAATGTATTTGTTGACAGATCTGAACCGGGTGGGTCACCATGAGAATCTCTTGAAGCATCTGTTCGACCCAGAGAGGTACTCCAAGGAAGTTCGTCCAGTCTTCTATCACACAAACGCGACAGAGGTGACGTTAGACATGCTGATCAAAGAGATTGCCGAAATGGTGAGCGCGTGATGTGCATTCTGCGCACACTTTGCGCTCAGACTCATCACTTTCTAACTCACTCTCCTCACCTTGTGTTTCCTTTCAGGACCACTCTAGGCAGACGGTCAAAGTGAACGTGGTCATGTCCGCGGTAAACCCTTACTTTTGTTTTCATTTTTATTTAATTTATTGTTCTCATTATGATACGACGTATATGTATCCATGAAATCGCTTTACAATTAGTAATGCAGTGCGTACTACGTGATGACGTCATGACGAAACGTCTGTCTCCGCAGGCATAGTTTCGGATCTTGACATTTACAACCAAGCTGGATGTGGCTATGAGGTGTTAAAGTGTGACGGTCCGTGAGTGCGCAGAAACTGCGTTGCAGAAGCAATGCTAGCACACTCTACCTGGAAGGGCCTCCGCGCTTGCACGACTTTCTCTCCAGGTTTTGAGAGCATGTATAGCAAGGGACGGTAACCGCCGCAGCATGAATCGCTACTCGTAAAATCATTTACGTGTTCTTAATATCCTTTAATCTGACGTCATCGAACGCAAAATTTGAAGAAGCGCACCTTTAAATGGGTTGGTGGAGAAGTCAAGAACTACGATAGAAGACACTTGGATAGATCGCAGCTCGTGAGAAAAAAAGAAAGAAAGAAATAGAAAAGAAAGAAATAGAAGGCAACAGGTACAAGAAAGACAAAGAAAAAGAAACAAGGAGGGCCACCCAGCTTCCTTCGGGCTTGCCACCACTAGTGTGAAGCTCCCATAATTTGTTTCTTCTTTCTGCATGTCCAGAAGTGGAGAGACGAATTCCTGACGTGGAACCCCGAAGATTACGGAGGCGAAGACATTATCGTGATCCCGGCCGAAAAGATATGGGTGCCGGAAGTCATATCTGTGCAGTATGTCAATGCCTCTTCGTTTCGTTTGTCGCTTATTCGCTGTTCGTGAACGTATATGCGTTACAAACACACCGGAGTAGGATTTCTCGCATAATCGAGCACATAACAAATTACTGTACTGTGTTTAGTCGTATAGCATGTGTTTAGTTGCGTAGCGTCACTGGTTAGCTCTATCTAAGGTTGGCTTTAGTGCAGGCTAAATTATAGCTAACGACTGATACTGTTTGCTGAATGATTGCCGTATATGCGTTACAAATACACCGGGGTGTGATTTCTCGCATAATCGGGCAGATAACAAATTATTGTACCCCATTTAATCGCATACCACACCAGCATTGGTTACCTCTACCTAAGGTTGACTATTATTGTGTTGGATAAATTATAGCTAACACCTGACAGTGCTTCCTGAATGATTGCCGTATATGCGTTAAAAACACACGTGGGTGTGATTTATAGCATAATCGAGCGCAAAACAGGTTATTATTTTGTATTTAGTCGCACACTATATCAGCGCTGATTAGCTCCATCTAAGGTTGACTATTATATATAGTGTAGGATAAATTAGAGCTAACGTCTAATAGTATTTGCTGAATGATTGCTAACGTTGCCTACTGTTGGCTTATCACTGGCAAATGTTTGGCTTAATGACGACTAGTGTTGGTTGATGTAGGCTATTAGCTGTTATGAGGGCAAACTTGTCTTCTATCTCAATCCAACGATGCTCTTACATACACACAGACAGCAACCTCACATGGTTCTGCCTGAATTATGATTATTAAGTGCGGAGCACTTTAGGGGCCTGGGATGTCTTATGCTGTCGTATGCTGTCGCCGCTTTGCGTAACGCAGGTAAAACCACGCATAAAAATAGAAAAAGAGAGGAAGCAAGCGAGAAATAGAAAGAGAGAGAAAGAAAGGGAATAAATTAGGAAGAAAAATAGAATTAAATAGAAATAAAAAAAGAAAAAAGGGCAGAAAAGTGGAAAAGAAACAAAGAGAGGATGAAATAAAGAGAAAACGGAAGAGAAACAAAGAAGGCTGTCCAGCTCCGCACTTCCTTCAGCCTTGGCACCACTAGTGCAGAGCTGCCTTATTTTCATTTTTGGCATAGGCTGTACGCATGCCCGATTTCAAGATAAGGATTTCGCCAGGTATTTAGTTCCAGCCTTCTTGTGCCTCGTAGTTTGCTTGATAGCGTTATCATGAATAGGGGTTCAGCAAAACTGGTGGGAGCTAGGGGGCCATTGCGAAGGCTATGTCCGTAAACGTCCGCAAATTGCGACTACTCCTGTTATCTGTCGTACGCCTCGGTGGCACAATGGTTACGGCGCTTTGCTGCTGACCCGAAGGCCGCGGGTTCAATCCCGGCCGCGGCGGTCGCATTTCTATAAAGGCGAGATGCTAGAGGCCCGTGTACTGTGCGACGTCAGCGCACGCTAAAGAACACAAGATGGTCGAAATTTCTGGAGCCATCCACTATGGTCTGCATCATAATCGTATCGTGGTTCTGGCATGTAAAACTTTGATTATTATTACTAATTTTATTCCTCTTATCTATCGTCGCGTGGGACAAGTTTATGACGTAGAAACTAACCACTGAGTCACTCATTATTTCGCTGGCTAGCTCAGTCAGTCAGTCAGTCAATCAATCAATCAATCAATCATAAGTAATACAAAAAAGAAAGTCTAATCACGTGCTTTCTTTCTTGTCCCACTGCGTAGAAGCGTTTCCCCACTTCTTACATCACAGTCATCCGGCGGCGGCTTCGGCCGCCTGAGGGCGCGCGTGGACAGGTCCGGTCATGTTTCGCTGGACCACGTGAAGCAGCTGCCGGCGAGATGCGTGTCCACGCCCGAAGGCTTCTGGTCGAGTCGCTACGAGTGCTCGATGGCCCTGAACACGTTGAACTTTGGCGGTCGCCACGAGCGCTTACACGGTGACGTGCACGTCGACGTCGAGCACAACCCGGCTTGGGAAGTCTCGCACACCAGGATCACGAGACTTTACCACTCCTCACTGGGTGAGCGGACATCGGTGTGCTGAGGATTTCAGTCAATCAAATCAAAAGGGAAATATATAGAGCAACAATATGAAAATGCGTGCATAGATATTTGGACCCATAGCCTAAGCGGCTAGTGATGGGTCCTATACAAACAAGCTTAATTATAAAACTCACCAGGTTCCCTATGTATCCGCCTCAGTCACTCGTAGACGAAAGCTGTCTTCTTTTCTTCTAAGTCGACGTATTTAAAGTCCCTCTATAGGGACCTTAGACGTATTGAACCTCCCGCGCCCCCCTCCGATAGCTTTCTGCAACTAACGTGGTTTTGCAATGCCTCCAAGATCGGAGGCATTGTAAGCTTTCTGCACCTCGCCGTGTTTTGCACTGCCTCCGGGATCGGCCCACCTTGGACCAAGCAATGATGTCATGTGATGACTTGGCCATTTGAAGTCACGTTACGTGCCGTCAGAGTGACGCCACGATGACGTCACGTCATCACCTTAATAATTAGCAGTCTTTTGCAAAAAATAAAGAATAGCGAAAGTATCACACATAACTCAAAGGAATTAAACATTCTCAAAGAACTGCTCTAAATAACAACGAACGCCTAATTACTACGAGCAAATTAACTATAAGTGATTAAATGTTGAAAAAGTACATAAAAACTCAAGAAAATGCTTGGTTAGAAAGGAAGTACCGCTTGCATGTGACGTCAAAATTTCTTACGAGTTTTATCTCAAGAGCCAAATTGTTCCACAGCTTTGCACCAGAAAATTGAACTAATCTTTCGCCGTACACATTCGAAGAAAATGAAGTATTAAGATTACCGCTTCTTGCGTGCCGTGTGTTTAACGACTTCCCTACCCATCGCGTTTCTTTTTTTTCACTCTTTCGCTCCCTCATTCCCCTACCCACTTGTAGGACAACAAACTGGACTAAGATAACATGTACGCTTTTCTCCTGGCGTTAGCCTTTAGGCTAAAGGCTAAGTTTGTAACAAAATGGCAAGTTGGGCTATTTGGTGCGTATTCAATTTCTAAAGAAAAATAGCGCACAAGAAAACTTAGTCAAGAAAGTGAGCAACGACACATGCTTTTTTTTTGTGTGCGTGTGTGTGTGTGCGAGCGCTGCTTTTCGCCCGAAAGTGGAGCTATCTAAGTTCGTTCAGAGCTGTGATCAGCACCAAGTTATTCACCATATTGCGACTTTGGCATGTAGGAGCACAGAACTTAAGTTCACCTTGTTCGCTCTGTGTGCTTCGAGTTGCCGAGTACGCTGCGATCTGCTAATTTCCTAATTAGCTCACTTGGTAGAACGACCGTATTGGATAGGTGGTGGTCCTATGTTCGAATCTAGGACCATGACGAATTATTTCCTCAGTCGGGGAACGTCCTTCCTGAGTAATCCGTACGGACTCTCCTTTGTAGTTTCGCGCTACAAACGGTTTGGTAAATTCATTTGCTTTTTCTTGGACGTCCCCACAGATCGCGGGGTTACGCAGAGCTGATTTTGTAAATATTACGATTTTGATTACGGTGGTGGTGATAGTATGACCATGAGTACAATGTGAAGTATCTTAAAATGCTTTCTATTGGCTGCTTGACAAACAGGCTGCAAACTAGTGCTGAGGAAAAAGTACGAGCCGAGCTTCGCATGCCCGACCGTAGCGGTGGTCTTGATGACGCTGGCTAGCCTCTGGCTCCCAACCACGGGGCCAAGGGTGACGCTGTGCTGCGTCAACCTTCTGGTCACCATCATCTGGCTGTCAACGCTATCGGAGCACCACGCGGGATCCGTTACCACAGCTCCTCACGGTACGAGACTACGAGTTGCAAGATTTTTTTCCCCGGTGCTTTAACCTTTAACAAAGATTTCGTACAGAGGTACATTGTCTATCTAAGTGATATAAGCGCTCGATCTCCCCGGTCTCAAACACGTAGCCCGCGGTCTACATGCGGCCCGCGGACCTTTCGCTAGCGGCACTGCTCGCACATGACTGTATTTGTCCTATATATTTTAATGACTTTGAGTGAAGTTTTTTCGCTTTAGTAAATGGGACTCGCATTATTTTCTCGCCTATTGTGATTAATAACGCTTGGCTCGGTCATGCTACGCAGGCCTAACTGGTGTCAAAACGTCTTTTTTTTTTAAACATCCCATGCGATCGCTTCGATGAAACATCCCATGCGATCGCTATGCGTTGAAATATAACCGTGGAGCAATTAGTGTATGCTTCACAATCGTCGTCCAGATTTCATTCATTCCGGATATCGATATTTCTACGTTTCTCGAATCCTGAAGCCGAATTCCTTTCCCAAATGACCCATATATGAGATATGCGAAAAACCATCTCTCAACTGGCAACGTTAGCTGGCGGGGCTAAATTTCGTGACTGCGGTCCGCTAGCTTACATGATCGAGCAGAATCACTGTCACAGAACATTGCGAAAAAGCAACACAACTAAAGAGGGCGAGGGGCGTAGAATAAACGCTAAGCTCTGAACTCACTATTTATTCGTTGTGAGGGGACGCTGAATAAGTACTATATGCATTTTCCAATGAGCACACGAGTAGCCCCAAGTTTGTCAGCAATTACTGCATGTGGGTGTCAGGAAAAGCCTGTTTTTCATTTGCAGAGCTTGGCATACGCATGGCTGCCGCGATCGCTTTCTCTCGTGAAGACAACAAAAGACTGCTTCTAACATCAGTCGTGCGTTCGCACGTGTGTTTATTGTCGCCAAGATTTGCGCCAGGCCTGGGAAAGGCGAATCTTTGAGTGACAATATTCAGCTAACTTTGTCTTTTCCTTCCTCGTTATACTCTGCAAATGTTTATCAAATTCGCGGGCTCACCGTTGATGTCCTAAAGACAACGTTTATGTGAACTAGCTCCTTCGTTACCGGCCATCCGCGTACACTCTTCCGCGTATTGTTTCTCCTATTGCGCCGGTGCTAAGGGTAGAAAACGCTTTACAGGCACAAGAAGCGGGAGCACTTTTACGAATCGCAGAATTGGAAATAATATAAGAAAATGAGCGTTTATCTGCCGTAGGCTCCCCGTAGGTATCGCCAGTAATGATAAGTACTTTTATTATCGTAGAGCGTGAAACTTCGCTAACAGAGCTAACGTCACAGGGGCATAGCCAGAAATTTTTTTCGGGGGGGGGGGGGGTTCAACCATACTTTATGTATGTTCGTGCGTGCGTTTGTATGTGCGCGTGTATATATACGCAAGCAAAACTGAAAAATTTCGGGGGGTTTGAACCCCCCCCCCCCCCCCCGGCTACGCCCCTGTAACGTCATGCCGTGTCGGTCGTCACCGGAAAGTTGGTATTGGGCCAGGCCCCAGACCTCGACACGAATGAAAACACGCCGAATAGCAAGTCATCAGTTGGAGTGATCCACACCAAGGAAGAAAGGAGGAAAACGCAAAGAACTCTAGCCATGTTCGGCTATTTTTGCCAAGCTATCAACGCTGTGGAGGCTACGCCACATGTTCGGCCAGCAAAATGTACAACTCCGGTCATCTCTCATAGCCACGTTTCGTCGTCGCAAGTGCTCGTGTGAGCAGAGCTAGGTCGTCGCGACGCTTCAAATGAAAAACAAAGGAATGGATACAAAGAAACGCTAAGAGATATAGAGCAACATGTTCACAACCGTATAACAGATTTGTTTATCTCTAAGCCACGAAAACTTGTAATTTATTACTCCGCGTAAAGCCGAAAGAAAGTACAATGTGTGTGCGAGACAAGAATGAACGACTTCCTGGTGCGAACACATCTAGTGCAACAGGTCTCGCTCGCCTCCACAACGCTGACTGCTGTGAATGGAACGGGGTATAGTCCCACCTACTCAATCGACCAGACGTATTCAGTCGCTTTGAAATACGCAAACGCTCGCAAACACTGATAAGCTCACTTCTTTCAAGCGCGTAGAACTTTAGGGGCCCGGCTTGTCGTCCGTCCACCGTCTCATGTCGCATGGTCACGCAGTGGTCAATACAGGCCTAAATCAAGACTAACAACGCTCAAAACCAGTGCCAAATAAACTAACAAGGTCTAAAATAATATAAACTACGGAAATAACCAAGAATGAATCGCAATAATTTACCTAAAATTGCGAAAAACGCTTCTTAGACATGCGACTGATACCCGCGCCACGCCAGAGAGGGCGCCACCGCCTCGCAAGCACGCGATTGCCGAGGCGGTGGCATGCGTTAAGTAGAGTTACTGTATATGCTACCTTTAGGTAGCAGAGTTGCGCATCTGTGTTCCAACGCCGCTAGCAACCATGCATTGCGGAGAAGCTGCCGCTTGGGCGATTTTTTTTTTTATTTCTTGACGCCGCCGTTGCAGCGAACTGAACTAACACTAGCCATCGACAGCCAATGTTTATCGCCGGTCTTCGACACGCCAGACAGGTTAATCGGCGATACGGTAGGCATGTCGCCTGCAAAAACGAAGTGCGAATTCACCGCATAGCTGTGGTTGCTAGCCGGACCTATGCGCAACTCTGCTACCTAAAGGTAGCATATACAGTGACTCTAGCGTTAAAGTAACCACTGGGTTCCCAGTGCTACGCCCTTCCTCAGTCTTCACGATAGTGGAGCTGCATTAAACGCAGGATTTAGAACTACGCCAAGGCCTACACAAGAACGACATTTCTTTTTTCTCCCTTCTTTTTCCTCGACGGCCAGTTGTATTCGTGTCCCTATCCGCCACGCTGTCTGCCGTGTCCCTGGCCTGCGCCATCGCTGCCCACAAGCTGTTGCACTCGGCGGACCGATGCGAGGCACCCCGAGGTCTGGTGAACTTCCTGGAGGCCCCCTTCTGGCAGTTCCTTTGCGTCGGCGGCTTCCAACCGGTTTCGCCGGCGGCTGCACGGGAAACGGAGATGGAGCATCTGAGCCACGACCCACCAATGGCGGCAGAGATGGCCGAGGCCCCGGCCACGGTCTCGACCAATCGGGAGCCGCGACTGAGGGAGGAATGGCACGCCGTCTCGCGGGCTCTCGACAGGGCGCTGTTCGTCGCCTTTGTAGTGACGTTCATATCCTTTCGTCTTGTGTTCGCGGGACACAACTGGGGAGGGAAGTCGCGTGTTAATACATCATAGTACGAGGCCTCGTTCACATGGGGACGACAAATGCAATAAATAAATAAATAAATAAATAAATAAATAAATAAATAAATAAATAAATAAATAAATAAATAAATAAATAAATAAATAAATAAATAAATAAATAAATAAATAAAGACATATAAATAACTCAGTCAGTTGATTTATTTACTTTCCGTGCCCAAGAGTATAAACCTGAGATCTGAGAACTCGTAGCCGCACACAGTAACAAAAAAAAAAAAAAACAGAAAAATAGTAAACAGAAACTGCGGCCTAGGTAAACAAGGTAAATGTAGACAAAAATAATGCAAGCAAGCAAATAACACAGTAAATATAAAAGCACAATGATGATAACGCAAGTTTGCCAACAACAAAACGCATGTTCAAAAAAAAAGATATGTGAGAATGACCTTAATGCTGTTTAAAATTATGTTGCAACAACGCAGAGCTTCAATGGAAAAAAATGCCTGTGAGCTATGAAAAATACGTAGATAAAGAAAATATGGATTATAAATACTTCGTACGTAAACTGTGGGAGCATGAGTGTTGGCTATGTTGTGCAGGAACGTGAGAGAGATTCTACGATTGTTAGTGGAGTTACGTGGAACTCTGCAAACGACGCCTCTGGGGAGATCATAGCACGGGATGCTGTGCATGAATTTGAAAATGATACAAGCTATCAGCGTGATTTCGGTGACGACAAAGTTATGGTAGTCACTCCAATCCGATGCTGATAGAACTACACCCACAGCGTGCCGTAGCAAATCAATTAGGATCATTTTGATACACAAAATAAAAAGTGCAAGCTTGAAATTCCTGTCCAAGAATTTCAAGCTGTTCCAGAACAGCTCTCCCGTCCCTGTACGAGTAATAAACGTAAAAGTGCATCTTTTAAGTTGACATGCAGCGTTTGGCGTACTCCACCATCCTTGTGGGAAATAGCGCGTAATAATAGCGAAGAATAAATATGGGCAGTACAGTACAAAAATAAGACACTCTTGCTGATGCAGTTCCTTATCGCTCAGAGATATCTTATAATATAACATATGACGAGTGTTCAAACATAGGAAAAAATAAGTTATTATGATCTCAATGATGATGATTATGATGATGAGATGTTCTAAAAAAGGCAAGAGAATTGCCGCGGCGCTACAATTTACAATAGTGTTGCGATAACTGACACTAAGATGGCGCGAACCTACAAGCGTCAAATTTAAGGCAGACTGTTGGGCTAGTTGGTATCCAGCATGATAAGACATGGTTACTAGCATGAAGGGACAGGGACCATAAGAATGAACAGAGTGGTCCCATGTTCCTTCTTCTCGTCCCCGTCTCTCTTCGCTAGTAGTCATGCGTTGTTATACTAGCCAGAAGGCACGTGCCTATGAGACCTTCGCTGTGATTTATGATGTATTGAAAGTCTCATTAATTCCATTTTTCGTGCTCCTTTGGAGTTCTCAAAAAATACGTAATAAAATAAGGTTGTTTTTTTTTATTTCGATGGAGGCCATCCGGCGCTAGTCAAGGTTGACTGGAAATTGTCGGGATGTGCCTTCGTGGTCGGCGTTGTTGCCGTTGTTTCTGGTGAAAGTACGCACCCACTTCATAGAATACAGGCTTCGTTTTGGTCGTTGTTGTAGCCCCGGCAACCAGCCATCGTCTTGCAGTGGACATAATTATGACAACGATGAGCACCCAATGCAAAAATGCAGATAAGCTTTTCATTAGTCCCTTTTCATTCGTCTAAGTTAGCTTACTTCTAGTGCCACATAAGTAATAATAAAAATATCTGGGGTTTAACGTCCCAAAACCACGATATGATTATGAGAGACGCCGTAGTGGAGGGCTCCGGAAATTTCGACCACCTGGGGTTCTTTAACGTGCACCTAAAGCTAAGTACACGGGCCTCAAACATTTTCGCCTCCATCGAAAATGCAGCCGCCGCGTCACAGAAGTATCGGCCGATCCCTCAAAATGAGTGTGCTACATCAGCAAGGAAATACTGCCGGGTCCTTGTGACCATGCTAAGGGACATCAAGGCGAAAACCTTATCGTCTTTGTTGCCCCTTCATTGAATCATTCCTTGAAATAATGAGCCTGCAACGAGGGCTAGTTGGTACGACTTCATGTTGTATTGAGCTGCCAGGAATGACAGATACCGAAGAAAACGAAAGACAACACAGGATGAAAAAAAGAAGAAAACGTAAATCAAAAGAAACGTGGTAAAATGACATAAAAATGACATACATTGACTGAGGTGAGCCATCGCAAGGTAATAGAAAAGATTTTAATATTCTTTTGAAATGTGAATACAGTGAAACCCCGGTGATACGAATCTCACGGGACCACCAAAAATATTCGTATCATCCGAAATTTGTATCACCAGAAAGCGTGGAAAATTAGCATGCGACAAAAGAAAGCTGGCGTACATTTTCATTTATTGTTTTTTAGGGCCGCAGCAACGTCAGGAAGAACCCAGAATGATTGTCAGTTAAGTTTTTAGATGTCGGCAATCATACCAGTACTCATAAATATACGGCCCTACGCGCGTATTTAATTAATGAACCAGGTGCATTGTGACCCGCGATAGCAGCCCCTTGCAAATTTTAGTATGCTTTCTTGCATGACACCGAAGTACTGCAGCGGAAAAAAACTTTAGAAGTGCTTTGACGCGATGGACCAAGGCCACAAAATTACAGAACCACGGTCCTGTGTTATGATTTTGTTATTGTGAGGTGTTGGGGATGTATTTTGGGAGATTTAAGGCCGTGCCCGCACAAGTTCGACCTCAACGGTCGCGCATTTTGACGTTGTGAGGCCTGACTCCTTCGCCAAGACCGTCGTTGCCTTCTTTCGGTCCTCGTCCACCTTTCATAGAATGTCTGATGTACGGGCAGGCACGGGAAAACACAGTAACAACGACAGCAGCCCGCGTCGACGCGTTAGAAAAAAAATCATGGCGCTAATGCCCTCTGTAATCTAAACGCGAAGGCACACGGAAGCACATAGCCTCAAAGATTCGCGCACACAACCTTGCAGACCGTGACGCGTCTCTGAAAGTTTATTCTGACCGTAAGAAACGTGTTTTTCTTACACCGTGATTCTGACGATTTGGCGGTGCGGCGCGCATGCCCACGCTTGCGTTCCCGCGCTCGCACGTGCTTCGCGCGTCTTCCGCGACAGCGCGGACAGCACCTCTTCTTACCTGGGCGGTAGCGTGCGTTCGTATCAAACGTCGCGGGGTGAAAATCGGTTTGCAGCAACCGTACTCCATTACATTGCAGGTCAATGGGCCTTGGCCGGGACCAACGAAAAATTCGTATCACCCCGAAATTCGTATGAGCCGTGATCGTATCACCGAGGTTTCACTGTACTTGCGTACAGTTTCCAGTTGTACAGGTAAACTATTCCAAAGTTGAACGGTAGCGAATTCAGATGTTTTGAAACGGCCACAGTCACGACTCCTTTCCTTCCCTCCCTTATAACGCACGGCGAAACCTCTCCACACTGCAACTTGTGTCCTAGCCCCAGAGCCGACTTTAACCACGTCTCTCTATATTGCCCTAACAAACCCAAGCCCCCGTGGCAAGGGTCAGAACACCAGGAGCAATGGGAGGCTGCTCTGCGCAGCTCGCAACCAGAGCTACAGCTTCGGACAGTGGGCTGGGCCAAAGGGGTCGCCGAAGAACAAAAGTGTCCGACCATCTAGAGCGGCCCGAGGGCCCATCGTCGTCCTGCCTCGTCCACCGTCAGCCTGTATATACGGGAGCATCGACCGGCGCGCCTAATACCAGTGTCACACGGTGCTCTGCCGATCGCGACTAAACCCAATCGGGGTCAAATTTCTCAGCAGTAATCGGCTTCCTTCTGAATCTTGCTTAAAGGAGCCAATCACGATCAAGAAACTCAATTCGGATCAAGCGCGATCGCGATCAAAAGCGACTGTGTGACACCGGTATAAGACTAATAAATGTTTACCGCAATCACCACTGTGAATGGTTGCTTGTCAAAAGAAAATGAAGACGATGGCAATATCGACGAAGAGGACGATCGCAAAGGCCGTCGGGTAGGCTCGTTCTTCTTTAGGCGTACGAGACCCAGGCGATGGACGGTGGCAAAGTTGGCCGCAGCATGTCGATCCTGCCGCGCGAGCATGGCGACGTGCGACGCGACACCAACTCCCTGCCGGAAGACGGGGCCGGCCCTTCGCTAGAAGGCGCGGTCGACGTCCGCGCTCAACGCCAGAAGCCAACCACCGACCGGGGCACCCAGACGTCGCAGGAGCGGGAACCTGCCGCTCGACCAGAAGCACCAACCGGTTCCAAGCGCCGTGCCAGGGACGATCCTCGCAACTCGCCCGTTTTGAAGGTCAAGCTCCAAGAGTTCATTCCAGAGTCCCAGGTCGTCGACTACGAGGAGGCCGACAAGCGCAGGGTGAGGCTGTCTGGCTTCGCAAAGGGCGTCAAAGCCGACGACGTCGAGGGCCTCTGCGCGGGTGCCGTCGAAACAAGTAGCCTCGTCAAGAACAATAACCTGACCCTCTACTACGCGGCGTACGGCACTGCGGAAGAAGCTGTCGCGGCCGTTCAAGCGCTCGATGGCGTTCTGGTCAAGGGAACTCCCATCAGGGCTATGTACTTGGCCGAGCGCTGGAACGACCCCGAAACGCGCCCACTGGTGTCGTCCAACATCCTCGACGTATCGAACTTGCCGAGTGAGTTTTGCAGCAAGGAGAAGCTGGAGCCCGTCTTTAAGATGGGCAAGGTGATCACGGTATCCGCAACGGGAAGTTGCAAAGTGGAGTTCACGTCTTCCACGGAGCTTATCAAGACGGTCAGTGATCCCAGCTGTCACACACTGGCCGGCCAGAGCTTGAAGTTTGCGATGGCCTACGATGCCATCGCAGCCACAAATCTTCGTAATCAAAAGACGGCGGCTGCTAAGCGATCTAAGGATGGCACAGCACAGGGAACCTCGAAGGCCAAGTCTTCTGGTCAGAACAAGAAGGCCCGAAAGAAGTGAAAAACGAAGGCTTGATCGCGACCACGAGACAGCTTGCCGGGCTTCAGCAAGCTGTGGCGCTCTGCTACAGAACGCACAACCTGCGACAAGAACTCGAAGGAGCTTCTTTTGAAGCCCTGATATCTCTCCCCAGAAGCCCAACCTTTGTTTAAAAGAGCCTGTAGCTTCGCCCTACTCTCAAATAAACACTTGCAATGGTGGCAGCCCTGAATAGTTTTGTTCTGTGAGCTTCCCCTGTAACGTTTCCCTGAAACGTGATACTTGCCGCATAGCAAGTTAAATGCATTATTCTTACTTATAGAAGCGTGCAGACATGGGTTGCAGTAAGTAAATAGAAGGCGTGCAGTACGCATTCTGATGTTAATGCATTTAGCTGGGCTTTTTCGTACTGCGTGCTTCCATAATACTAGCGAATGCGCACAATGACTACACAGAAAGACACAGGACAGAGCCCTTTGTAATGGGTTGGAAGCATTCAACAACCCACTCGTTGCGCAATTCGCATTGTGTGACGCCTGGTTACAGAATGCGCGTTGTGTCACGCCTGGTTGTTATTATAGAAGCGTGCAGACATGGGTTGCAGTAAGTAAACAGAAGGCGTGCAGTACGCATTCTGATGTTAATGCATTTAGCTGGGCTTTTTAGTACTGACTGAGTGCTTCCATAATACTAGCGAATACGCACAATGACTACACAGAAAGACACAGGACAACCGGTAATAGTGTCTGAACAGGGGTCCTGGCAAGGCGTTCTTTCTAAGTTCTTGCAAAAACTACTAAAGCTCCTCACAGTGACGGATCCGTTCGGCGTCATGAATGCCAAGGAAATTGTAGTCTTTAAAAAAAAAAAACGCCAAGCCTGCGCGGAAAGCGCAGCACAGTCACAGCGAAAGCTGGAAGAGCGACATTTCTAGAGCCTGTTATAAACTCTATTGTGGCTACTAATTCAAGTACACTAGCAACGTACCCCCTACGCCACAAATCATAATTTTTGTGAAGTTGGGAAGCACCCACCACGACATTATTCGCCATTCTGCGGAGAAGCGAGGTACCATCTTCAAGGCATTATGTGCACTTTGTTGGTGCGACGGTTGATGACGATGAAGAATTATGGCTGAGCTCTTTGTAATGGGTTGGAAGCCACTATGCAATTTTTCATCAATCTGCGGAGAACCGTGGTAGGCGCTAAACACCTGTACGGCATTATGTGCACTTTGCTGATGCTGTGGCTGATGACCATAAAGAATTATGGCAGAGCCCTTTGTAATGGGTTGGAAGCATTCAACAACCCACTCGTTGCGCAATTCGCATTGTGTGACGCCTGGTTACAGAATGCGCGTTGTGTCACGCCTGGTTGTTATTTTACTCTTCTACCACACTACATTACATATGTTAATGTGGTTCCTTCCCGATATGAAGCCTGTATAGGGTCATTTTGCAAAGTCGATTCAAGCACCGGCATGGCTCTGAGGTAGAATACTGTGCTCCCACGCTGAGGACTCAGGTTCGAACCTCGTTCCACCATGGACATTTTTTCTTATTTCGTTTTTTTTTCCTTATTTCGCTAGATAGTGGTTACGGACACCGGCGACGGCGAACAACTATGGTGCCAAAAGCGGCCCTTGTTGTGATCTCATAACAGCTTTCGCTGTAATTGAACAGCACGATGCACCATGCGGGAACTTTGCTTTCTCCTATCATGTATATTTATTTCATAGTATCCCATAGGAGCGACTATTAGAGGCATTTCACTATTAGAGGCACTTCAACTGATAACTTTTTGGAACTGCCCCCTTTTTTTTATGTCACGGCAACCGTTGTGCGTTTCCGAGATGAATGTTTCACCCAGAGTAGTGTAATCTGTATAGCATCCTGTTTAGCCCCGGTTCCTAGTGAAATATTTTAGGGGCGAAGCTCCTTAGGGCCTAGCCTTGTCGTCGTCCGTGACCGCCACGGTCCACGAAACCGAAACCGAAATCGACAAAAAAGAAACATCTGTGAACCGAAATCGAAAGAAAAAGAAACATCTGTGAAGAAAAATACACGATAAGGCGCTTCAGTGAAAATGGGCATATATAAGCGCGTTCCAGACCACACATTCTCTTTCTGCCATGGACGACCGTGAACGCGCTCTCGCCCGCGAAAGGCAACGTCGACGCAGTCAGCGCGCTACCACCAGGGGGAAGTGGATAGACCTTGTCTTTGTCAACTTCAGGCTAGATCCGATCGAAGAACCATTGGCTCTACATTTCACGGACCACGAAGCAGTAATAATGAAAGGAAAACGGAATCCACAACTCAACACCACATACCATTTATGACCAATGAACACTGTATATAACTGTACGCACGCGTTGTCACTCATTTACATGCCCGAGCGGGCAATGGCACGGGAGATTCACGGTTACGGAACGGTCCCCAGTGCTTCGCCTACTCATCATCATTCACTTCGGGGATATGCGTGGATTTTTCAGCACAGCGTGACAAGCGCATTGCTCAGCGTCTAGGTAAAAGTGTTGTGCCTTCTTTTAGATACGTAGACGATTTTCTTTTGATTCTTAACCTTGACAACCTGCTCGATAGTGCATGGTCTGTTTTTATCATTTCAGATGTTGTTAAGATGCGTGCAGGGGGACTCCGGTTTACGGATGAGCGGCCTGTGAGATGGCACCGTCCAGTTTTTGGAACTCTCCCTCTGCGTCACGGTGGAGCGGATACGTTGGATGTACAAGCCGCGTTCCAAAAAAGAGGTTCTTAATTATATGTCAGCACATTAGGAGCTGTTAAAGTGGGGAATTGTGATGAACAGCCTGCGTGCGGCCTTGCAGAAGTCGTGTTCACACAATATCCAGACTAGCTTGCGAGGACAGCTTGCACGTCTTTATAAGGCGGACTACCCTCGGGAAACCGTGTCGTCGGTTGCAGAAGCGCTCTTAAGAGAGCTCAACGCTAGCTTCAGAGGTAGAGAAGCCAAGGTTAACGTAGAGAAACGCAAGCTGCGGGTTGCAATCGCGTTCGTTCACAGCGTTTGAACGAACGCCTGAGGAGCCGCGGTGTTTAAGAAACACGAGGTTCAGCACACGGCTCAGGGAACTTCAAACCATTGCGGGTCGCACACCGCGGAACTATAAATTTGAAATATCTGTCCAGAAAGTCCCTTCTGAACTTCGCGTATGCTCATTTAAAGTCTTCTATTTGAGTGGCATTCCTCTTTTTGCCGCACTTTCCGTCTCGAGCCATGCGTCGTCTTGTCTGGTTTGACGTTCGTGTTTTAGTGGACCAGTGGTGAGTAGTAGGGTTCGCCCAATAACTATGGCACACGCTTTCCACAGCGGACGACAGACACGCCCTGGCCACACGAAGCTTCGTTGTAAAGTCAGGGTTCGAGCCGGAATCGATACCAGCTATTTTGCACGGCAGTCAGGTATTCAACCACAGAGCCACGCCAGTGCTAGAAGCAGTTTCAGAAAAAGACTACATACAGTCGTTATTACCGCAATATTACATCGTTAACTGATGTTGTAATGCAGGACAGGAGTGTAGAATCTCACCATGGGCGTCACATCTTGTGAACTGCGTAACGATTGTGAGGTTGATAGCTGTCAATCCATTACAAAGGGCTCAGCCATAATTCATCGTCATGGAACAGCAGCCACAGCATCAACAAAGTAGGCAGTGGTGCTATTCTGGAAGCTGTCAAATTCAGCCATATTGTGAAATTACGTAATGGCGGCATTGTAAGCCAATCAGAGAGGCGATAGCAGCCCCGTGGACCAATCACAGTTTACCAATAGCGGTTTTGACAGCGTCCGAAATAGCACCCCAGCTACTCACGTGATCTCTCAAGCTTCGATTATGATGGTGATGATGGTGATGATGAAATAGCCACACCGTGTGGTTTTCGGCTTCCAGTCATCTTAGGCATTTGCATAAGAAACCCAGAGAATTCGTTTTGTTTGTTGTTGGTTCGCGCTGTTTGTCGCAAAGTCTTGTCAACCGAAACGACACTGTAGACCGCCTGAAGTTCTGTAGAAGTGCTGGAACCAATAGAACTGGACGTGCGGGTATACCAAATGTTAGGACGACATCTGAGTGGCATAAGTGGCAATATAAATACGGAGCATATCGATTGACCTGCTCATCTGACACTAATTAATGTTTACCGCAATCGCTGCCTCGGATAATTACTTGTCAAAAGAAAACGACGACGGTGACAATATCGACGAAGACGACGACGTCATCGCAAAGCCTACCGGGAAGGCACGTTCTTCGTTAGGCGTACGAGGCCCAGGAGATGGACGGTGGCAAAGTTGGCCGCAGCATGTCGACCCACGCCCAGCCGCGCGAGAAGGGCGACGAGCGACGCGAGACCAACTCCCTGCCGGAAGACGGAGCCGGTCCTTCGCGAGAAGGCGCCGTCGACGTCCACGCCCTACGCCAGAATACAACCGCCGACCGGGGCACCCAGACGCCGGAGGAGCGAGAATCCGCCGATCGACCGGAAGTACCAACCAGTTCCAAGCGCCGTGCCAGGGACGAGCGCCGCGACTTGTCCTTCACGAAGATCAATCTCCAAGAATTCATTCCAGAGTCCCAGGTCATCGACTACGAGGAGGTCGACTCGCGCAGGCTGAAGCTCTCGTGTTTCCCCAAGGGCACCAAAGAAGAAGACGCCGCCGACCTCTGCAAGGGCGCCGTCGCCACAAGTACCCTGGTCAAGGGTGAAAACTTGATCCACTACTACGCGACATACGGCACCCCGGAAGAAGCCGTCGCGGCCGCTCAGGTGCTCGACGGCGTCGAGGTCAAGGGAGCTCGCATCAGGTCTACGTACATGGGGGAGCGCTGGCACGACCCCGGAACGTGCCCTCCGGTGTCGTCCAACATCCTGGACATATCGAACGTGCCGAGCGAGTACTGCAGCAAAGAGAAGCTGGGGACCGTCTTCAAGATGGGCGAGGTGACGAAAGTGTCCGCAACGGGAACTTGCAAAGTGGAGTTCCCGTCTTCCACGGAGCTCATCAAGACCGTCAGAGACCCCAGTTACCACACCTTGGCCGGACAGCGCTTGAAGTTTGCGATGGCCATTGACCCCATCCTAGCCAAGAACCTCAGCAATGCCAACGTGGGAGCCGCTAAGCGACCTATGAAGAACCCACCACCGAAAACTTCGACAGGGCAAGTCATCTGGCCAGAACAAGAAAGCCCGAAAGAAGTGAATAACGAAGAGACCGCGCGACCGTGTGCGTTATGCCGGGTTTCAACAGAATGGGCAGCGCGGATCGGTCTCTCCTGCAGGGCGCAAAACCTGCGCGACAAGAACCGGAAGGCGCTTCTGTTGAAGCCAGGGTTTGAAAGACTGCCTGTGGTTTCGTCTTTCATATACAGACCGGATAATCGTTGCCCCACGCATCGTGGCTTATGTGGACTGGTATCTCCCAGCAGTCTCCCAGGCTGCGCTTGGAAGAGTCGAGCTTCGCGCTACTGTGAAATAAACGCTTACAATAGCGGTGGCCCAGATTTGTTTGGTTCACTGAATTTCCTTCGGTAGCGTTTCTGTGAACAGCTGTACTTGTACAGCAAGTCAGACAACAAATAAATAAGGACAATGCATTGCATGCCTTATGAGAACGGTCTTGGGGTAACAAGTCGGCGTCTAATGCAAAAAAGCGCTTAAATAAAAAACCAACCACGTGCCTCGTCGCTGCATGCGCGCGAGCTGCGCGTTCACATCGTGTATGCGGCGTTCGCGTGTTTCTCACTTCGTATTTGCGAAGGCGTGAAACAAAAGTAAATAAGAAAAAGAAGGCGATCCCCTGGGGCAGGAGGCATTATGAAAGGCTTCGAGGTAGGGGTGCCGGTCACATGGAGAGCATAAAAAAAAACGGCATTCCCGTGCTTTCTTTTACTGACGTCTAAACAAAAGCCTTAGCAAAAAAGAAAAAAAAGTGAAAGCATGACCGTGCCTCTATATGAGGATAAAGCGAATACAGTGAATAGGGAGTTGATCAATGAAACTTTGTTATATAGTGATAGTTAAAACAAATTGAGTACGGAGATCATTAATGATAGGTGATCAGTGAGACTTATATTACAGACAGGTAATTAGTAGCATTTATTAGTGTTACTAATTTATTTATACATTGCAGTCGCAGTCAAAAAGTCGCCCTAGCTGTGGGGCATTTTTCTAAATAGCTGGTCGGCGCTTGTTCCTCTGATTCTTGTTCTCTTTAATCGCGTAAAGCATTTGCATACGCGTTCATCTGTTTCGCACAAACATTCCGCGTAACAACATGCACTGCCCATGTCGTTGATAAATTAGAAAGAAACACACCAGTAGCGCATGGTTGTGACCCTCTATTAAGCTTTATCTTATTTTTTACAAACTTATCGGAAACGCTTGTAAAATCGCCAGCTGCTTAGACTCGTAGTGGGTACAAGCCAGTCATTGGGAACAAGAGCAGGAAAAACGGTTCTCGCTTGCGTTGTTCCAATGGCCGACCAGAAGATAGACGTTCAAGAGCTTCGCCAGCGTGAAGCTGATACCGAGGAATGGGCACGAAATACCTCCCAGATGACCCTCCAATGTGAGTACGTGGTCGGTCCCGAATCGTCGGAAACAGGATATTCGACGTCGTGGCAGTGTCGACCGGGCACGTCTACCGACTCAACGTCCACGTCGACGTCGTCATCTTCGCTCAACCGAAACCACTCCGCGAGCCGCAAGCGGGAAATAGCGGACTGCGAACCGGGCACCTCGGCCGGCAAGAAGCTGAGACTATCGGACCACATTCCCGAATCGTTCGTGCTGGACTACGAGACTCGCGACACGTGCACTCTCAGGCTGTCGAACTTCGCCGAAGGGGTCGCCGACGTCGACGTCGACGGAGTGTGTTGGGACGCGGTCGAAGTGACGCACAAGTTCAGGGGTACCAGGCTGAAGTGTTCCTTCGCCCGGTACGAGAGCGAAGATAAGGCGATCGAAGCTGTGCGGTACCTCAAGGACGTCGAACTGAAGGGAGCCCCCTTTATGATCACGCACTGCGGGGCCAAATGGAGGCACCTCACCCATCGCCCCGAGGTCTTGCAGGACACCCTGAACTTGCACGACGTCCCGGAGTCCTTTCGTAATCGGGACAAGCTCGCCGCCTTGTTCCCTACTGGTCAGGTGGTGGGCGTGTGGCCGAACGCGTCCGCGCAAGCTCAGGTGAAGTTCCCTTCCCGCGAGGCACTGATTGAGGCCGTCAAGAATCCGGAGTGCCGCACCGTCGACGGTCACGACATGAAGCTCGCGCTAGCAATCGCCCCCGTAGATCCTGTATCTCGAGGCGGCACCCCCAGGGCGCCGAATGACGAGCGACGTCGGGGCGAAATCTCTGACCAGGACGAGAATCCAGGGAGCAAACCTGGAAGCTATGGAACTAAAGGCCCGAGTGAGAAACCCGCAAGCTTAATTTCTGAGGGATCCACCGGAAAGCAATGAAGAAGCGCGCGGGGATCACACGATGCGACAGAAGAGGAAACTGGACGAGGCGACTAAAAGTACGAGGGAATCATCCGAATCATTTGACGATGTAGCACATCACGAGAGCAGTTACGAAGTGTACTGGTGTACTGCGTCACTACGCCAAGACGAGGGTTGAATCATCGTGTGCTGAGAGCAGAGGTGGTACTACATGGGACCAACGCCACTTTGTAGCGGTGCTGGAAGTCTAGTAGACTGATCGTCTCAGTATGCTGCCCAGTTACATTGTTGGATTCGGAGCAGAGCGAATCAATCAGCGATTAAAATTACTGAAAAGGCAGGAACCCCTTCTTGCTCAAAGATGGCGTATAGTACATGAAATGAGGCCCCGTCAGAAATTCTGCGGAGCTTCTGCCGCCAACTTGCGCTTGAACCTTACTTTGCGCAAGCAATGATTACCGAGCAGAAAAACACGCCGTTACTTTCGAACTTCACGGTACGTCTCTCTGAGATATCGAGTATTGGGAAGGTTCCGATCGTTTTCCTGAACAACTTCCCACCTTGATTTCGGGGCAAAGGTTTCCTGCCAGCCTCCAGCTTTGTTTTAAAGGGTCCCTAAACCACCTCCGAAAATGCAAAGAACGAGCGCGTTGTCTCCTGGCGTTTTGCCGTCTTTTCGGCAAAATTCGTAACAACGGCAGTCCGTTCACGTGACGTCATGAGGAAATAAGCTCTCGATTGGTTCGTGTACGAGAGATATCGGTTATGAATCGTCTCCAGCCCTGCTTTGACAAGCAGTCGCACGCCCGTTCTCTCTTGTCTCGCGTAACTATCGTACGCGATCAACAGATTTCACTTCGTTTCGTGCGTTTTCGACTACGCAAGCAGAGATAACAACTTGTAGCGGAGAAGCGCGTAATCCTGAAAGGTTCAACGCTTAAGTTCTTACATTTTCCGATTGTTTTATGAAGAAATAAGTGGCGAGGAGGACATGGCGCCTGTAGGAAGGGTACTGGTGTCCAGAAAAGAATTACTCTCTCGGTCTTTGAACTCGTAGTGGTTTAGGGGCCCTTTCACGGGCGCACTGTGTAGACGCGGTGATAACAGCGGCGCGTTTCGGACCATTCTATCACAGAGTTGATAAAACAAAGTCGGTGCTTGTACCACGTGACAGGTGTCGCGAATAGGGAAGAGGGCCGCCTGACGGCGATAATCTCTCGCTTTAAATGATAACAAAAAAAAAGCAGCGCCACGTGAAAGATTACGCGCTCGTGCAAACTTCCTTGCCGAAGCCTTCTGAGGCCCTGTGAATATCGCACGAGGACGATGGCACCGAAAGTGACTAGAAATCTAAGGCATAATAAAGCTGTTAGAAAAAATATTACCGCAGCTTGCACTGAGACGAGTCACAGCAGAGCGGGTGGGCACCTAGCCGGTCCTGACTTGGCTAGGCTTTTATCCTCTCACCTGCCTCTTCCCCACCCCTTGCTATACTGTACCAATGCCTCCTCTAGAAAGATGCCTGCGACGTGGGCCGAAAAGCTGGTTCCCGGCCCTCTCCTGTTCTCTCCTCCTCCGCTCCCCCAAACAGTGTCGGCTGCAAGCGCTCGCTGCGGCGGCCGCTTTAAACCTTGCAGCCTCTGAGATTAAAGCACTGGCTACGGCCGTCCCGGAGGCAGTGCTTGCCGTTGCGGCCGAGCGGCCGTGCCGCCGGCTGCGATGGCGTCACTTCCGAATCCAGCGGAAGTAGTAGTGTCGGCTGCGAGCGCTCCTTGCGGAGAAAGCACTGAACTACGAGGAACCTCCCGTCCCCATGGGAAAGCGTGCGACGTCGCAGGCATCTTTCTAGAGGAGGCGCTGACTGTACTTTACATGGCTATGCTTGCTCTCGCCAAGAATTCCTCTCTTTCTCTATCTTTCTTTTTCATTCTTTCTCTCTCTCTCTCTCTCTTTGTCTTTCTTTATCTCCCTGTAGTCGCTCTCTCCCATCAGTTATTGCATTCCTCGCCGGAGAAATGGGCGCATGTTTTCTGAGAGTGAAGCAGAAGACGACAATGAAGAAAAGAGCGCGTGCCGGTTCGTGATGATTATTTCTTATCTACGACGCACGACCAACCTCAAGCATAACAGCGGTTCTATAAAAAGTGACAGCATTATTCCTTATCGTTCAGACAGCCAGTTATCTCTGTCTGACAGCGATAACGCCCCTTTTTCTTTCCGGAAAATAAAAAGCTGCGCCTGGTCAACAATTAAGCACACGTGAAAGTTTACTTACTGAAGGCTTCTGGGGGGACTGTCAGCTTCGGTAAACTAACACTCTTAGAAAGAGGCGGTAATATTAGAGAGCTTTAGTGCCGGGGCCCCAAGCTTTTTGCGTACGCACGCTCTTGCGTTCCATTGTACTACCACTCGCACTCATGGAGAATACAAAGGAACGCAGGGCTTACGCAGGCAAGCCGCTTCGGGGCCCCGGCAGTAAAACTCTTTATTAGAGAATATGCGCGCAAAAATACGCCAGTATGTGCTAAAATACGGAAAGCCGGCCGCCATCGACGACAGTTCTTCGAAAAATCGCGGTATATGATGGCCTACAATAAGTTATGGATATAAACTGTATGGCCTTTTGAATGAGTATAGCATTGCCTAGCAACCAAGTTTATGTTCCTTATCAAGCAACCTTCGCTGCTTTTAATTTTGTTTTTACTTTCATTCTCCTTTTACGTCAAACTGCCAGTGTCCAAGAACGCGCTCGTCCATCAGCAAGAACGGAGGTGCAAGTGGCTTCACATAATATCTGAGGTTTCACGTGCCAAAACCGCGATACAAATATTGTTGTGTCGATGCGGCCGTACGGGATGGCGACGCCGACGAAGAACAATAGGACCTGCGCCCGGAGCGCCGGCCGTAGAGAAGGAGCAACAGCCGTGACCCAAGCAGAACTTACAACATGGCGTCTGAATATATACATTGGTACAGCGCCGCCTGAGGGCGGAATGACTCTCTAAGAAACCGAAACCATAAGTCTACGACACCACAAATATGACCTGCACGCCGTGGTGGAAGGCTCCGGTAATTTTGACCATCTGGTGTTCTTTAACGTACACGGACGGGGCACAGTACGCGGTCCTCTAGCAATGCGCCTCCACCGAAATGACACCGCCGTGGCGACTTTCGGGTCAGCATGCCGAGCACCGTAGCCACTGTACCACCGAGGCGGACAAGTGGCTTCGGATAAGCTTCGCTCAAGTACTCTGCGCGCGCTCCCTCCCAGTCCTAAGGCGCAACCTTTGATCCCTCGTCAAGCGCGAAAAGTGACCGCTAGTGTCGGCGGCGTCGGCATCACAGGTGCAAAAAAATTTTCCTGTGAAGACGTCACCCTATGACGTCATCATGACGTCACTGTGAAGTCATACGGTGTCGTCATTACGTGACATCGCCGCTTGGTCAAATGTGGGGCGATGCCGGCGGCACTCCAAACCGCGTGAAGCGCAGAAAGCTTCCAATGCCTCCAATCCAGGAGGCAGTGCAAAACCACGTTGAGTGCAGAACGCTTTCGGTTGCGAGGGCAGTCAGTATAACCGAATGTGAAGAAAAAGAAAATTTTGGGGAGGGGGCGAAGCATGTAGGGAAGGGTGTTTCAGCTCCACTAACGTGAAACCTGTGGAGGGGCGAAGCATGGAGTGCGCGCTGGTGTTTCCCACAGCAAAATCACTGCTGTTGGGCAATGAGAGACAGAAGAAAGATTAGACACAGAGACCCGCAGTCAGCTTTTAGTCAATGTGCACGCTCCGAATCTTTGTTCAACTACGCACGAGAGAAATCGCCCACCGGCACTACATTACAAGTCAAGATCCCGTGCTATATATACGCGGTGGCCGGCAAACGGTTGTGCAGCGCGAGCAGTCGGTTTTTTTTTTTAATAAAGAAACTCACTAGCGCACGCTGCCTGCGTCGGCGTTGTCTCTCGCGGGCGAGGGCGCGTTCTCGTTCCATGCGAGCTGGTACTTCAGCGTTCATCGCATAAAGAGCGTTTCCATAGTCAATGTGCGCCGTTCGCTCTCCCTCTCGCCACACGACGAGCGCTGAGGTGAGGCGGTGGCGCTCTCTCGCGCTCAAGCAAATGGACAGGGCACGACGATGCACACCGCGATGCTGATGTGCTTCGCCCCTAAAAGAAGATAGCTTTCACTCTGGAGCCATCTTACGCACATGCATAAGGGGCAGCGTGACATTTTAAATGCGAAGCATTTCTTAGCGAACCTCAGGCACTTTGGCCGTTTCTGTCTACGTATCTATCTATCTATCTATCTATCTATCTATCTATCTATCTATCTATCTATCTATCTATCTATCTATCTATCTATCTATCTATCTATCTATCTATCTATCTATCTATCTATCTATCTATCTATCTATCTAGCCGCCTACGTCTGGGCGCTCTCCCGGTCGTATCCATAACTTTTATTGTACCAAAATTGGCATAGCAGGGGATCAGTGCATGACGAACACGATTCACTGGTCGTGACACGAATAATGCAAAATACATGTCGCGTACGTCATGAAACCCTTTCTCTCAATCACGTGTGGCACATACCCGTAAACCAGAGTTGATGTTATGCGGGTATGTGCCACAGGTGATACACAGTCTCAACCAACACAGCAACCGCGACCACACACATTGACACGCAAGGAAAGTGAAAATAATAATAATTGTTGAGGTTTTAAGTCACAAAACCACGATATGATTATGAGAGACGCCGTAGCGAAGAGATCCGAAAATTTGACCATCGCGTATTCTTTAACGTGTGCCGAGATCACCACTACACGAGCGTCTAGCATTTTGCCTGCATCGAAATGTGACCGCCGCGGCCGGGATCAAACCCGCGACCTTCGGGTCAGCAGCCGAGCGCCGTAGCCGTTACACCACCACGGCGGACGGAAGCAAAGTGGGGAAGCTGAAGACAGAACACCCCCGGAAGACGGTCAGCTATATATATCATCCACTCGTCCACGTGGTCCGCAACGTGGACCACGCTGGATTACGCATAAACCGAAGTCAATGCTTCCTACAATAAATCTGCTGAGAGAACCAGGCCTCTCATCATTACCGGTGACTTCAACATTGATTTATCAAGACCCAACAACACTTCGTCCTTATACTGCGTGAAAGACGGCTTGGATGTGGAGAGGGCATCAAAAGACATCGCTGCCACGTCCACGACAGCGGGCATCATAGGTCATTTCATCGTAAGAGACATCCAGGATTTCCACCAGCTGCACTGTAGTTTACACTTCACTCCACTTAGACCCTTCATAGCCGCGATCACGACCGGATCCGATTAACAATTCCGGTCCAGCTGCTGGTACTCACTGATCACGGTGATGATGACCTTGTTCAAGAACTGTGGAGAACCCCTTCTACGCATACACGCGGGTTCGTGAAACGTGAGTGCGTTCAGCGTCATAACGGACAAGTATAAGCATAACAACTGTAACTGTGACTGTAACGTACGTGCAGTGCATGCGCCTGCGCGTGCCGCCCGGCTGTGTATATATTTAGGGAAACTTTCCTTAATGAAGCTTAGTTGCGAGTAACTCCTGTCCTGTGCATTTGTGTTCCTTCTTTGTCCTGTTCGGATTCGCGCTATCCAATATTGAAAAATATAAGCACTGCATATCAGCTTACCGCGTTTGGCCTTGGTAACTGCCATGCTGCTATTGACATTGTTAAGCAACTGTAAACAACTTGTTATATAATACGTATGCGACTCTTCAACATATGAGTGTGCGTATACCACTTCCACATTTTTCTAGCGTCATTCCGTTACGTTTCGCTCAATGTGAAAAATTACGCCGCAGTCACCATCCTGCGCATGCTTCGCATAACATCGATTTCCAGGGTACGTGGGATCTGCCGAATTTTTGTTATTTATTGTAGGAACAGTTTTTGAAGTTCATGAGACTAGACAATGAACGCTTGAATAAAAAGAAGCGGGGAGTGCGACTTTGTTAAAAGCTATCAAGGAATCAAGACGTCCTCTATCATGAGGAACCGACGAATATGCAGCCAGCAGTCATAGTACAACCGATCCAACTGCGGGCGACCGTCCTCCCTGACGTAGCACTCGACAGCCACTTTGACAACGCCAGTCAGTCTCATGTAAGTGTCTACGTTCATGAAACGCACCAGCCGCTGTGCCCGCCGGATCATGTCCTCGGCCTCATCACTCGCAGTCACTTTCCGTCGAACGTTGTTGACGAGCACCGGCTCCTCGGAGACGCGTTCGAATGCGCATGCGCAGTACCAACTGTGGTCTCCCATCACGAACCTGGTAGCCCTGTCGACGAGGCTGCAGTTGCGACGCACCATTTCCTGTGCCTCGTGCATCAGCTCATTGGACTCGTCGTCGCAGTTTGAAAGGTCTAGGAGAAGTAAGTTGTAGCTGTGCTCAAATCCGGACAGTAGACGGTCGAGAAATACAGGGACGGAAGTGTCGTTCATGCCTATAACCGAAAGATGGTCAAGCTGCCTGTTGTTTAAAATGGCGTCGGCGAACACCTGAGAATCCTGGTCGCCCAGGGCGACAATCGAAGCCAGCTGTATCCTGGTGATGCTGCTATTGGAAGACAGTGTCTGAAACAAATTGGACATCGACTTGATTGCAGCCTCCGTGTTCGCTATGAATGAGTCGTAAAATTCAGAAAATCTCGTATCCAGCTGTATTTCCTTGATGCTGGGCGATTCGCTTACGTATGTTGTCAATGTTGCAAAAGTGACCTCGTCGAAGACGTAAAGGGAGACGTGCACTGACGTGATGTGGTAGCAAGTGGTCATGACGTGAAACACTTTGCGAAGAGCACCAACGTTTAGCCTGAAGTGGCTGGAGCGAATGCTGACTGACGTCACTTGCTGACACGCTTGGAGCATCGTTTCATCCCCGGGCAGGATGGCGTAACCTTCGATGTGGACCTTTCGGTCAAGGCCGCATTTCCGTACACTGCTACAAACTTCTAGCAGACCATGGTGGTTGGGAAACTTACGCAGGGTCAGGCTTTGAAGGCGCCGGTCTTCCTTTTTTGCGAGTGCTTCGAGTAAAAGGCAGCATTCGGTGCTGGAGGACCACGAGACGTCGAGGTCTAGCTTCTGCAACGTGGCGTTTTCCCGCAGAGCCATCACCCAAAGCGGAACACCTAAGGTTACACGTGGACGCGGATCATTGTCGTAATAGTCGCGCTCTCTGACCTGGAACGTCAACTGCGCACGGACTTACTTCCAGCCAAGTCTGCCAGGAACGGGGCGCAGTCGCGGCTCGTTGTACCGCCTTGCCATTCGAGATCTTCCAATGTCGTCATTGCGCAGATGGCTTCGGCTAGCATCTTCAGTTCGGCAGTGTCAATCTCGAAGTAGCGAACTCTGAATATAAGCTTGCGAAGTGTCGAGTTTCTCTTGGCCAAGTACTGCAGGAAGCAGCCCATTGGTCCTCCTCGGTCGGAGCCAAACGTGAACATGCTGTCTCCGACGGCCAGTTCCTGAACGGTGCCATTCCTGACGAGAGCTTCGATGAGCTTCTTCGCCGTTGAAGGACTCATGTCGAGCTCCGTTATGTCCAGCGACACGAGAGTCGCATCGTGCTTCTCCAGCAGGCGTACAGGAACTTCCATTCTCGCGGTGGAACTCGCGAAGTCTTCCAAGATCAGGGCGTCCGTCGCTTGGTCGATGACTGGGTTCATCGCAATGCCGATGATGGCGAGCCTCCGGAGGCTTGACGAACGTGCGAGTGTTTTGACTAGCCCAGCCGAGTTCAGGATGTCGTAGCGCAACTCGAGCGATACGATGCATCGGTGTCGTTCAAGCAGCCAGCGTAACAGGTCGAGCACCGTTTGTTCTGCGCGGGTGGATGGGTATGGCCTGTAAGTGCATTTCTCCGTCACAACGCTCAAGTGTCCGGGCTCGTCGCGAGGATCGTCTCTGAGCTGAAGGCCCACCGGCCACAGGACTTGGTTGCAGGCTCGCAAGCGTCGAAGTAGTGGACAAACGCGTGTCGGGTCCTGCGTGCAGGTCAGACGGAGCAGCTCAGTGCTGAAGGCGTTGTCTTCCATGGGGACTGTCTTGTCTTGTCTTGTCGCCTAGATCTTGGCTCATACCCACAAGGGGGATTGGCCACACTGTACTTTATAATGTAAATGGTTTACACAACGCTTGCTAAAAAATAAAAAAAGAGAGAAATTAGATAAGAACTATAATAACATTCCTTAAAAAAAAGTGAAAGGGGCAGAAGCTTTCGATAAACCATAATATATAACAAATTAGCAAAAATAAGAAGGGGGTCAAAGAAGTGGATGTAACTGGCGGTACCACTAGCAGCGGATCCTTCGGGTTGCCTCAATGAATTTATGTAGCGTTGACAGAATAACACTGCGGCCCGCACCAACTGACTGGCTCCAAACGATAAAAGGGTGGGTGTAATCAACTGCTAATCCGAGCAGCCAATGGGTCTCTCAAGAATTATTCGGCGCAGTGAGGCGAAACGGGGACTGACGGTTGTGACTAGATATGATTACGATGATGTCATCTTTCTGATGGCGCTCGCCCACAGAGGGGGATGGGCCAAGAACTGCGGCCCGCACCCAACTGACTGGCTCCAAACATAAAAGGGTGGTGTATCAACTGCTAATCCGAGCATGCCAATCGGTCCTCTCAAGAATTATTCGGCGCAGTGAGGCGGAAACGGGACTGACGCTTGTGACTAGATATGATCATGATGATGTCATCTTTCTGATGGCGCTCGCCCACAGAGGGGGATGGGCCAGAACCGGGCGGCAAGATGCTTAAGGTAATTACGTATGCAACTGAACAATCTGGAAATTTACATTAAATGGAATATCGAATAAATGAAATATTTTTTAACGAGCAGCGGTCAGACTATCGTTTTGACTTTCTAAGATAAGTATGACGATTTTAAATCAAGATTGTAGGGAAGGGTTTCAGCTCCACTAACGTGAAACCTGTGGAGGGACGAATGGAGTGCGCGCTGGTGTTTCCCACAGCAAATCACTGCTATTGGGCAATGAGACAGAAAAAGTTAGACACAGAGCCGCCGTCAGCTTTTAGTCAATGTGCACGCTCCGAATCTTTGTTCAACTACGCACGAGAGAAATCGCCCACCGGCACTACATTACAAGTCAAGATCCCGTGCTATATACGCGGTGGCCGGCAAACGGTTGTGCAGCGAGCAGTCGGTTTTTTTTTTAATAAAAAACTCACTAGCGCACGCTGCCTGCGTCGGCGTTGTCTCTCGCGGGCGAGGGCGCGTTCTAGTTCCATGCGAGCTGGTACTTCAGCGTTCATCGCATAAAGAGCGTTTCCATAGTCAATGTGCGCCGTTCGCTCCTCCCTCTCGCCACACGACGAGCGCTGAGGTGAGGCGGTGGCGCTCTCTCTGCGCTCAAGCAAATGGACAGGGCACGACGATGCACACCGCGACTGCTGATGTGCTTCGCCCCTAAAAGAAGATAGCTTTCACTCTGAAGCCATCTTACGCACGTGCATAAGGGGCAGCGTGACATTTTAAATGCGAAGCATTTCTTAGCGAACCTCAGGCACTTTGGCCGTTTCTGTCTGTCTATCTATCTATCTATCTATCTATCTATCTATCTATCTATCTATCTATCTATCTATCTATCTATCTATCTATCTATCTATCTATCTATCTATCTATCTATCTATCTATCTATCTATCTATCTATCTATCTAGCTGCCTACGTCTGGGCGCTCTCCCGGTCGTATCCATAACTTTTATTGTACCAAAATTGGCATAGCAGGGGATCAGTGCATGACGAACACGATTCACTGGTCGTGACACGAATAATGCAAAATACATGTCGCGTACGTCATGAAACCCTTTCTCTCAATCACGTGTGGCACATACCCGTAAACCAGAGTTGATGTTATGCGGGTATGTGCCACAGGTGATACACAGTCTCAACCAACACAGCAACCGCGACCACACACATTGACACGCAAGGAAAGTGAAAATAATAATAATTGTTGAGGTTTTAAGTCACAAAACCACGATATGATTATGAGAGACGCCGTAGCGAAGAGATCCGAAAATTTTGACCATCGCGTATTCTTTAACGTGTGCCGAGATCACCACTACACGAGCGTCTAGCATTTTGCCTGCATCGAAATGTGACCGCCGCGGCCGGGATCAAACCCGCGACCTTCGGGTCAGCAGCCGAGCGCCGTAGCCGTTACACCACCACGGCGGACGGAAGCAAAGTGGGGAAGCTGAAGACAGAACACCCCCGGAAGACGGTCAGCTATATATATCATCCACTCGTCCACGTGGTCCGCAACGTGGACCACGCTGGATTACGCATAAACCGAAGTCAATGCTTCCTACAATAAATCTGCTGAGAGAACCAGGCCTCTCATCATTACCGGTGACTTCAACATTGATTTATCAAGACCCAACAACACTTCGTCCTTATACTGCGTGAAAGACGGCTTGGATGTGGAGAGGGCATCAAAAGACATCGCTGCCACGTCCACGACAGCGGGCATCATAGGTCATTTCATCGTAAGAGACATCCAGGATTTCCACCAGCTGCACTGTAGTTTACACTTCACTCCACTTAGACCCTTCATAGCCGCGATCACGACCGGATCCGATTAACAATTCCGGTCCAGCTGCTGGTACTCACTGATCACGGTGATGATGACCTTGTTCAAGAACTGTGGAGAACCCCTTCTACGCATACACGCGGGTTCGTGAAACGTGAGTGCGTTCAGCGTCATAACGGACAAGTATAAGCATAACAACTGTAACTGTGACTGTAACGTACGTGCAGTGCATGCGCCTGCGCGTGCCGCCCGGCTGTGTATATATTTAGGGAAACTTTCCTTAATGAAGCTTAGTTGCGAGTAACTCCTGTCCTGTGCATTTGTGTTCCTTCTTTGTCCTGTTCGGATTCGCGCTATCCAATATTGAAAAATATAAGCACTGCATATCAGCTTACCGCGTTTGGCCTTGGTAACTGCCATGCTGCTATTGACATTGTTAAGCAACTGTAAACAACTTGTTATATAATACGTATGCGACTCTTCAACATATGAGTGTGCGTATACCACTTCCACATTTTTCTAGCGTCATTCCGTTACGTTTCGCTCAATGTGAAAAATTACGCCGCAGTCACCATCCTGCGCATGCTTCGCATAACATCGATTTCCAGGGTACGTGGGATCTGCCGAATTTTTGTTATTTATTGTAGGAACAGTTTTTGAAGTTCATGAGACTAGACAATGAACGCTTGAATAAAAAGAAGCGGGGAGTGCGACTTTGTTAAAAGCTATCAAGGAATCAAGACGTCCTCTATCATGAGGAACCGACGAATATGCAGCCAGCAGTCATAGTACAACCGATCCAACTGCGGGCGACCGTCCTCCCTGACGTAGCACTCGACAGCCACTTTGACAACGCCAGTCAGTCTCATGTAAGTGTCTACGTTCATGAAACGCACCAGCCGCTGTGCCCGCCGGATCATGTCCTCGGCCTCATCACTCGCAGTCACTTTCCGTCGAACGTTGTTGACGAGCACCGGCTCCTCGGAGACGCGTTCGAATGCGCATGCGCAGTACCAACTGTGGTCTCCCATCACGAACCTGGTAGCCCTGTCGACGAGGCTGCAGTTGCGACGCACCATTTCCTGTGCCTCGTGCATCAGCTCATTGGACTCGTCGTCGCAGTTTGAAAGGTCTAGGAGAAGTAAGTTGTAGCTGTGCTCAAATCCGGACAGTAGACGGTCGAGAAATACAGGGACGGAAGTGTCGTTCATGCCTATAACCGAAAGATGGTCAAGCTGCCTGTTGTTTAAAATGGCGTCGGCGAACACCTGAGAATCCTGGTCGCCCAGGGCGACAATCGAAGCCAGCTGTATCCTGGTGATGCTGCTATTGGAAGACAGTGTCTGAAACAAATTGGACATCGACTTGATTGCAGCCTCCGTGTTCGCTATGAATGAGTCGTAAAATTCAGAAAATCTCGTATCCAGCTGTATTTCCTTGATGCTGGGCGATTCGCTTACGTATGTTGTCAATGTTGCAAAAGTGACCTCGTCGAAGACGTAAAGGGAGACGTGCACTGACGTGATGTGGTAGCAAGTGGTCATGACGTGAAACACTTTGCGAAGAGCACCAACGTTTAGCCTGAAGTGGCTGGAGCGAATGCTGACTGACGTCACTTGCTGACACGCTTGGAGCATCGTTTCATCCCCGGGCAGGATGGCGTAACCTTCGATGTGGACCTTTCGGTCAAGGCCGCATTTCCGTACACTGCTACAAACTTCTAGCAGACCATGGTGGTTGGGAAACTTACGCAGGGTCAGGCTTTGAAGGCGCCGGTCTTCCTTTTTTGCGAGTGCTTCGAGTAAAAGGCAGCATTCGGTGCTGGAGGACCACGAGACGTCGAGGTCTAGCTTCTGCAACGTGGCGTTTTCCCGCAGAGCCATCACCCAAAGCGGAACACCTAAGGTTACACGTGGACGCGGATCATTGTCGTAATAGTCGCGCTCTCTGACCTGGAACGTCAAACTGCGCACGGACTTACTTCCAGCCAAGTCTGCCAGGAACGGGGCGCAGTCGCGGCTCGTTGTACCGCCTTGCCATTCGAGATCTTCCAATGTCGTCATTGCGCAGATGGCTTCGGCTAGCATCTTCAGTTCGGCAGTGTCAATCTCGAAGTAGCGAACTCTGAATATAAGCTTGCGAAGTGTCGAGTTTCTCTTGGCCAAGTACTGCAGGAAGCAGCCCATTGGTCCTCCTCGGTCGGAGCCAAACGTGAACATGCTGTCTCCGACGGCCAGTTCCTGAACGGTGCCATTCCTGACGAGAGCTTCGATGAGCTTCTTCGCCGTTGAAGGACTCATGTCGAGCTCCGTTATGTCCAGCGACACGAGAGTCGCATCGTGCTTCTCCAGCAGGCGTACAGGAACTTCCATTCTCGCGGTGGAACTCGCGAAGTCTTCCAAGATCAGGGCGTCCGTCGCTTGGTCGATGACTGGGTTCATCGCAATGCCGATGATGGCGAGCCTCCGGAGGCTTGACGAACGTGCGAGTGTTTTGACTAGCCCAGCCGAGTTCAGGATGTCGTAGCGCAACTCGAGCGATACGATGCATCGGTGTCGTTCAAGCAGCCAGCGTAACAGGTCGAGCACCGTTTGTTCTGCGCGGGTGGATGGGTATGGCCTGTAAGTGCATTTCTCCGTCACAACGCTCAAGTGTCCGGGCTCGTCGCGAGGATCGTCTCTGAGCTGAAGGCCCACCGGCCACAGGACTTGGTTGCAGGCTCGCAAGCGTCGAAGTAGTGGACAAACGCGTGTCGGGTCCTGCGTGCAGGTCAGACGGAGCAGCTCAGTGCTGAAGGCGTTGTCTTCCATGGGGACTGTCTTGTCTTGTCTTGTCGCCTAGATCTTGGCTCATACCCACAAGGGGGATTGGCCACACTGTACTTTATAATGTAAATGGTTTACACAACGCTTGCTAAAAAATAAAAAAAGAGAGAAATTAGATAAGAACTATAATAACATTCCTTAAAAAAAAGTGAAAGGGGCAGAAGCTTTCGATAAACCATAATATATAAACAAATTAGCAAAAATAAAGAAGGGGGTCAAAGAATTGGATGTAACTGGCGGTACCACTAGCAGCGTATCCTTCGGGTTGCCTCAATGAATTTATGTAGCGTTGACAGAATAACACTGCGGCCCGCACCCAACTGACTGGCTCCAAACGATAAAAGGGTGGGTGTATCAACTGCTAATCCGAGCATGCCAATGGGTCTCTCAAGAATTATTCGGCGCAGTGAGGCGAAACGGGGACTGACGGTTGTGACTAGATATGATTACGATGATGTCATCTTTCTGATGGCGCTCGCCCACAGAGGGGGATGGGCCAAGAACTGCGGCCCGCACCCAACTGACTGGCTCCAAACGATAAAAGGGTGGGTGTATCAACTGCTAATCCGAGCATGCCAATCGGTCTCTCAAGAATTATTCGGCGCAGTGAGGCGAAACGGGGACTGACGCTTGTGACTAGATATGATCATGATGATGTCATCTTTCTGATGGCGCTCGCCCACAGAGGGGGATGGGCCAAGAACCGGGCGGCAAGATGCTTAAGGTAATTACGTATGCAACTGAACAAATCTGGAAATTTACATTAAAATGGAATATCGAATAAATGAAATATTTTTTTAACGAGCAAGCGGTCAGACTATCGTTTTGACTTTCTAAGATAAGTAATGACAGATTTTAAATCAAGATTATCAATATAGAAAAATAGACTAACACGGTAATCTTTTTGTTTCATTTATGTCACCAAAGACAGCAGACACCCCTGTGGCTGTAACCTAACGAAGTGCTGCCAAATGATAAAATTACTGGAACACTTATTGCTTCTGAAATGGAGCTCTGAAATGGAGCTCTAAGGTATCTTTTTCTCTGATTAGAATAGCGGCGACAAAATACAAAGAAATGCTCTGTTGTTTCGGTGATGACGATGACGAAGTTCCTTCTCATAAGGCTGCTACCCACTCTGAGGGATTGGCCAAGGATTGTTTGTGTGAAATTTTAATTATTTAGAGTGATAACTTATGATTGAACAAAAAAGACAAGCAAACATGTAAATGAAACAGTGCAGCAGCTACTTCTACATTCGGACTAGAATGCTAAATGGTTATTCCGAAGAAAAATTACAATAGTAATACTAAAATGTCATCCGACATCGCCCTTTCAGGCTGGTTCTTCTTCTTATCTTTCTGCCCATGGCTCTTACCCAATGCAGGGAATTGCCACCGAAGGAAAGGGTGATGTTCCGTCCACTTCAATTCATTACAATTTACATCTCAATCAGTGCAACACAGTGAAAGACATCAATTAATGCCCTCTATGCTTTCGCTGGCGTTATTACCTGTTCGCCTCATTTGGTTGTATCGAGAAGTGGGATGTCATGTGACTTGCGATTCATGCGAAACTAGGTGAGCAGGGGAGAAACACCTCGCAAATGTCGCTCAATTTTTTAAAACTTTTATTTGACGGGTGGTGATTATTTTCGCGTAGTAGCTGTGGGTACTGGGCTTGCTGCGTCCCGTCCGCAGTCAAAGCAAGGAAGACAGAGGCTTCAACTCGCAACAAACAACAACAACAATTTATTTAACTCTGCGCTGCATACGGCGGGGTCGGTCCAGGAACACGAGACGACGAGGCGACGACCATGATCGGTGGCAGCAGCAATCGGCCAGCGCGGGTGGCAGCATCCGTCCTTCCTGGCGTCCCAGGCACGTCTCCCCCGGGCGGCGCGCAGGCTGCCGCTTTTTAAGCCGCGCAGCTGGGCCACGCGCACCGCCTCTGCGCAGCACGTGGCGCTATCTCGCGATAGCCGGTGGGCGTGGTTCCCACATAGCCTACAGGGAGTCCGCAGTCGTAGTACAGCTTGTTCAGCTGAAGGCAGCCGTTTTTCCAGGCGTTGAATTCGACCCGTTCTTCGAGAAGGAATTCCGACGGTATGCGGAATTCCCGCTGTTCTTGCGTTCCGCACACCTGAGGTATGCAGTATACCGGTACAGACAAAGGCTACACTACACTCGGCCATAGACGAGCGCACGGGAGGAGGGGGGGGGGGGGTCAGTGGTGGCAGCCACCCCTATAATCATTTAGAGGGGGGCGCCCATTCTGCCCCACACCTTTAAACGGTAGGACCTTTCACGTCATTTTTTTAATGGTCAGGGTTATGGCCACCACTGGCATAGCCAGGTGTAGGTTGGGGGATTTTCAAGTGTGCTTGTGTATATATACAGGCACACATACAAACGCATGCGCGAAAATATATAAAGTATGATGAGGCCCTACCCCACCACCCTCTCCCTCCCCGAAAAAAATACTTCTAGCTATGGTCCTGATGTGTACACATGCATTTGGCAATAATGGTGACTAAGTACCTTTGACTGTATTCCAGGTACTGTTTATGTCCCACCTTTATCCCGGATAGCCGGGGACCAATGGCAGGCCATTGTGAGAAGCACGTCAGTGCTTCATTTTCATTCTTGCATGCATTGAGGAGCTTGTTTTCTTTCGAGCTCGACCAACGAGGAGGAGGGGGCGACGTGGTGAAACATGGCGCCCCCTAATGGAGCACCCTGCGCGCGCTTACGATTGAGGGTGACGCATTTCGATCGCATCTTGCCTGAAACTCTCTATGTTTGTTACCGCCGTCGTTGCTTTTTGCGAGAGCTGAGATCAGCTGCTCCGACCAAAAATGTCCTTGCGCCCAGCGCTGTAACCACTTGCTGACTCAGTGCACACTACACACTGAATTTCTGAATGACAAAATGACATCCGTAAACGACAAAACATTCCATATGGTAACTAAAACACCACTCAGCTCCAGCACGGGCTATAACGTGATCATCAAACACGCTGGCAAACGTGATTAACGTGCGCTCAAAACATGATCACGTTCGACGTGGTCGATATGTGCTCAACACGCGCGCAGAATTTGAGCACATGTTCTTTTTTTTTCTTATCAAGTGTTAGTATGCTTCTAATCGGTTCCTGTAGGCGTTTGTCACTGCTTTGGTTCAATTCCGTAATTAGGACACCGCCAACATAGCCTGACATCTCTTTCAGTACCTGTTCGGTATCTATCGACATCTGTTCGGTATCTGCTCCATCAATCCTCGTACTACTATTATCTGTCGTTTTACATGCGGAAACCAGTATATGATGATGAGGCACGCCGTAGTGGAGGGCTCAGAAAATTTCGACCATCCGGTGTTCGTTAACATGCACTTAGATCGCACAGTACACGGGACTCTAGCATTTCGCCTCCATAGAAATACGCTCGCTGCGGCCGGCATCGAACCCGCTACCTTCGGTTCAGCAGGAGAGCACCGTAACCACTGTACCACCGCGGCGCACTGTTCCAACAATATTGGAACCGATGCCGAGTCATATGCCACGTGTGACGTTTCCACGTTTTCCCAAACGCGGACGCGAAGTGCAAGGAACACGTTCAACTTGAATATTCAGTGTTGCATTTTTCAGTACATAGTTTGCTTTTCCATGAAGCTTCCGTTTTCACATTTCCTGTTTAAACTAACCCATATGACAATGTAAAAATACTTTGAAACACTCCCAGAGACTTGCGTGCTTTCCTGCAGAAAACTTCTCTCTACATCGATGATTTTCTCTTCAGTGACGAATTTTCCAAACTGTCTTCATGTGACTCAAGATACCTCTGGTGTTGAGCACTTAAGCTGAAATGCATAGATCACCGTTTGTCTGGAACGTTTAATCGGGGAAATAACACTCAAGAACACACAACTTCAAGACACAGTTTATTCAAAAGACATTCATATGGGAAGTACAAAATAGGCGAGGATCAACAAACGTAACGCAGGCTTTAATTCAACACAGCAAAGGATACACAAAGTAGTACATGGTACATAAGGTTGAACCCTACCACAACATCGCATTTACTTGATATTGCAACAAAGTTCACTATTACCACTTCCCCTTTATTATAGCTCATTTCCACGACTAAAGAACTTCTAATACAGTGATTATGGGCTTGCTTAATTGGCGTATACTGAACTATACTACGGGTTTTCGTGACTGATCTCACATTAAGCCCAGAGTGGCCATGATACACTACCGCTTTCGTGCTCATAAAACAACGCGAGAAAACGTTGCTCGGTAGCAAATGCGCGAGTTACTGTGCAGCCTCACTTGCATAACATAATATTGGAAACTACACAACGCAGCAGATATCGTGTACTGTTTAGTTGTTCAATTATATGTTTGTGTTTAAAAATCGTGTTTGGCTTGTCCTGTACCCACAAAATAGCTACAGCACAGATAACATCGAAGAAGCAATTATAAAATTGGAAGGACCAACCAACATTACAGAAGCAAGGATTTTTTTTTTTCTGCCATGGGTGAGCCTTCTGAACCGCTACAATACTGCAGCTCTAAATGTTACGTATAAAAGAAACCGCTTTACTTGTTCAGCTGCACTCGTATATTACGTGCACTGTTCTATTGAAGTATTCTTAGCACTTAATGGAAGCCATGGAGCCTTCGCATATGGGCTCCGGTAAACTTAGCAGAAAAAAAGATTGAGCTGTGTATTGAGATTGACATTTTGTGATACAAAGCAAAACGACATTCTTGTTGTCAGGGGCAACTTGCCAATTCATAAAAGACGAATACATGAAAAACCAGCTGGCAACGTAGCTTTAAAACGCTCTCACCCGCTTTCCATGACATCGCAGATATTGGCAGCGTATGCAGACAATTTTACATGATAAAAAGAAGACAGGCAAGATCTAGATATGCCGAGCTCAGAGAACACGTAGAACGAAATTGGTGTTAAAAGAAGCTGTGAAATCCATAACGTCACAAGGACATACGGCCATAGCTCGGCAAAAAAGTGCCCTTCACCCACACTCACTCAAGAAATATATTTTGCGCTTAGGCCTCACTCGGACTCAGACTCATACCAAATATTTCCTCAACCGGACTCACTCGGACTCAGACTCACCAAAATTTTGCTAAACCGGACTGACTCAGACAAAAACTCACCAAACTGTTACTCAGACGCACTGCCCAATCGGAGTCTGAGTGAGTCGACTCACGAGCGTGTTTGGCGACCTACGCCTACAGCCGCTGAAAACTTGTCGCGAATTCACACAAATGAAACGTTATCTTTTTACTACTAAAGAGTGAATTAGCACTCTCAGGTCCACTCTGACAGCATAACATTGTTTAAGAACAGATTTGTAAATTTTAAAGTACCTCGCGATTCTAATAAAGATTTCGTTAATGTGCGAGGTGCTTAGATTTAGAGTTGATCCCGTGTTTCGCCGACATCTATCCTTGTAGTACCGTTGACATCCTTCCGTACCTTTTTATCGCCATTTTCGTCGAGGGTTCGGTCAGTCTGGTATGGCTCCTTGCTTCGAGGGGCGGCGCACACGCAGGAGGTGTTCACGGACACAGATATTATCGTCGTTTTTGCGTTCCATGCAGCCGTCGACACCTGCATCTTTTCCTTGAGCTGCGTACATCGATAGTCGTCGCTATCGCTGCACCGTTTTTCGGGGCAATTGCAATTGTAGTGGTATATTTTCGAGGGAACTCTGCGAAAGTTGTAGTCTTCCTTCATAGTGAACGTGCAGGTGGACCTACTTCCAATTAATTTGGCTGTCAGCTTAGGCTTGCATATGCTTACGCTGTTCTTGTTAGGGTCAGCCGCGTTTCTATTTCCAGATGCGCAGAACAGTTGCTGACCAAGGAGCACACTGAAGAGAACAGCGGTCAGCGTCGGCGACCACATAATCTTTGGGATGAGTTCACGAATGTTCCGTGACCAGCTGACGCAAGGATGTGTACGGCTTGCTCCGACAACCCAAAGGATCCCCTGGCGTCGAACGTTTTCCTGTGGTCCCGTATGGCTTTGATTCCACTAGACGTTCGAGCTGGTGATGCGAGACACTAAAAAAGACACCAGCACAGTGGATCTCGGGTTAGCTACTGTGGGCCTAAGCTGTGTCTTATCCAGTCACAACTACTTCACTCTCAGTTCTTGGTCGTCGTTTGCATCAGAGTTTCAGACGGCGCTTGCCGTCCAGTAGTCACACACCACGTCCTCAGAATCAACCAATGGCCGCTGGATGGCCGTCGGTCACTTGCCTGCGTCACAAGTCGACGTACCGATTGCTGCTGAAAGTTCCTTCAGCAAATGGTCCCTTGATGTCGTCCCCGCTTTCCTTCTGCAGCTTTCAGTCCTGAGATTTGTCCTCCTTTGGTTCGGGTGGATGGAACTGTATGGAGTGCTTCCAGCTGAAGGTCCAAAAAGCAACTGGATAATTCCAATTAAAGGGATCGACTATGCGGCAAAGTAGGCTCAGGCGGCATGAAAGTTAAGAGCTCGAGTACAGGTCCCACGAGTTAGAACCATCCTTTTATAGTGCACAGGAAAAGAGCGTTAGAGGTACATATTATCTGGCGTCATGTCAACTTCCTCGTTGACATCGCCTGTCTCTTTGTGTACGCGCGTGAGGACGAGGTTGCTACCCGACAAAATGACGCCTTTATGCGTCGTATCTGCAACTTGTATTGCTTATCGGCCTTGTGTTTAGCGCGAAGATAACTGTTGGAAGTGACAGGTGCATTGACAAACTGATGAACACAAAAGGCTTTCTATGAAAGGGCTAGAACTTCCCGTTAGCGTCTCTGTATGTAAACATTGCACTTGTTTGGGATATAGAACGGTACATTCACAGCGAAGGTCTCTACGCAGTCTGTAAGAAGCGAAGCGGTAGTGAACTGGTTAATTAAACGCTTGGATAGGCTTCCGGATCGGCAACCTGTTGTTATTTTTTTTTTGGCATGGCGACGATGCGTTTTGCCTAGAACATCGCGAAGACGCTAAAGTACCTACGGTGCATGACCCAACTGATGTGGTGCCATGTAAGCAACGGTCACATACGCTTCATCCTGGATGAGTACAACTTTAATATCTTCATCTCGACAAACATCCCAGTAAAGTATACTGCACTGCCGGCTAGATCTCCATATTTCGCGTGGCACGTGCATGCTAATAAATGATATCATGCACGTGAAGGTCTATATATATATATATATATATATATATATATAACGGTTGTATTTACATTTAGTGGTCCAAGAAGAATACTTGATCGCAGTCACAGCGTGCTGCTGCGAGAAATATCGATTATTTCTATGCCACTTGTCGCACTGAACATTTATTGGCGTTGCAAGGATACTTTGCAAGGTATGTGCTACACCACGCGATCGGGTGGCCCGGCGCACTGCAGGTTGTACAGTGACGCCGATCGTGGCATATTTCCAAGTTGTAGGGAGAGAGCTTGACTGTTCCTATGAGCGCGAATTACTCCCTATTGCCTGATTTCACCCAAGGCCACCTTTATTTGAAGGAGCTTTTTGCCTTTCATGTAGCTTTACTGAAGAAAAAATCGAAGGTTGGTTGGGTGTCAAGCCATGGCGGCAGTTATTATTCTTGAAGCTGATATCACGACGAGGCAAAACGAGGGCGAGCGTGAAAGCAAGTGGGGGCGATGCGCACTCGCAGGAACAGCCAAACCCTCCCCTGATAACTCGAAAACATATCACGATCAATGCCACTGTAAAGCCTTACAGTGCGCTTGGGCATACACTCGCGTGGTGTAGCTCGTACTGAGCGCGATAGTACACTACATAGGACGAGCTGACCGGGTATTCCAATGTGTTCTCGCTGCTCGTTAGAAGCCATTTATGCTGAGTAACAATTCTTTTGTGAAATTCCTCGCACGAAATCGTAACTCGATGGACCTCCGGTGTATCGACCCTTTATTAAACCAAGCCGAACATCGATCTGTATTATCAATTCTCCCTCGCGGTTATCTGGCAGTTCATCTGATTTTAAAAACATTTCCAAATCTGCAGGGTAGATATACCAACGTAACCGTTGAAGTATGGTGGCTTTAAAGACCAAGAGCTGTGCAACTAACCCGGAGTTCTTGAAGGCACTACCTTCAAGAAGCTCTTACATACACTTCCTGTAATGAAATATATAGGCCCCAAAAATAGAGATGATGTCAAGGAGGATGACTGGTTACCGAATTAAAATTTCAACATTTACGAAAAAACTACGTGAACTAGTTGGCACCGCCTAGTTTCGTTTAACTGGTGGCTATAATGTTGGCTGAGTGATTATCAGTATTTACTAGGGCTGCCTGGTGTTGTCTAGTAGCTACTAATAACAGTAAACTCTTTATTGTAACACTGTTTCTGTAAAACCTAATTCAGTTGATTCAGCCGTCTACGGATTATTTCAACATCACACACGATTGCACCTCACCAATGGGCTCGTGGATTTTGCCGTTCCCTACTGAATGGTCTCGCTGCAGTCTATCACACTCGGTGGCGTAGCCAGGGCAGGGGGGCACACTGGGCCCGTGCCCCCTCCCCCCGAAATTTTTTTCCCATGGGATAAAGAACACAAAATTACACTTGGCCCCACTTATCTGCCCAGAGCCAATGTAGGATCAAAAAGGTGCCCCCCCCCCCCCCCGAAAAAAATTTCTGCCTACGCCACTCATCACACTCATCGAGACTTATTCAGTCGGCACATCTTCTCTGCAAGGCATTAGTTGAATGACATCACTCGTGTCATCCCTATGTCTCGCTCGTCTTTTATCGTTTTTTAACAATTCACGCCCTCTATGCTTTCCCTGGCATTATTACCCGTTCGCCTCATTTGGTTGTATCGAGAAGTGGGATGTCATGTGACTTGCGATTCATGCTCGACTATGTGAGCAGGGAACAAACACCTATTAAAGGTCGCTGAAATTTTTTTTCTTAACCTTTATTAGACGGGTGGTGATTATTTTCACGTAGTGGCCAACAGGGAGCCCGCAGTCGTAGTACAGCTTGTTCAGCTGAGGTCACCCGTTTTTCCGGGCGTTGAATTCGACGCAATTCTTCGACAAGGAATTCCGACGAGGCGCCTAAACTTTTGTGCACGTCGGATGCAGCATGCGCTAGCAGACGTATAGTAGGTACGCCACTGTATCTCGTAAACCTGAGGTATGCAGTGTACAGGTACAGTGGCGCCTACAGTATAGCCAATCATAGGCGCGTGCAATAGGAACAGAAAGCGGGGGGGGGAGGCGGACTTATTAAAACGGAACGCGGCGGACCGTTTGAATAGGTCGCCTCCTTCTATTCACTTGAAGGGGCGCCAATTCTGCCCAATACCTTTATTAGTGGGACCTTTCACGTCATTTTTTAACGCGCACGCACACAAACGCACACACGAACATAAAGTATGAACATAAAGTATGATTCAAACACACACGAACATACATAAAGTATGAAATGGCAAACGCATGTTTTTGACGGTAATGGCGGCTAAGGATCACGGAGACTGCATTCCAGGAACTGTTTACGTCCCATATTTATCCCGGATAGCCGGGGACCAATGGCCGGCCATTGTGAGAAGCACGTCAGTAGTTCATTTTCAGTCTTGCATCCATTGAGGAGCTTGTTTTCTTTCGGGCTCGACCAATGGGGAGAGGGGAACGTGGTGAAACTCGTCACCCCCTAATGAAACATCCTACGAACGCTTATGATTGAGGGTGACGCATTTCAACTACGTCTAGCTTGGAACCCATTCCTTCGTTGCTGCCGTTGTTGCTTTTCGCGAGAGCATCGATCAGCAGATCCGGCAAAAGGTCCTCACACCCAGCGCTGTAAGCACATGCTGATTCATGCACACCACACACTGAATTCCTGAATGACAAAACTACATTCCTTAATGACAAAAAATCACATACGGTAACTGAAACATCACTCAGCTCCAGGACGGGCTATAACGGGATCAGCAAACACGCTGGCAAACGTGATTAACTTGCGCTCAAAGATGTTGATCATGTTCGACGTGGTCAACATCTTTGACGTCCTACACACGTGCGCAGATTTTAGCACGTTTTTTTTTTTTTTTTGTTCGAAACAAGTGTTAATATGCGTCTAATTGGTTCCTGTAGCTGTTACTATGTCACATGCTTTGATGCCGACTCGTAATTAGGACATGAGCAGCATAGCCTGACATCTCTTTCGGTGCCTGTTCGGCATCTATCGATAACTGTTCAGTATCTGTTCTATCAATCACCCTGCTACTAATATCTGGGGTTTTACATGCCAAAACCACGGTATGATTATGAGGCACGCTGTAGTGGAGGGCTCAGGAAACTTCGACCAATCCGGTGTTTTTTAACGTGCGCTGACGTCGCACAGTGCACGGGCCCTCAAGCACATCGCCTCATCAAAATACGCCCCGCTGCGGCCGGGATCGAACCCGCGACATTCGGGTCAGCAGGCGAGCGCCGTAGACTGCTGCGGCGGACTGTTCCAACAATATCGGAACAGTTACGGAACCATTTTTCACTTGCGCCCAGCAAAGCATTTCATTAAGCTACGTATCCACATTTGCCCAAACGCGGAAGAGAAGTGCAAGAAACAAGGTGAAGTTGAACATTCAGTGTCGCGTTTTGCCTTATAGCCTGCATTTCCATGAGTATGCTTCCGTTTTCACTCTCCAGCTTAAACTAACCCAAATGACGATGTGAGAATACTTTGAAACACTCCTAAATACTTGCACGTTTTAATGTAGAACGCCTTTTATATAAACTCTGAAAATTTTTCAGATCGTACTAATGGGACTCCAGATATCTCGAGTGTTGAGCACTTAAGCTGAGATGCATAGATCGCCGTTTATCTGAAACGTTAAAGCGTGGAATTAACACACAAGAACACACAACTTCAAGCCGCAGTTTATTTTTTCAAATGCTTTGATACATGAAGCGCAATATACATGAGGTTTAGCACCAACCTTATACCCAGATTTTATTTCAACATAACAAAGGACAATGTACAAGATTATACATGAGGTTGAACGCTACTACAAACGTACGGTGCAAGACGGCACTTATTTGATATTGGAAAAACGTCCACAATTACCATTAGGCCTTTATTATAGCTAATTTGCACGGCTAAATAACTTCTAATACAGTGAACATATGATTGCGTAAATATGTATCCATACACCACGGGCTCTCTTGACCTTGTGTCGATCAAGCCCATAATGGCCACGATATTGTTTTTCATATTCCTAATATAATGCGACGAAACGTTGCAGGGTAGCAAAATGCCTAAGTTAGCGTGCAGCCTCATTTGCATAACATTATATTAGAAATTACGGTGCAATTTATCGCGTGCTCCAGCTTAAGCTAACCCAAATGACGATGTATAGCTAAAATGTTTCGCTTGTCCTGTACTCAAAAAATAGCTAAGGCACATAAAAGATCAATGAATCAACGATAAACCAACATTAAACAAGCAAGGATAATTTTTTCGCCGTGGGTCGGCCTTCAGGACTATAACAATACTGCAACTCTAAACGTTACGTATAAAAGAAACAGCTTCACTTGTTCAGATGCACTCCGGCGTAAATTGGGTGCAGTGTTCTACTGAAGAATTCTGAGCACTACAGGGGAGCCATGGAGCATTTTGCATATGGCCTGTCGACAAGTTAAGCAGCAAAACCGATTCATGTATATATTCAGATCGCCATGTTGTGATACAAACCAAAACAGCATTCTTGTTGTCAGGTGCAACTTGCGAAGCCAGAAAAGACGAATACATGAAAGTCAGCTGGCAACGCAGCTTTAAAACTTCCTCACCGGCTTGCCATGACGGATCAGATACCCGCAGAGTATGCAATTAAAAAAACCTCACATGTAGATAATTTACACAGTAAAAGCAAATTGCAACGTACTTCTGAGCAAGCGAGGAATAGATAGAGTGAGCTTCGAGAACACTTAGTCACAACGATTTTGGCGCTACAAGGATACTGTGACATTCCACAATCATCACACGACATATGGCCATGGGTCGGCAACAAAACTGTAGCTCACCTACACTCAGTCAGGAAATATATTTTGTGCTTAGAGCTCACTCGGAATCAGACTCATACCAAATATTTCCTCATCCGGACTCGCTCGGACTCAGACTCAATAAAACTTTCGTGAACCAGACTCACTCGGACTCAGACTCACCAAAGTTTTCTTGAACCGCACACACCCGGACTGAAACTCACAAAAACATTATGCACACTTAGACTCACGGCCCGAGTCTGAGTCTGAGGGAGTCGACTCGCGAGTTAGTTTGCCGACTATGCATACGGCCGCTGCAGTTCTGTCGTAAATTCGCACAAATAAAACGTCTTTTGTTTTCACTACTGAACAGCAGATTAGTACTCTCAGATCCAAGCCGACAGCATAAACTTTTTAAGAACAGCTTTGTCAACTTAAAAGTGTCTAGCGCTCAGGTTCCGTTCATGTCCGTGGTGCTTAGATTTAGAGTTGATCGGGTGTTTCGTCGGCATCCATCCTGGCAGTGCCGTAGATATTCTTCGACACCTTTCTAACAGCGAGGCTGTTTAGCAAATCGTTCCTTGGGTGTCGACCCAGAATGCTATCGTCATCATAAACGGGTATGTCCCACAGAAATTGGGTAAATCCCACTACTCCACAGCTGATCCACTAAAAATAAGAAAGGACCGACAAATGACTATGAAGTGACGGCAGGCGGGATGATAGTTAAGTGCTCGAACACAGGTGCCACGAGTTGGAAGCATACTTTCATAGTGCTGAGAAACAGAGCAGTAAAGGCACATGTTATCTTGCGCCATGTCAACTTCCTCGTTCATTTCGTCTATCTCTTTGTGTACGCGCGTGAGGACGAGGTTGCTACCCCGACAAAATGACGCCTTTATGCGTCGTATCTCCTGCTTCTTGTCTTTATCGGCAATGTTTTAAGCACGGAGATAACACAAAAGGCTTTCTATGAAAGTGCGGGAACTTCCCTGTAGCGTCTGTTTATGTAAACATTGCACTTGTTTGGGATATGGGACGGTGCATTCACAGCGAAGGCCTCTACGCAGTCTGTAAGAAGCGAAGTGATGGTGAAATTGGTAATTTAACACTTGTACAGGCTTTAAAATCCGCACTTTGTTTTTTTTATCCAAGCGACAATTATCGTAGGACCGATCCCGGAGGCACTCTAACCGCTTGAAGGAAGTTTCCGATTCCTCCTATCCAGGACGCAATGCAATACCACCTCGGGGGCAGAAAGCTTTCGAGGGGCTGGCAGGGGTCCATATAACCGACTGCGAAGAAAAATAAGATGATTTTCGCCTTGTACTCGTCTTAGGGAAATGCATAAGGGGCAGTGTGACATTTTTGAAATGCGAAGCATTTCTTAGAGAACCTCAGGCACTTTGGGCGTTTCTATATCTATCTATCTATCTATCTATCTATCTATCTATCTATCTATCTATCTATCTATCTATCTATCTATCTATCTATCTATCTATCTATCTATCTATCTATCTATCTATCTATCTATCTATCTATCTATCTATCTATCTATCTATCTATCTATCTATCTATCTATCTATCTATCTATCTATCTATCTATCTATCTATCTATCTATCTATCTATCTATCTATCTATCTATCTATCTATCTATCTATCTATCTATCTATCTATTTATCTATCTATCTATCTATCTGTCTATCTATCTATCTATCTAGCCGCCTACGTCTGGGCGCTCTCCTGGTCACCTCCATAACTTGTAATATACCAAAATTGGCACAGCAGGGGATCAGTGTATGAGAAACACGATTCACTGGTCACGACATGAATAGCGCAAAATACCTGTCGCGTACGTCATGAAACCCTTTACCTCAGTCACGTGTGGCACATACCCGCATACCAGAGTTCATGTTATGTGGGTATGTGCCATAGGTGATACAAAGTCTCAACCAACACAGTAACCGCGAACACACACATTGACACGCAAGGAAAGTGATAATAATAATAATTGTTGGGTTTTCTGTCCCAAAACCACGATATGATTATGAGAGACGCCGTAGCGAGGGGCTACGGAAATTTTGATCATCTGGTATTCTTTAACGTGGACCGAAATCGCACAGTACACGGGCATCTAGCATTTTGCCTCGATCGAAATGCGACCGCCGCGGCCGGGATTAAACCCGCGACCTACGGGTCAGCAGCCGAGCACCGTAACCGCTACACCACCGCGGCGGACGCAAGGATAGGGAGGAGGCTGAAGACAGAAGACCCCTGGAAGACATTCAAGTACCATGCACGCGTTCACGTGGTCCGCAACGTGGACCACGTCGTATACGCAGAAAACGGGGTCAATGCTTCCTGCAATAAACCGGCCGAGAGAACCAGGCCTCTCAACATCACCGCTAACTTCAACATTGATTTATCAAGACCCAACAAAGCCTGGTCTTTATAATCCGTGTAAGAAGGCTCGAATATGGAGAGGGCATCAAAAAACCTCGCTGCCACGTCAGGCATCATAGATCATTTCATCGTAAGAGGCATCCAGGATTTCCACCAGCTGTGCTATACCTCGCACTTAACTACACTTAGAGCCCTCGTAGCCGCGATCACGAACGGATCCGCATAACAAGTCCGATCCAGCTGCTGGTGATCACTGATGACAGTAATGATGATCTTGTTCAAGAGCTGTCAAGAACCCCTTCTACACATACACACGGTTTCGTGAAACGTGCGTGCGTTCTCCGTCATAACGGACAAGTATAAGGATAACAACTGTAACGCAACTGTAACGCAACTGTAACAACTGCAACTGTGACTGTAACGTACGTGCAGTGCGCCTGCGCGTGCTACTCGGCCGTGTGTATATCCAGGGAAACTTTCCTGAATGAAGCTTAGTTGCGAGTAACGCCTGTTCTGTGCATGTGTGTTTCTTCTTTGCACTGTTCGGATTCACGCTATCCAGTATTGAAAAATATAAGCACTACATGTCAGCTTACCGCGTCTGGTGTTGGCAACACCCATGTTGCTGTTGGCATCATTACGCAACTGTAAACAACCGTTTACGTGTTACATGTGCGACTTATCAACATATGAGTGTGCGTATACCACTTCCACATTTCTCTAGCGTCATTCCGTAACGTTTCGCTCAATGTAAAAAACGCCAGGTCTGCGCTGAAACCGAGGCACAGTCACAGCGAAAGCTGGAAGAGCGGCGTTTCTTGAGCCCGTTGTAAGCTCTCTTGGGGCTATAATACAAGTACACTAGAAAGGTACCCACTACGCCATAAACCACAATTTTTGTGAAGTTGGGAAGCACCTACTAAGCCATTATTCGTCATTCTGCGGAGAAACGAGGCACCAGCTACACGTCTGTAAGGCATTATGTGCACTTTGTTGAAGCGGCGACTGATGACGATGAAGAATTATGACTCGGCCCTTTGTAATGGGTTGGAAGCATTGACCGTGGGAATCCATGTTATGCTTCGCATAGTTATGCTTCTTTGCACATAACATGGATAACATGGATAACATGTTTTATCTTCGCATAACATGGGTTCCCACGGTACGTTGGATCTGCCTAACTTTTTTATTCATTGGAGGAACATTTCTTGAAGTTCATGAGACTAGACAACGCTTGAATAAGAAGAAAGAAGGAAGCAGAGAACGCGACCTCGTTAAAGGCTGTCAAGGAGTCAAGACGTCCTCTGTCATGAGGAACCGACGAATATGCAGCCAGCAATCGTAGTGCAGCCGGTCCAGTTGCGGGCGACCGTCCTCCCGGACGTAGCACTCGACACCCACCTTGACAACGCCAGTCAGTCTCATGTAAGTGTCTACGTTCATGAAACGCACCAGCCGCTGTGCACGCCGGATCATGTCCTCGGCCTCATCACTCGCAGTCACCTTCCGTCGAACGTTGTTGACGAGCACCGGCTCCTCGGAGATGCATTCGAAGGCGCATGCGCAGTACCAACTGTGGTCTCCCATCACTAACCTAGTAGCCCTTTCGACGAGGCTGCAGTTGCGACGCACCATTTCCTGTGCCTCGTGCATCAGCTCATTGGACTCGTCGTCGCAGAGTGAAAGGTCTGGGAGAAGTAAGTTGTAGCTGTGCTCAAATCCGGACAGTAGACGGTCGAGAAATACAGGGACGGAAGTGTCGTTCATGCCTATAACCGAAAGATGGTGAAGCTGCTGTTGTTTAAAATAGCGTCAACGAGCACCTGAGAATCCTGGTCGCCCAGGGCGACAATCGAAGCCAGCTGTATCCTGGTGATGCTGCTATTGGAAGACAGTGTCTGAAACAAATTGGACATCGACTTGATTGCAGCCTCCGTGTTCGCTATAAATGAGTCGTAAAATTCAGAAAATCTAGTTTCCAGCTGTATTTCCTTGATGCTAGGTGATTCGATTACGTATGCCGTGAATGTTGCAAAAGTGGCCTCCTCAAAGACGTAAAGGGAGGCATGCACTGACGTGACGTGGTAGCAAATAGTCATGACGTGAGACACTTTCCGAAGAGTAACAACGTTTAGCCTAAAGTGGCTGGAGCGAACTCTGACGGACGTCACTTGCTGACAGGCTGGGATCATCCCCTCCTTCCCGGGGACGATGGCGTAACCGTCGATGTAGACCCTTCGGTCAAGGCCACATATCCGTACACTGCTACAAACTTCTAGCAGACCATGGTGGTTGGGAAACTTAAGCAGGGTCAGGCTTTGAAGACGCCGGTCTTCGTTTTTTGCGAGTGCTTCGAGTAACAGGCAGCATTAGATGCTGGAGGACCACGAGACGTCGGCGTCTAGCTTCTGCAACGTGGCCTTTTTCCCGCAGTGTCATGACCCAAAGCGGAACGCCTAAGGTTGCACGTGGACGCGGATCATTGTCGTAATAGTCACGCTGTCTGACCTGGAATGTCAAACTGCGCACGGACCTACTTTGAGCCAAGTCTGCCAGGAACGGGGCGGAGTCGCGGCTCGTTGTACCGTCTTGCCATTCCAGTTCTTCCAACGTCGTCATTGCGCAGATGGCTTCGGCTAGTCTCTTCAGTTCGGCAGTGTCGATCTATAAGTAGCGAACTTTGAATGTAAGCTTGCGAAGTGTAGAGTTTCTCTTGGCCAAGTACTGGAAGAAGCAGCCCATCGTGCCTCCTCCGTTGGAGCCAGAATTGAAGACGCTGTCTCCGACGGCTAGTTCCTGAACGGTGCCGTTCCTGACGAGAGCTTCGATGAGCTTCTTCGCCGTCGGAGGACTCATGCCGAGCTCCGTTAAGTCCAAAGACACGAGCGTCGCGACGTACTTCTCCAGCAGGCGGACGGGAACTTCCATTCTAGCGGTGCAACTCGCGCAGTCCTCCATGAACGGTGTGTTCCGCTTCGTCGACGACTTGGTTCATCACGATGCCGATGATGGCGAGCCTCCGGAGGCTTGAGGAACGTGCGAATGTTTCGACTAGCCCAGCGGAGTTAAGGATGTCGTGGCGGAACTCGAGCGATAGGGCGCATCTCATCGATGTCGTCCAAGCAGCCAGCGTTACAGGTCGAGCACTGTTTGTTCTGTGCGCGCGGAGCGGTATGTCCTGCAAGTGCATTTCTTCGTCACGACGCTCAAGTGTCCGGGATCGTCGCGAAGAACTTCCCTGAGCTGAAGGCCCACCAGCCGCAGGATTTGGTTGCAGGCTCCGAAGTGTCGAAGTAGTCGACGAACGCGGCTTGGGCCCTGCGGGCAGGTCAGACGAAGCAGCTCTGTGCGAAAGGCGTTGTCTTACATGGGGATTTCGCTTGTCACTATATCTGGCGATGACAATGATGAAGTTCCTTCTCGTAAGGCTCGTACCGACTCTAAGAGATTGCCTAAGAATTGTTAGTGCGAAATTTTAAGTATTTAGAGTAAAAAACGCCAGGCCTGCGCGGAAAGCGCAGCACAGTCACAGCGAAAGCTCGAAGAGCGGCATTTCTAGAACAGGTTATAATCTCTCTTGTGGCTACTAATACAAGTACAATAGCAACGTACCCACTACGCCACAAATGATAATTTTTGTGAAGTTGGAAGCACCCACCACGACATTACTCGTCATTCTGCGGAGAAGCGAGGTGCCATATTTAAGGTATTATGTGCAGTTTCTTGATGCGATGGCTGATGACGATGAAGAATTATGACTGAGCCTTTTGTAATGGGTCGGAAGCTTTAAATGACCCACTAGATACGTAATTCGCATTGTGTGACGCCCGGTCGTTATTTCCAGGGTTGGGCAAAGATACATTGAAAATTGTATCGCGATACAATACAAGATACTCAGGCAAGAAGTATTTGAGATACAGATACAAGATACTTCCGGAATAATTGTATCCGATACGATACTTCCCATTTGTATCTTAAGATACTTCGATACATTTGCAAATATATCGATATAATGAAGCAGGAAATGCTTATGAACAAAAATCTTTAATTTTGAAAAAAAAAAATATCTCTTTGTGTCCCCGGATTTCTATCTTACTTGCTCAAGATATATCAGTTTAATTCGTAAACAAGTCGGCTAACATGAGAGCTTTTTATACGCTGCACTGTCAATGGTTCTTGTTTGACACTTTTGTAATTAAGCGGTGCCGCTTCTCTACTTGCAGACCAACTAGCGGGTTGCCATCTGAATACAAGAACGTCAACAAGAGGCCCTCCGCACGATGGCGCAAATACCGTTGTGCAGTTATGCCCTGTCCGTAAGCGTATTACCGTTTTCGCAATACCGGATCTCCCGAAATGCAGCAACAACCCTGGTAGCGATAGTTTTTCGTGACGCATCATGCATTGAGGGCTTAAAACTGCCAATGGTTTTTATATTCTACTTATCTGCTGGCGTAAAGCATTGGTTAGCAACATATTCACTAACGTGCAATCTTTTGAATTTCTTCTTCGAGAGAACTAGTGCCGGCGAGAATTGTCTCAGGCGTATTGTAGTGGCACAAAGCGTTGCAGGATACCACTTCCATGGCCACTTATGGCTCCGACTATCTCGTGATTTTCAACAGCGAAAAACTTTACAGTGACCTCAAAACAGAAAATCAATATATCTTAGTCAAATAGCAAGGCGGTTTCATATCAATCACAGTGAATACGTTTACAGGTCGTTTCATGTAACTATAGAATCAAATATCTAAAAAAGTGGTTAAAGGGACACTAAAGAGCAAAACGATTTTTCTCGTATGAGTAAACAACTGTTTCACGATACCAAAAACACCACACCTGCGGCGAGAAGACAGTAAGCGAGAAATCGCGCAAAAAGAAAATGTGGGTAGCGACGCCACCTTAAAGATTCCACACCATTCGCCGTGACGTCACATATTTTGACGGCGCCTATACTAGGGCCTACGTAGTTCCCAAGCCGTAAAAATGAAGTACACTGTCCTCTGAAGGGACCATAGGGTTAACATACCAAGTTTAAGGAAATTTGTTGAGCCAATGGCGCCAAAATACGATAAGTACCCTCTGAAATCCGTGACGTCACGCGTGGAGATTATGGCGCGAAATCTAAAAATGAAACTTTGAACTTCATTTTCTCCTTTATTAACACACCTACGATGAAATTAACGACAATATAGTTCTGAAAGTACAATTTATCAATCTAAACCGATTCATTGTTTCTCTTTAGTGTCCCTTTAACCACTACGGAATGAAACCAATGAAGTATGGTTTACCGCCATGTGGCGCTCCTTATAGTATGCTTTATACTGTATTGCGCTTAATTGGTTGATTACCTGAGGTCAGATATGATTAATTGAGGTCAAAAAATGTTTTTTTAATATTCATATAGGACCAAGTGGGTGCCGTCATGTCGTAGAGGGCATTCCAAGAAGACCGGTCCAATTTTTGGTGGCGATGTACAGTCGCGCTCAACATGACTTGCAACAGGGGAGCGCGTGGTCTTATGAGTAATAGGGCCTTAGGAGTTCAAAGATTGGGCATGACTTCAACTTGTTTTCATTTCAGCAACTAAATGATATTTTTTTTATTTAGAATCATCTCCGATTGCGAGAACAGCGTTTAGTTTATGGAAATAGGTCTAATAGAAGTCATCGACAGTCTTTGAACTCGTGAGGCCACGCGCTCCCGTGTTGCAAGTCATGTGGAACGCGATTGTACATGCTGCGTGGTCACTTTTTTGCTTTTAAAAGGAAGCGCACGAAATATCAAATGAAACCGCGTGACCGCGTCGCTCGTGCGCTACCCTATTTCAGCGCTCTCAAACGTGCTTCGAACATAGCAACCGCCGCGCGAACTGTTAGCATATCGAGGACGACGGCGTTTCCTGCCTTGTACGGTCAGCAGAAATGTTGACGTACTGTGAAGCCGATGCACAAAGCCGCGGGCCGGTATGTCGTCATGGTCCACGCACCGGTTGTTTCGGTCGAAGCGGGTTTCAGAGCGCTGCAGTACGGCAGCGCACGAGGGTAATCACGTTGTCATGTTTCGCGGGCTTTCTTTAAATGGGATGCAAACGGAGGACAGAAAAAATAGCACTCATGCTGTCAATCAAATTATGATCAAAAGAACCGCTTGAAAATTGAGCAGGAAGAACAAAGATACAGTACGCCAAGATACCTTATGTTACGTAAGTACTTGTTCTACGGCGTCTGGAATCAGCATCGGTGGAGTGACAGTTTAAGAATCTCATTTGCATATGCGTCATTCTCGTCGTATTTAAGTGAAACATACATCCACGAGATCTTTTAAATCGCTGTCGTGTGAAAGCCGCGAGACGCAAAGAAACCCCATTCGTGCATTCTTCAGGCTTCGTGACGAAGCACCACGCAGGGAGAACATTGATAACGACACTATAGGAGCATCAGATTTTCGCGAAAGGTGCCGTACGCGTTATAGTGCGCAGAACAGTACAGTGTTACGAGGAAGTGTCATGGTACAGACACAAGTAAAAAGAAAGAAAAAAAATGTGAGAAAGCGAAGTTCGACTGCTCGTAGACGTTCGCGGGCCTGTTTTTGTCGAGATTGCGCGAGCGCCATCACGTGACTGTGGTCCTACCAATAGGGACGCGCTCACCTCATCGCCTGCCCTCGCTGGCAGATATATAACTCTGGCAGATATATAAAAGAATGTCACTGTCGTTAGTTTTATTCAAGTAGCTTAGTAGCAGCAGTATCAGCTTGAGAAGCGTAGTTCAGCCACCGTTAATTGTTTCGCTCGGTGTTGTTTCTATAGTATCTTGTATCTTAAGATACACGATACATTATTGAATGTATCGGAAATACAGATACAGATACTCGTCTTGCGAGACGTATCGCGATACAGATACAAGATACCCAAGGAGTATCTAAGATAGTTTCTAAGATACATGTATCTTCGATACTGCCCAGCACTGGTTATTTCATTCTCTCACCACGCTTTACAACACTCGCTAACGTGAGAAAGAGATAGAGAGAGGGAATTAACTTTATTGAGACCCTGAGGAAATGGATCGTGGGAGACGTATGGGCTTCCTTGGCAACCAATAGAATGCACTTGCCAGGAACCCACTACGCTATAAATCATCATAATTTTTGTGAGTAGGGAAGCAGTCACTATGCAATTTTTCGGTCGTTCTGCGCAGAACCGTGGTACCTGCTAAACACCTGTAAGGCATTATGTGCACTTTGTTGATGCTGTGGCTAATGACGATGAAGAATTATGGCAGAGCCCTTTGTAATGGGTTGGAAGCATTCAAGAACTCTCTCGTTGCGCAATTCGTGCGACGCCTGTTACAGAATTCGCATTGTGTGACACTTGGTTTGTTATTTTACTCTTCCACCACGCTACATTACATATGTTAATGTGGTTCCCAGGGCTGGGCAGAGATACTCAGAAAAGTATTCCGGAATACAGATATCGAAATACATGAACTGGAAGCCTAAAATACAGATACTGAGATACATTTGCCTTTAACGTAACGGGATATTTCGGAGATACTTTTGCAATAAGACGAAAAAAGTATTCCGGAATACAGTTACAGCGATACAGATACTGGAATACTTTTTTTTATTTCAAGGATGCTCATACTACGCAAAGACACTTATTAGTGCTGCATAATGTTGTCATTAAGTTACAGCGCATCGAAACGTTCAGTTCATTTATTTATTTATTACAGTACCCTCAGCGCCATTAAGACATTGCAGGGGAGGAGGTGGACAATGTACATAATTAGCAAAATTACATAATTACAAGTATCAATTGCAATAAAAATACACTATTCACAGCAACAGTAACAAGGATTGGACACCGAAATCGACATACTTGGCGAACAAACTAAGCTATGCTAGAATAGCGCACTTTAAGCAAATCACTCGAATCACTAATGAACACCAGTGAATTGAGAAAAAGTATTCATTTACTTTGCACATAAGATCTGCTTTGCTGAGAAGGTTGCAGAGTGAGCATATCAAATAGGCTGTCTTCTAAGAGCGTCGGTTCAGGCTCAGCACAAGACTCACGAAAGAAAAAAAGTCTGTCTACCGCTCAAGGCGAGCACAAATTCGTATTATAGTGAATAAATATCGCCTTCATAGCCGGATTGCCCTGCAGCGTGGCGATATCTCTTCTCGGGTCATCTAGATACCGAAACGCTTCCGCCCTCACTTGAGTTGTTCTGACTCTGCAGAATCCGAAGTCTGTCCCCATCTTCGAAATCCTAAGCCGTCTGACCCTGTCGGCTTCAATGAAGCTGTCACCACCACCGACGCTACCAGCACCCATTTCAGAAAGCCGCAACAGGCGAAGTCGGCTCCGGCGGTGGGGGAGCCTGCTACCACAAAAGACCGTTTCACGCATGTAATAGGAACGCACCCTGACATTGGAGAGGTGGCTGAAAGCACGTCAAACCTAGCCATCTTCTAGTCCCTTCCGCCGCGACCTACGGGAACTGCTTTTGTAAGTGCCGCCGCTTTGAGAACTGAACGCACGCGAAGCATTGCAAAGCCTGTTCCAAGGCGGTATCCGCGCGGGGGGGTCGCGAAGTAATTGCTTGCCACCCGAAAAAAATTAGGCGTGCTGCACTGAACTTGAGAGACAGCGACTTTCGTCAACAGAGGCCGACAACACTGCCCCCGCGATTCTGCAGTCTGCGGCGTCGCGCGCTTTACCACATGGACCATTCTGTGCTTGAGCGGAAACCATCGCCGCCCTATCTGTCGGCGACCGGCGGTGCGCCTTTGCTTGTCTTGGCACAAAAAGAAAAAAAAAAACGCCATTCCCCATTGGAAAGACGCCTAAACTCATTTCCGACACAAAAAAACAATGTAACGAGATACCCGTGTCCAGCATAGTATCGCGATACAGGCGATACATCGTAAATGTATTTCACTACTGAGATACAAATACATTATTCAAATGTATCTCGATACAGAAATACAGATACTCAAAAGTATCTCTGAAATACTATCGCGATACAAGAGTATCGCGATACTGCCCAGCCTGGTGGTTCCTTCCCGACATGAAGACTGTATAGGGTCTTTTTGCAAAGTAGATTCAAGCACCGGCATGGCTCAGGGGTAGGATACTGGGCTCCCACGCAGAAGGCCCAGGTTCGAACCTTGTTCCATTCTGGAATTTTTTTCTTATTTCGTTTTTTTTTTCTTATTTCGAGCGATAGTGGGTTCGGACACCGGCGGCGGCGGACAACTACGGCGCCAAAAACGGCAGCTGAAATGATCTCATAACAGCTTTCGCTGTAAAACTTATGACTGAACAGAAAAGACAAGCAAACATGTAAATGAAATGGTGCCGTAGTTATTATACTTGTATATTCGACTAGAACGCTAAATGGTTATTCTGAAAAAAAAAAATTAGAATAAAAATTCGGCAGATCCCACGTACCATGGGAGTCGATGTTATGCGAAGCACGTGGCGGCAAGGTTACACTGAGCGAAACGTTACAAAATGACGCAGGATCTGTATAAATTTTATACGCACACATATATGTTCGAGAGCCGCATATGTGTTATATAACCAGTTGTTTACAGATGTGTAATGCTGCCAAACGGCAACGTGAGTACTATAGCAACATCAGAAGCGGTAAGCTGATACGTAGTGCTTATACTTGTCTCTTATGATGGAGGGCGCACGCACGTTTCACGAACCCGTGTGCACGTGTGGAAGAGGTTCTTGACAGTTCTTGAACAAGGTCATCACCCCAGTGATCAGTGAGCACCAGCAGCTGGTAATGACTTGTTATCGGATAAGGTCGTGATCGCGGTGACGAAGGGTCCCATGTGTTGTGAAGTATGAGGTATAGTACAGCTGTTGGAAATCGTGGATTCCTCGGTCATTTCGTCGACAAATTGTCTGTCGATAGAGCAGGCGACATGTCGGAATCTGAAGGGCACCCTTCGCTTGGTGAGGTATAGGCCTTCGAGGCTGGTAGGCCTATAGTGCTAGGTAGACCAACATCAGTGGATGGCGCTTGTCGTATTCATAGACTAGCTGATTGTCTGTGGCCTCGTAGCCTAGTCCACAAAGCGGCTGTCACTCAATCTGGCATCATCCTCGGTCAGCATGAGGCCATCGCCCAGCCTCGTAAGAAATGAAGAGGACACTGCGTCGTTCTGGCGGACTAGGTGCACTTTACGGTGCGATGATGTGAATATCATACGTAAATTTTGTTAATGTATTTCTCTGGTGTCGAGCAATGATTCAATATAGCTTGCTGAATCATAGGAATAAATGTAATGTTTATTAGACTGCTATAAAACGCGGGGCCAGCACTGGAACCACAGACGTTAATCCACAGATGATATGACGCCCTGTAACGTAGGCGTATAAACATCGTAGGAGCATCATGTAGTATTTATTGCTTTCTTGTAAAATTATATAGCAAGCAACACAACCACAATTGACTGTGCGCCGACGTTACGCCTGCATAGGCTGTTTTTCCAAACCAGTTTACTGACCTGGCGTGGCTCTGTGGTATAATACCTGATTGCCACGCAGAATGCTTGGGTTCGATTCCTGCTGGGATCTTAATTTTCATTCTTCCATTCGTCGGGTCAACGCTGCCGATGTCGGTTTTTCTTAACGCTCTCGCATTTAATGTCTGTTCTCGCAGTTCCTGGGTAGATATAAACTGTCAATCACCTGTGGCGCATACCCGTGCACCGCGGCCCGTTGTAAACGGGTATGTGCCACACGTGTCTGGAGGAAAGGGTTTGACGACGTACACGACAGGATTTTCACGTTATTCATGTCACGACCGACAGTTATATTCGTGAAATCCTCTTACCCTCCCATGCAATTTGGTCTACACCAAATTAACGAGGTGGTCATGAGAGCCCGCAGACGTAGGCGGCTAGATAGATGATAGATAGATAGATAGATAGATACGTAGATAGAAACGCTCAAAGTCCCAAAGGTTCGCTAAGAAATGCTTCGCATTTAATAAAACTAAAGCGTCACCCAACGTTGTACTGTCAAGATGGTTTTTGTTCTTATCCCTCGGCCCATGGCTCTACCATATGCAGGAACTGGCCAAGCAGTTTCCGATAGTTCTTTACCCGTCATCGGTCGTATGCCCCGACGGCAAGGGCGATGTTTCGTCCACTTCAATTCTTTTCAGTTCTCGTCGTCCCAGTCAGTGCACTGCAGGGAAAGACAACGATTAACGCCCCTATGCTATCTTTGTCATTATTATTTGTTCGATTCATTTGGTTGTATCGAGAGGGGGGATGTCACGTGACTTGCGATTCATAAGCGACTAGGTGAGCAGGGCAGACATCTCGAAAAGGTCGCTGAACCTTTATTGCGATAGCAATTATATGGACACTCTCGGCTGGTTTTCGCAGTCATGTAGGATATATATATAATATATATAATATATATTATATATATATATATATATATATATATATTATATATATATATATATATATATATATATATATATATAATATATAATATATAATATACATATATATATATATATATATATATATATATATATATCACAGCCACAAAGAAAAATAATCGCAAGAAAAATCTGCCAAAATTCGCCACCGGGATTCGAACATGCGACCCCCTGCTCCGCGGCACGCCGCTCTAAACATCTCGGCCTCGCGACACCGTTTGCTTAGGTTACTACGCGAGCTATTATATTCACTGTTTAACGCTGGCGGCGCTCAGAGCTCGGAGGTGCTTCAGCGTGTGAGGTACCACCTGTGAGATTGCTCGAAGAGCGCGCTTCAAGTAACGCTCCAATATTTTCATTCAGTTTCAGAACTGCCCTTGAGACGCGCACAAAAGAGTGGTCCATTTCTGTACCCACTCGTGATGTGGAACCTGTGTACAGGCACACACAGAAACGCACACACGAGCATGCATAGGTGTGATTACACCACCCCCTCCCGGAAAAAAAATTCCGGTTATGGTCGTGATGCTACAGATGTTTTTGACGATAATGGCGACTAAGGATCACTGAGGCTGCATTCCAGAAACTGATTACTTCCCACCTTCATCCCGGGTAACCGGGGACCAATGCAGGCCATTGCGAGAAGCACGTTAGTGCTTCATTTTCAGTCTTGCACCCATTGGGGAGCTTGTTCTTTTTTGCGGCTCGGCCAATGGAAAGGGGAGGGGGATGTTGTGGAAGTTGTCATCCTCTAATGGAACATCCTGCGCACGCTTATGATTGAGGATGACGCATTTCATGGCGTTTGCTTGGAACCCCATACCTTCGTTACTGTCGTCGTTGCTTTTCGCGAGAGCTTCGATCAGCAGCTCCGGCAGAAGATCCTCGCACCCAGCGCTGTACCACATCCTGTCTCACTGCGCACCACACAGTGAATTCCTTAATGACAAAAAATCAAATATGGTAACCTCACTCAACTCCAACATGGGCTATACGTGATCAGCAGACCCGCTGTCAAACGTGATTAACGTGCGCTCAAACATGTTGATCATGTTGGACACGTCCTCAATACTGCGTAGATTTGGATCACGTTTTTTTTTTTCGAAACAAGTGTTAATATGCTTCTAATTAGTTGCTGTAGATTCACTTTGTCACATGCCTTGATGCCGCCTCGTAATTAGGACATGTCCAGCATAGCCGACATCTCTTTCGGCGCCTGCTCGATATCTATCGATAACTGTTCAGTATCTATTCCATCAATCATCCTCCTACTAACATCTGTGGTTGTACATGCCAAAACCACGGTATAATTATGAGGCATGCCGTGGTGGAGGGCTCAGGAAATTTCGACCATCTGATGTTCTTTAACGTGCACTGACGTCGCGCAGTGCACGGGCCTCTAGCACGTCGCCTCCATGAAAATACGCCCGCTGCAGCCGGGATCGAACCCGCGACATTCGGGTCAGCAGGCGAGCGCCGTAGCCACTGTACCACCGCGGCGGACTGTTCCAACATATTGGAGCGTTACGGAATCATCTACCACTTGCGCCCAGCAAAGCGTGTTAGTAAGCACGTATTCACATTTGCCCAAACGCTGAAGGGAAGTGCAAGAAACAAGGTTAAGTTGAACATTCAGTGTTGCGTTTTGCCTTGTAGTTTGCATTTCCATGAGTATGCTTCCGTTTTCACTCTCCAGCTTAAGGGCACAGGGTGAGTCCATATCCCATGCATGTTTGGCCATTTGGAGGTACCGTTTTCTCAGTGACTAAAAGGGATATGCCCATATTGCAATGTCATTTTCTTCCAAATGTTTCGCTCTTTCAACTGAAGCAGATTGATTTAAATTTCACTAATATTATAATTTTGGTGAATTTTTACCACTACAACCCAAATTTGTAGTTGATTCGCGTTTTAGAAAATATGTAATGCAAGAACTGTAAAGTGCTTAATTTCAATTCTGCTTTAGTGATTGTATGCATTTATGCAGAATACAAGAAAAGCTAGTCAACTGGTTAACTTGGAGTGCATAGCAAATAATGGTACTTAAGTAATAAAAAAACATGGTTTTGAAATAATCGAGTTCAAAGTTAGAAAACAGCTGAAAAGCGAAGATACCTTGCTACAAACACCATTCAACTATTTTATATAGTGGCTACAAGCTTGGCAATCATTGCCAAAGTCAATTTTCTCTTTGGAGCCTCTCGTCTTGATTGCCTTGCCTCTTTTGTGAGCTGTCGTAGAGCTCCATCCGCAACGCATTGTCGACTGCGGTCAACTTTTTCAAGCAATTGACTGTATGTTGGTCAGGCTTCAATCCTGATTATTTCAGAATTTTGGCTCGTGCGATAGTGCCATCATTATACGAAACAACAACATCCGATTTCGCAATCCTTAAGACTCTGAAGCCTAACTAAGGAGGGCAAAGACTCTGCGACGCAGTTCCCATTAGCTCAACACTTGCACCGCACAGTTTGCTTGCGCAGTTAGGTCTAATTTCATCACAAATATTATTCATGTCCATTAGAGCATACCCGTTGTCACCTTGCACGGGATTCGCCTCGAAGGACGCTGAAAAGGTTGAGAGGTTCAACGACAAAGAGCTTGCTGGTGCAGCGTTCAGCACCTCTGTACGTCGCCGGCATTTATTCGCATTTACAAGAGAACTGCATCGATTGCCAGGAAATTTACACTTGCTGAAGACCCCTTTTAGCCTCAGCAACTCAACTTATCTACGGGCACGACAGCCACAATGAAGCTAGGAGTTGAAAGCGTTCGAACTGATGCGCTCCGCACAGCAAGTGCGAATAGAAAGACGTACAGTGTCATCGGACTGCTTTAGAAGTTGCCCGATGATTTCCCATACACAGCTGACTCCAGAAAAGTATTATGGCTTTCGTACACGAAGTTTTTTAAAAGAAATCACACCATCTTCCGCTAAAGGGGACCATTAGGCGAGGTGAAGCAGTGTTTCGGCATGTAGAGCCCGCGTTTCATAGGTGGAGTGATGAGGGGGAAAGGGGAAGTGGAGAGGGGGAAAAGGAGAGGGGGAGGGGAAGGGAAATGGGAAGGGGGAGGGAGAAAGGGGAAGGGAGATGGGAAAATGGGAGAGGGTGAGAGATGGGAGGGGAGAGGGGATTGCGGAGAGGGGAAGGGGAGAGGGAATGGGAAGGGAAATGAGGGGGAATTGAAGGGGGAAAGGGAAGGGGAGAGGTGATGTGGAGAGGAAAAAGGGGAGAGAGGAGTGGAGAGGGGAGTGGAGAATGTTTGCGCATGCGCAGTAAGGGTGGTCACGCCGCCACATCACCACCACCACCACCGGATTGAACTCCGCTATAAGATGCTTCACATCTAAAAAATGGGTCGTAAGCACGGAGGGCATATAAGGGTACTAGGGTGCGTGTTCACTCGCCACTTGCTTTCGGAAAAACTGGTTTTCAGTCACAAAAACATACTTTTTAAGAAAAGCACGAATGTGGAAAATATACACAAAGGGACGCACAAAGAGGTGCGCTTCCCAAAAATTGCCAAAAAAAGTGTTTTTTTTTTTCAAATTTTGCCTTACCCGGTACCCTTAAGCTAACCAAATGACAATATGGGAATACCTTGAATACTACTACAGACTTGCATGTTTTAATGTAGAGCGCCTTTTTTTTCAGCTCGTACTCATGAGACTCAAGATACCTCCAGTGTTGAGCACTTAAGCTGAAATGCATAGATCACCGTTTGTCTGAAACCTTTAAGCGTTGAAATAACACACAAGAACACACAACTTCAAGCCGCAATTTAATTCAAAGAGGCTTTCACTCGTGAAGTACGAAATATGTGAGCTTCGACAAAGACGTTGCACAGGCTTTAATTCAACACAGCAAAGGATACCGAGGTAGTACACGATACATGAGGTTGAACCCTACCACAATGTAGGCTGCAACACACATTTATATTGGAACAACCTTACCACTTGCCCTTTATTATAGCTGATTTCCACAACTAAATGACTTCTAATGCAGTGAACAAAGGCTTTACTTAATTGATGTATGCTCATCTATACCACGAGCTTTCGTGACTGGTCTCCTCAAGCCCAGAATGGCCTCAATACACTATCGTTTTTGTGCTGATGATATAACGTGACGAAACGTTGCCTCGGTAACAAGTGGGCGAGCTACCGTGCCGCCTCATTTGCATGATATTATAAATTACAATGCACTCGATATCGAGCACTGTTCAGTTGTTCAATTATGTGGCTGTGTTTTAAAAATATCGTGTTTAGCTTGTCACATACACGAAAAATCGCTAAACCATAGGCAACATCAACGAAGCAACGACAAACTGGCTGGATAAGCATCGAAGAAGCAAGGGTAAGAAGATGTCAAACAAAAAGCAAGGGTAAACTAACAATAAAGAAGCGAGGATTTTTTTGTGTGTGCCGTGGGTGAGCCTTCGTGACTGCTACAATACTGCATTTCTCAATGTTACGTATAAAAGAAAGCGCTTTACTTGTTCAACTGCACTCCAGAGTATATTGGGTGCAGTGTTCTGTTGGAGAATTCTTAGCACTTAAGGGAAACCATGGATCGTACGCATATAGGCTCTCGTAAGCTAGGCAGAAAAAACTGATTGAGCTGTGTATTCAGATCGCCGTTTTGTGACACAAAACAAAACTGCATTCTTGTTGTCAGAGACAACTTGCCAAGTCGGAAAAGACGAATACATGAAAAACCAGCTGGCAACGCAGCTTTAAAACTCCATCACCGGCTAGCCATGACTGCGAAGATACCCGCAAGAGTATGCAATTAAAAAAACATCACGTGCACACAGCACGATAAGAACAAACTGCAATATACTCCTAATCACGCAAGGTCTAGATATGGTGAGGTTCGAGAACACTTAGTCACAACGATTTTGGCGCTAAAAACAAGCTGTGACATTCGTAATGTCACAGCGACATTTGACCATAGGTCGGCAACAAAAGTCAGTCAGCTCAGTCAGCAAATATATTTTGCGCTTAGAGCTCACTCGGACTCAGACTCATACCAAATATTTTCCTCATCCGTACTCACTCGGACGCAGACTCACTAAAACTTTCGTGAACCGGACTCGCTCAGACTCGGACTCACCAAATTTTTCTCAGCTGGACTCACTCGGGCTCAAGCTCACCAAAGTATTACTCAGACCTAGACTCACTGCCAGAGCTGAGTCTGAGTGAGTCCACTCGCGCGTGAGTTTGCCGACCAATACATACGGCCTCGCTCCAAATTTGTCGTAAATTCACACAAATGAAGCGTTTTTTTTTCACTAAAGAGCGAATTATTACTCTTGGATCATTCGCTGACAGCATACCATTTTGTAAGAACAACTATGTCAAATTAAACGTACCTAGCGCTTCTTATTAGGGTTCCGTTTATGTCCGAGGTACTTAGAGTTAAAGTTGATCAGGCGCTTCGTCGACATCTATCCTGGTAGTTCCTTTGACATGCTTCGGTAACTTTCTTAACAGCGAAGCTGTTTAGCAAATCGTTCCTTGTGAGTCGATCCAGAAAACTATCCTCATCATAAACGGGTATGTGCCACAGAAACTGAGTAAGTCCCACTACTCACCACAGGTCCATTAAAAATGCAGAACACAACAGTTAGCCCAACAACAAGTGGCTACGAAGCGACGGCGGCGAGCAAAAGACCCCGAGTAGATACTAGAGAATGCTAGGAACGGGAAAGGCAATGGCGTCTGCGAGAAGACCGCCGAAGCGATGGAAGGCCTACGCCAACGACGACGTGCCCGTCGATCTATGAATGGTGCGAACGCTTGATTTCAGTGCAAGTTTCTTTGTCTGCATTTCGGACAACCGTGTCGTGTCTGTGCTTGTCTGTGCCTGTCTTTGCGCTTAGAATCAACGTAGAAACAACCAAGCATCACCTAGTTAAAGATTAGCAACAGCCTAGAAGCAACTTAGGGCCTCCATCACCTAGCTAAGGCCTAAACCAACCTAGAAGCAACCATATTAGTCTCCAGAATCGTCCAGTTTCACTGTTTTAGCCTTGCGCTTAGTGCAACGTCCACAAATTCCAGGTATAGCCATCGGCCAAAACGCGATCTTGCTTAGAGAAGCGACGCACACGCAGGAGGTGTTCACGGACACATGCGTTATTTCCGTTCTTGCGTTCATTCCCGACATCGACACCTGCATCTGTACCTTGGCCTGCGTACATCGATAGTCGTCGCTATCGCTGCACCGTTTTTCGGGCAATTGCAATTGTAGTGGTATATTTTCGAGGGAACTCTGCGAAAGTTGTAGTCTTCCTTCATAGTGAACGTGCAGGTGGACCTACTTCCAATTAATTTGGCTGTCAGCTTAGGCTTGCATATGCTTACGCTGTTCTTGTTAGGGTCAGCCGCGTTTCTATTTCCAGATGCGCAGAACAGTTGCTGACCAAGGAGCACACTGAAGAGAACAGCGGTCAGCGTCGGCGACCACATAATCTTTGGGATGAGTTCACGAATGTTCCGTGACCAGCTGACGCAAGGATGTGTACGGCTTGCTCCGACAACCCAAAGGATCCCCTGGCGTCGAACGTTTTCCTGTGGTCCCGTATGGCTTTGATTCCACTAGACGTTCGAGTGGTGATGCGAGACACTAAAAAAGACACCAGCACAGTGGATCTCTGGGTTAGCTACTGTGGGCCTTAAGCTGTGTCTTATCCAGTCACAACTACTCACTCTCAGTTCTTGGTCGTCGTTTGCATCAGAGTTTCAGACGGCGCTTGCCGTCCAGTAGTCACACACCACGTCCTCAGAATCAACCAATGGCCGCTGGATGGCCGTCGGTCACTTGCCTGCGTCACAAGTCGACGTACCGATTGCTGCTGAAAGTTCCTTCAGCAACTGGTCCCTTGATGTCGTCCCCGCTTTCCTTCTGCAGCTTTCAGTCCTGAGATTTGTCCTCCTTTGCTTCGGGTGGATGGAACTGTATGGAGTGCTTCCAGCTGATGGCCCACAAACCAACTGGATAATTCCACTTAAAGGGATCGACTTTGCGGCAAAGTAGGCTCAGGCGGCATGAAAGTTAAGAGCTCGAATACAGGTGCCACGAGTTCGAACCATCCTTTTATAGCGCGCAGGAACAGCGCTAGAGGCACATATTATCTTGCGTCATGTCAACTTCCTCGTTGACATCGCGTGTCTCTTTGTGTACGCGCGTGAGGACGAGGTTGCTACCCGACAAAATGACGCCTTTATGCGTCGTATCTGCAGCTTGTTTTCCTTATCGGCCTTGTTTCTAGCGCGAGGATAACTGTTGGATGTGACAGGTGCATTGACAAACTGATGAACACAAAAGGCTTTCTATGAAAGGGCTAGAACTTCCCGGTCGCGTCTTCTCGACAAACATCCCAGTAAACTACTGCACTGCCGGCGAGATATCCATGTTTCGCTCGGCTGGCATGTGCATGCTAAATGGTACCATGCACGTGATAGTCTACACACACACACACACACACACACACACACACACACACACACACACACACACACACACACACACACACACACACACACACACACACACACACACACACACACACACACGCACACACACATAGATAGATAGATAGATAGATAGATAGATAGATAGATAGATAGATAGATAGATAGATAGATAGATAGATAGATAGATAGATAGATAGATAGATAGATAGATAGATAGATAGATAGATAGATAGATAGATAGATAGATAGATAGATAGATAGATAGATAGATAGATAGATAGATAGATAGATAGATAGATAGATAGATAGATAGATAGATAGATAGATAGATAGATAGATAGATCCACTTTTTGTTTCGCTGCCTATTCTCTTACAGAATATAAAACAGCCGCGACAAGTGATACGTTTGTATGCGAAACATAGATGAAACAATATATAGGCACGCTTATGCACTTCGCAGAATACACATATATATATAACGGTTGCATTTTCATTTAGTGTTCGGAGAAGTATAACTGATCGCAGTTGAAGCGTACTGCTACAAGAAATAATCGATTACTTCTATGCCAGTTGTCGCGCTAAACGTTTATTGCCGTTGCAAAGCTACTATGGCGCTTAATATGAGCTACAGCGGCAGCGAGTGGCCCAGCGCACTGCAAGGTTGAACAGTGACGCCAATCGCGGCATATTTTCAAGTTGTCCGGGGAGAGCTTGACTGTTCCTATCAGCGCGCATCACTCCCTCTTGCTTGCTTTCACCCTCGGCCTCCTTTATATGAAGGAGCTTTTTGCCATTTATCTAGCTTTACTTAAGAAAAAAATCGAAGGTTGGGTATCAAGCGATGGCGGCAGTTATCACTCTTGAAGTGATATCACTACGAGGCAAAATGAGGGCGAACGTTATAGCAAGTGGGGGCGATGCGCGCTCGCAGAAACAGCCAAACCCTCCCATCAGGGCCGTAGCCAGAAATTTTTTTCGGGGGGGGGGTTCAACCACACTTTATGTATGTTCGTGCGTGCGTTTGTATGTGCGCGTCTATATATACGCAAGCAAAACTGAAAAATTTCGGGGGGGGTTTGAACCCCCAAACCCCCCCCCCTGGCTACGTCCCTGCCTCCCATGATAACTCAAAAAGATATCACGATCGGTGCCGTTGTAAAACCTTACAGTGCGCTTGGGCACACGTTCCCGTGGTGTAGCTCGTACTGAGCGCGATAGTACACTTAATAGGACGAGCTGACCTGGTGTTCCCATGTGTTCTCGCTGATCTTTAGAAGCTATTTATGCTGAGTAACAATGATTTTGTCAAATTCCTTGCACGAAATTCAAAAAATCGCAGGGAGTGGAAGATGGAAGCTACGATGAAAAAAATCCGTAAATAGGGGGTGGGTGCTCGAGCCGACGTTTCGACAAGTGGACTTGCCTTCTTCTCGCACGAAATTGTAACTCAATGGACCTCCGGTGTATCGACCCTTCAATAAACCAATCCGAACATCGATCTGTATTATCAATTTTACCTCGCGGTTATCTGGCAGTTCATTTGATTTGAAAAACATTTCCTCATCTGCAGGGTCGATATATCAGCGTAACCGTTGAATTATGAAGACTTTAGACCAATAACGGTGCAATTAACCTGGAGTTCTTGAAGGCACTGCCTTCAAGAGGTTCTTACATACACTTCCTGTAGTGAAATATATAGACCACAAAAATTGGCGGTGATCTCAAGGAGGATAATTGCTTACCTAATTAAATTGCCGTATTTACGAGAAAACTGCCTGAACTAGTTAGGGCCGCCTAATTTCGGTTAACCGGTGGCTATAATGTTGCCTTAATGATTATCAGTATTTGCTAGGGCTGCCTGGTGTTGTCTAGTAATAGTAACATTGTTTTTGTAAAATTTATTTCAGTTGATTCAGCCGTCTACGGATTATTTCAACATCAATACTAATGGGCTCGTGGATATTGCCGTTCCCGATTGAACGGTCTCCCTGCAGTCTCTCGTACTCACCGAGACTTATTCAGTCGGCACATCTTCTCTGCAAGCCTTTAGTTGATTGGCGTCATTCGTGTCGTCCCTATCTCTCGCTCGTCTTTTATATCTAATGAATTGTACTAATAATATTATTTGCTGGGCCTTTAAGTCCCGAAACTACGGTATGATTGTCAGAGACTCCGTAGTGGAGGGCTCCGGAAATATCGACCATCTGGGTTTTTTTCAACAAGCACCTAAATCTAAGCACACGGACCTCTAGCCACACAAGGCACGTGTGGCTAGAGGGGCCACTGTGGCCTCTTTACATGATACAAAGGACCTCGTGTGCATGATACATGAGTTCCAACATAACCATAACTGAGGCTCTAATTCACCACCGCAAAGGATACATGAGCTACGCAATACATGAGGTTCACCACCATCACAACGTAGGCTTTAATTCGCCACAGCAAAGCATACTTGAGGTACATGATATACCAGGTTCAGCATAACTATAACTAAGGCTTTAATTTACTGCAACAAAAGATAGATGACCTACATTATGCACGAGGTACAACACAATTATAACTAAGGCTTTAATTCACCACAAATGATACATGAGGTTCATGAAACAAGAGGCTCACCTCTACCACAACCTAGGCTCTAATTCAACACAGCCAGGGATACTTGAGGTACATGATGCAAGAGTCTCGACACCATGATAAGACAGGCTTCAACGCAATTGCCCCATGCTACTTGTGGCCGCTCATGTACCAGTAGAGATCATTCGAACGACTTAATTTTGTGTAGTGTTTCCCGCAATCCTAAATTTCTTCTTAAAGGCTACCGGATCTTGCGTAATCAGTGTGTCTTTACATATAGCGGGCTGCACAATACGGCACTATCCACGGGGCTGTTGAAGACGCCATCTATGCGCTCAGCTATATTTCGCCGCAGCGCTAAACAGGGCAAAATTACTCGACGACACACTGAGCTAGAAGTAGCTCTCCCGTTTTTACACATCACAAGAATTGCCTAGGTCCCTTTGTCGTGTTTTGATATATGTGACTCTGTCGCAGCAGATGTTTGCTCGCCTGCTTTGAAAGATAGCGCACACGCAGGAGGTGTTTACGGGTATGGAAGATCGTGTCGATGGGTCGTTGTTGAAGTATACTGGAATATGTATTGTGACCTGCGTGCAGCCATAGTCGCCGCTCTCGCTGCACAGTTTATTGGGACTTCTAGTCATATTCTATTCGGGATTTCTATTCATATTGTGTTCTTCCGTCGCATAGAACGTACAGGTGGACCTACGTCCCAGATGATAAGAGTCTGGCTTAGGATTGCAGATATCCGGACATTCGAGGTCAGGTTCCACTGCGCTCGCAATTTTGGCTGCGGAGGACACTTGCCGACCAACGAGCACAATGCGGAGAAAAGCTGTCAGCGTCGGCGACCACATTGCCTTTCAGAACAATCTGTACAAACAACCCGTGACCAGATGACGCTACGTTGTGTGCAGCTTACTAAGACGAGGCAGGTGCTCTGTTAGCTTTGAAGGTTTCCTGAAGGCCCTATGTGTCTTTCATTCCTCTAAACGCCCGAAGGACGATTCTATACACCAAAAGACGTTATACAAGGGGTTACAACAAGGGTTAAATTGTTCCGGCCGCAAACGGCGTGTCTCTTCGAATAATAACCAGTTAGTCACTGTCCTTGGTGATCAAGGTCCACCTTATTATCAGCCGGTGTTTACGAGCCAGGGATCAGACTTCTCGCCTGAACAATCAGCCGATGATCGGGGAATGTCCGTTGGCTTCTTGTTTGTCTCAGAAGTAGCGGATTCACATGTATGGCACTGTAGGCTGTGCTTAACTCCCGCAAACCAACTGTGCAGTTGTAGGTAAAGGGCGAATTCAAGGCTTCGTATCGCAGGCTGAGGTGGCCTGGAAGTTAAGAGCTGTACTAAAAGGACGAGGCGTGTGAACGAACCTTCTATAGCCAACAGTACCAAAGCGGAACAGGTACAAGTTACCTCGCTTCAGGACAACGTCGGTTGGGGTTTTTCGAGTCTCTTAAGATAAGGCGCTTGAACACGCGACTGTTACCCGACGAAGTGATGCCCTTATTCGCAATATCTACCACTTGCGTTTCCTCATCGGCATTGTTTGTTACTGCAAAGATAACGGCTAGAAACAACATGATGCTCTTATAGACGGACGGATGAAGACAAAAGGCTCTGTATAGGAAAGGCGGAACTTTTTGGTAGCGTTCCGATTGTGGGAGTATTACACCTTATTGGCATATGGAATGCTGCATTCTGAGCACAGGCCTCGGCGATACCTGTATTAAGCGGAACATTTGTGAAGGTGTCGAAAGAACCTTAAAGGTTTGCTGGTATTCTGCAATACGTTTTGCCGCAAGCTTTTCGATGGAGGCAAAATGCTTGAGGCCCGTGTGCTGTGCGATTGCAGTGCACGTTAAAGAACACCAGATGGTCCTGATGAGCCCTTCACAACGGTGTGCCTCACTATCATACCGTGGCTTTGGGACGTAAATTCCTAGATATTAAAAAAGAACATGGTTGATCCCTCCGTCAAAGGAATCGGTATGAAACGCAAGTGAAATGTCGTGTAGTCTTTGTGTGTGTTCGCTAGTACTATGGAAGCATTCAGCCTTCATGGAGCCCGATGTAAGCTCTCTCAGGCCGCCTGCAAATACAGCTGCGAGGTGTCCACTACGCAATAAATCATACCATTTATTGAAGTATCGAAGCACCCACTACGCGTTCCTAAAGTTACATGAAACCCTGCATAGCTGCTGAAATTCTTGTTGCTGCGGTGCATGACGATGAGGATGATAAATTATTGCACAGACCTTTGTAATGTGTGGGAAGCTTTAAGAGATACACTCGTTACGAAACTCGCGTGGTGCGACTCTACTCTTCTGTCATGCAACATTGCATCCGTTAACACGCTTTCTCGGAATGCGTGACGCTTGTATAAGATCTTTTTCCGAAAATGAATTAAGCAGTGGCATCGCCTTGCAGTAGAACGCGTGCTTTCCTCGCGGAATGCCTGGATTCGAATCCTGGTTTGGTTTTTTAACACGAAAGTGTTTTATGCCGCGGTCCACCAAGACTTCACTGACGTATTTCCGTCACGGATATACGTCAAACTACAGATGACAAAGAAAAATCAGAAGAAAAAGTTTCGTTGATTTGGATGACCTGGGAGTCGGACCCACGACCTCTAGGTCCGCGACGATAAGAGCCGAGCGCTTTAACCATTGAGTCACCGACGCGCATGCGTAAGGCTTCACAAACGCGCCTTATATCTCTCTCGCACCTTCTCCCTTTCACAGTGACTTTGGTTCGCGCGGGGTTGTGCCTCCGTCTGGGATCGGTGAAGTGAAGTACTGCCTCATGATCGTGGCCTCCGAGATTAGCTCCGGCAACACGCTGTTGCTTACCCGCTCGTTTTATGAGAAATCACGGCCAGGTTAGAAGGGAGACACGAAGCGCGTCGCGTTTACTTTCGCGTTTCTAGCCCGGCCGTGGCGTGATTTTTTTGTTAACTCTAACATTCCGTGGGATGGCGACCTTAGCCCGAGCTCAGCGTCTAATCAGTGATGCTCTTCTGGCTGTCACACCACTTGCTCTGAATACTCTCCGCCTGTGCGAATCTAACGGCCTGAGCAACGGCACGTTGCCGGAGCCAATCTCAGAGGCTGCGTCATGACACTAACGAGTGCCGACAGTGAGCGCTTTGGTAGTTTCAGTTTTTGGTCCTGTGGGAAGCAGAACGCCCTTGCTGCGTTCGGGTCTCAAGCTACAAACTCTGGCTCTCGCGTTCCTGAACCGCTGTGTGGTATATGCATGAGCGCAGGAGTAGGTTACCCTATTACTGGGGAGCACACGCCTTGGCGCTTCTCTCCTCAAATGGCGACGCTTTGAACGAGCGCATGTCGAGTACCAGTGTTATGTGCTTGCTGATGCCATCCTTGCGCGGGCTTCAGCATATGCTGTGTCCGGGTATATGTTAATTATTTCAGCTACCACAAGGGTTAAATCGCGATCTTTGACGTTAGTCATCGGAACGGAGATGTGCCAGTCGGCGTCAACGTGGGTGCATCCATGTCCAACGGTGCTATAGCTGCCAAACACCAAAAGACATTGCGCAAGCTCTCATATATCATTGTAAAATAAACAATCAGCTATATTCCTGTGAAGACATGGTGCACTTTCGTTGTATACCGATTCCTATGACGAAGGGATCAACCATGTGTCACTGTGTGCGATAGCTGTGACGGACCGCGGTGGCGGCAGCGGATAACTACGCCACAAAAATCGGCCGTTGTTGTGGACTCATAACACCTTACGTTGTGAAAGGCTTGCTATAGTATAGGAGCCGGAAATTTTCCAGTAGCGTTCTGTTTATGCAAATATTGCAGCTGTTTCGGGACAAAGGTGTGCGCGAAACTAAACCGTAAAAAAGATGCACATCTTCTGCCGTACGTTCTGCAGCATAACGACTACTTGCTCTGGAGAGCAAATCAGCGAGGCGCGGAAACACCCACCTTGCACGCCCCGCATGATCTGGGCAACCGCATTTTTCCTTGTGTGTGTAGCGGAAATGACGTCATCATCTTTGGAGCAGGATTACAAAATATATCAGTGTATACTTGCACGTATAACGCTTTCGTAGTTGACCAAATTAGGTAGAGATCTGGAGAGAAGAAGACCAATTCTAATATCTGTTGGTGCATTCGTCTTGAGTTGCTATTGTACTAAGACGTCTGTGTTTTTGTTTTTTTATATTCTAATAATGATATCTGAGCTTTTACGTGCCAAAACCACGGTATGATTATGAGGCATGCCGTAGTAGAGGGCTCCCGAAATTTCGATAGAGGCGAAATGCGACCGCCTTTTGGCCGGGATCGAACCCGCGACCTCACTTTCAGCAGCCAAGCCCGTGTCTTGCTTCTACAACTGAAAGTAGCATCGATGGTAATGTGGGAATATTTACAGGACTAGTTAACACTTGCGCGCGTTTTGACGAAGTGTGGCTTTAACCCTCATTGCCAGTGAATATAGTACGCAACCGTAGCTTCAAACATCTCCAGCTTATGTCACTCTATCGACAATGAATAAATCGGCGCTATTCTAAAAGGATTCCATACAAAATGAGGGCACACAAACACACAATCTCGACTAGCAGTTTATACAGACACCTAATATACATGAGTTACACGAAGTGTATAGCCACCACAACGTATTCTTCAACACAGCAAACATTGCAAAAATTTAATTTCAGTTTTTCATTTCTGTAAGTATAGAGGAAGGCCCGATAAATAGGTGGGAAATTTCACTTCGCGAAAATTCGGGCCCGCTGTACAGTACACAGCACACAGTGAGTAGACAGATTATAAGTACACACATGCCCATATACCTCACTCCATTTCACACTAACTACAAAAAATAAGGCATCTCCGTGCGGTAGTTTTACTATATAATTACTATGAGCGCTACAACAAAGGCTTTTGTAATACATTGCAGCATTGCAAAAAGTATGCGTACAGGTATAAGACTGAAACACATCAAACAACGCTTAAAAAACACGCAGTTTTTTAAGAAAATACAAATTGGTGATAAAAATCCTGTGACAGTAAGCCTCCTGTCATTTTCGCACACGAACTCTACGTCGAGGCGGCAATACTCTGTCCCACCTGAACCGACACTGTTGCAACAAATTGACAAATATTCAAGAATTAGTTTTTTAGTTATCTACTTGAGTGCAGTTATTCATGTTAAAAAGTTGGAGCGCCTCACAATTTATCGCATACCCACTTGTTTTTTTTTTTAGATACCAAGAACGAGTTCTTGAATTATACGAGTTGCGAAACTGCGTTCGGAAACCCGGGCATGCCCACAGCCGATTTTGCGGGAGCCTGGAGATTGTCGCGCCATCTGAGAGCAGAATTATAAAACACTATATACACGCAGGGCCGTGCCTGCGTGCGCTCCTCGCAAGCTGCTCAACGCCGCACGCAGCGCTGGCATCGTCGCGAGCGTTTATTAGTTTGTTTTTTGGTCAACAGCGGACGGAAAAATCAGTGCACCCTCGTGATTTCGGCCAATGGCGAGTTCGGATTTGGATACATGGGGCCTACGGGGAGTTTCACAACTCGTATGACTGAAGAACTCTGACGAAACTTCGCGCACGTAAGTCGAAATATTCAGCATTGAATTTTAAGGGCGATATCGAAACTATTCGGGCCCGCCGCGCACGAAACGCAACCACTCTGTTGAGTCAAACCGGAACTACCCGGGACAAAGAAGTGACGAAATTCTAACGAAGGCGCGTCGCGACCGTATCTCTTCCTGAAAGCCTTACCGGGCGCGATCAGTTGCGATATCGCCCTTAAAATTCGATGCTGAATATCTCCAATTAACTGCAACTTCCGTAATTTCTGAAAAAACGAGTATGCCATTAACTGGCCCGCACAACAACCTCCTAATATAAGCAACTGCCCTCGAGTCAATAATTAAATAGCTAATTAACCTGCTTTTGTTAATGAGCAGCGTCAATGTCATTTTAGCTGCGGAAAAGTATTTAAGCCTCGACAACGAGTTCATGTACGAAAATGACAGAAGCCTGGCGGTCACAGAATTTTAAGAGCAAACTTGCATTGTGTATAAAAGAAACACCCCGTATATCGCCGGCTTTCCGATACCAGATGATCCACCCGGCTGTTGAGAACAGCATCTATGCACTCAGCAGCATTTTGCTATGCACTAAACTCAGTGGCATGACTCAGCGGCACACTCATGGATAATACGCGTTGCCGCGTTTAGACATTGTAAAAATTGCCCATGTTCGCTTTGTTGTTCTTCGCGATCTGCAATTCTGTCGCAACAATTGTTTGCTGGCGTGCTTTGAGAGGTAGCGCACACGCAGGAGGTGTTGACGGACATGAAAGTTTTCGTCTTAAAGTCTTCGTTAAAGTATACTGGAATATCTTTTCTGACCTGCGTACAGCGATAGTCGCCACGCTCGGTGCACAGTTTGCTGGGACACAAGCAGCTGTATTGGTAGATTAACCTGGGATTTCTATTCTCGACGATGTCTTCCCTCACAGAGAACGTACAGGTGGATCTACATCCCATATGATGAGCGTGTGGATTAGGAGTGCATATATCATCATCTTTTGGACATTCGAAATCAGGCTCTAGTGCATGCCTACTTTCGGCTGCCGTGAACACTTGCCTACCAACGATCCCAGCGAGCACACAAGCTGTCAGAGCCGGCGACCACATTATCTTTGGGGTGAGTCTGTGCGACTGCTCCGTGACCAGATAACGCTAGGTTGTGCACAGCCTACTAAGAAGAGACAGGTGCTCCGATGGCTTTGAAGGTTTTCCGGTGGCCCTGTACGACTCTTACTCCTCTGGAGGTCCGAAGGATGACTCTAGGCACCAAAAAGACGGTACGCAGTGGGTTACAACACGTGTTAAATAGTTCCGGCGGCAACCGGTATCTCTTCGAATAATGACCAGTTACTTACAGATCTTGGCGATCGAGGCCCGCCTCAGTGTCAGCCGGCGCTTACGAGCCAGTGGTCGCACTTCTCCTTCGAAACAGCCAATGATCGAGGAATGTCTGTTGGCTTCTTGCTTCTGTCCGAAGTCGCAGTGCCTTTTGTCGTTGAAGCTTCTTTGAGCAAGTGGCCTCCTAATCTCTCCTCGCCTTCCGGAGCCTTCACTTCTGAGGTCGTTCTCGAGGGCCTTAGATGTATGGTACTGTAGGCTGTGCTGCAGTCCCGCAAAAAGGAAGTGAAGAGCTCGAATACAAATGCGACGCGTGAGAACGAACCTTTTATAGCCCACGGGAGCAAGGCGGAACTATGGTGGCTAGCGGAACTGGTACAACTTACCTCGCGTCGTGTCAACTTTCGCCGGGTATTTTCGAGTTTCCTATATAAGATTAGGCGATTGAACACGTGGTTGTTACCCGACAATGTGGCGCCTTTGTGTGATAGCTCCTGATAGGCATTGTTTCTTGCTACAAACATAACTGCTGGAAGCGACATGCTGGTCTTATTGACAAACACAAAAGGCTCTGCGCAGGAAAGGCGGAAGTTTTCGGTATCGTTTTGATTGCGCAGACATTGCGCCTGCTTGGAATATGGGACACAGCATGCAGTGCAAAGGTATGACACGTTTGCGAAGTGGTCGACTGAATCGTAAAAATGTGCTCGTATTCTGCAATACGTTTTTCCACAAGCGTTTCGACGGAGGCAAAATGCTAGAGGCCTAGGTACTGTACGATGTCAGTGTACGTTAAGGAACACCAGACGGTCGAAATTTCCGCAGCCTTCCACTAGAGCGTGCCTCATAATCACATCGTGGTTTTGGCACGTAAAGTCCCAAATGTTGAAAAAAAAAGAAGCTTAAGAGAGCTTCGCACTAATTGTGCCGAGCCTGAAGGAACAGCAGGGCTGGGCTGCCTTCGTTGCTTCTCTTTATTTTTCTCTTTATTTTTGTCTCTGTTTCTATCGATTTCCTTTTTCTGTCTCTATTTTTTTTCTCTGTTTTTCTCGCTCTTTATGTTTCTTCGCCTTTCTCTATGTTTCTTTCTCTCTCTCTTCCTATCTACTTTTCTCTTTCTTCCTTTTCTTTCTCTCTCTCTGCCTCTGTGCTCGTTTTCTCACTCATCCTAGTTATTACAACCCACGCCGGACATATCGGTGCAGCGGGAGAACACGTTACGCGAGCGAAGCAGAAGACGGAGAAGAGGGTTAATGCGTTGCATGCGGTTGGGACAGCTGTGCCAGGTGGTTGCTTGGCAACGCGAAGTGACGTCGTCGCAAGGCGCTGTTTCTTGCGCACCCCTTGACGACGGACCTCGAGCTTACACAGATCCGCTGTTCGAAATTCAGGGGCCCTTAGCCTATTGGAGAAGGCGGGGGGAGGGGGCGTGGCAAGCGAATTTTCTTTGTTTATTTCGTTCTATCGTATTATGCAAATCTTCTTCCTAACTTTTTCCCTCCTTTATGACGGCGATCGGACCTTCATCCACCTGATTAGCAGCGCAACTCTCAAAGTAAAAACGACAGTCATGCATTCATATCCAGGTAATAGTGACAGGGGGCAACGTGAAATAACAAGTATCCGTGAGAAAAGATCAGGTTGCCATATCAGAAACGGCTGATTGCCTATACAAGCCCACGATCGAGAGAGCATCCGTTATTGGAAAACGGCACACATGTGACCACATGTGACCGGTGCCCCTTCGAGGGTCGCATTTATTTAGGCTCGCCGGCGCCCTCGCGTACTACGCCTCCGAATTATGTGAGTTGTAAAAAGATATGTTTCGCCGCATAACCTAGCTTAAGAGGTGGCGATCAAAAAAATCTTTTTTGTTTGTTGACCTAGAGTAATGAAATTTGGCAGGCATACTAAATAGTGTCTCGAATAGCTATATACGAAGTTTCATTGCGATATCTCGACTAGTTTTCAAATTACACTGTGTTACATAATCTGATGACATAGTCTGCTGGTGAAAAGCCTAGCATTGTAACAAAACATGCCAGGAAGGTCCAAGTGGTTTTGATCTTTGCTCAAAAGAACACTACACAGGATTACATTATTAAAAATTGTCTGTTCCTTTTAGTTTTTTTACAAATAACATACCCATCAGTTTCATGTATTGCATCAGAACTTCTCATGCACTAATTATCACATACAAAAAGCTAAGCCCTAAGCAAGGTAAAGAATAATGTCATCCTGTCAACAAAACTTCAAGGATTAAAATAAAAATACGGTATCAAAATCTGTGTAGTAGTTGCCAAGATATCTGCTCCACGAGCTGAGCAACATGCCAAAAAAAAAAAAACAGTATTGAGAAAACTGCGTTTAAAGTTTGGCCTTCTCTAAAACACCAAAAGATTGTGATCTTTGGTTTTTTTTATGATATTTCACTTCTTGGACATGTGGCCTTTCTCCAGTGTGCCTTTGTTCTTTTTTCATAACCTTCTTCATTTTTTGATCTACAAAAAACCAGAATGGATTTCAAACCAAGTTCTGTGTATGAAGAAGTGGTGTGATAGACATGACAGAAAAGAAGATATTGCAATCTAATAAGGCCATATACTGAAATAATTACACATATTTCTTGTATTTATGCTGTCATTAGCATAATTAACTCTTTCTTATTGATTACAGTTAATCATAGAATAATTTTTATAAAGAGAGAGGTTTGTTGTGACAGAAAATGGCTCACACCATGACAGCCGATGCCTTCGTTCCAAATAACAAACAGTTATGGCCAAGACATTAGTGGCACAGGGATTTTTGAGCAGTTTATTCAATGACGTGAGTCGGGCAGATAAAAATTCATCCCCCTGCTTCCTACACGTTCTTCTGCCACCCTCGCGTATGAAACGTATTATCATTCGGCCGACCGCGGCAACGCTAGTCTACGAGGCTTTCATTGTTTCAGAACATTCATAAACGCCTGCAGCGATACCAAGCACGGCTCCAAGCACGTCTAAATTACATCACTAGTGCTTATTGACAGCACTCTGACCGCGAAGTGCTCGGCCGCGGGGTCCCTGGAGCCGGCACGTGATGTGCTTGGTGGCGGCGTTCGGTGACGATGCGCGAATGCGAAGCTACGATGACGAAAAATCTGCGCGCGGTATACTTGGTCTCGCATTTTCGGGTGCCGACGCGCGAAATTGGCAGCCCGCGGGTAGCCAGATGTAGCCACAAGTGGAAAATCGAATAGGCCCATTGCTACTGCTGCTCCGAGCAGTCCGTGGCCGTGGGGTCTGACGAGCTTGGCTGTGGAGTTCACTGCCGATGCGTAAAATGCCCACCCGCAGTTCCAAAGTGCCGGCGAGCGATGTGCTTCTTCGCTTGCGAAGAAGCACATAGCCGCGGGTACGCTAGCGCGTTGTTGTTGCCCGCAAAGTTCGAGGTTCGTCTCGCCAAACGGCGCCGTGAGCGGAGTTAGGCCTATAGTGACGACTCCGAGCAGTAGATGCGCAGGCCGTGGTGCCGGATGCTTCAAAGTGCGTAATGCGTGGTCGTGAGTACAAAGAGTCGTCCCGCGATGGCCTTCGTCACGATGTCAGAAGTGCCGATAAGCAGAACATCTAACCGCGAATCCGACGCTGAAGTCAACGCTAGAGTCGGTCCGAGACGCGCGTTTGCGATGTTCGCTAGGAGCGCGGCGCACCATCGTAATCAGATCGAACTTCCTCTTGCAGCTCCAAACTAAAGCGTAATTATATTCTAAGTGATCGTTGAGCCGTGAACACAGAACAATTGCGAACGTGTCACGAAGTAGCGCGATTCTCGACAGCGGTGAACTCGCGACGCGCAATCGGCAGACGACGATCTCCCGGAGCGAGCATCGGACCAATGGCGAGGCGAGCTGGGGCAACATGGCGAACGCGGCCAATCGGAGGCCTCGGAACGACTCTCAAGTGTTTGCTTTTTGTGCGCTTCTTTCTGAATGGAGGAGCCCGCTGAAGCGGGGAATTTGAACACAGAGAAATGCCCTTTCCTACAAGCCCAAGAAGTTGGTTCGCGGTCGCTCCATCGCGGTGCTACAATTTTTTGAAAATCGCTGTTTTTTTGCGACTTTCACAATAATTTTCGCCACCTCGAAGGGCAAAACAAATTTTTCGAAGCACTTCTGGGTGGTTTTCAGTGTAGATATTTTGGAATCAGATAGAAGAAGGGTTCCAGAAACTGAAACTTTGATTTTCAGAAAATCGATTATTTTTTCCCGTTTTTCGCGATACGAAAGCCGCGTCCCCCCTTGCTCGGCTTGTCGTCCATCCACTCTCATGTCGCAATGTCATGCCATCGGAGGCGTATGTCATGCAGTACTCAATGTCTAAAGCAAGGCTACCAAAGCTCAAAACCAGTGCGAAATAAACTAACAAGGTCTAAGATACAATGAACTACAGAAATAGCCAAAAATTAATCGCAATAATTTTCCCAAAATCGCGGAATGCGCTTCTGAAACATCCGGCTGATACTCGCGCTGCCTAAGAGATGGCGCCAGCGCCTCGGCAAGCGCGCGACTGCCGAGGCGGTGGCAAGCACGCGATTGCCAAGGGAGTCGCTAGGTTGCCCGTGCTACGCACTTACTCAGGTTTCACGGCAGTGGAGCTGCATTAAGCGCAGGATTTAGAACTACTGCAAGACCTACACAAGAACGACATTAGCGCTGCATTAGCTCTGCATAAGCACACACAAATCGGAAGCAACATCACTATTCCCGCACCTATGTTCATGTCAGTCGTCATATTTCAGAATCAGCGCTAGAGGTACTACTGTGTCGGCAGCGGCCTAACCTACACAGGTCGCCTAGCTATTTTAGTCTTCCCGAAGCGGGCTTTGGGAACGTCGCATGGGGGAACTTGAGGATGGGCGCGGGCTCGTTCATCTATATCTCAGTAGCGCTTTTGACCGAGGCTGATGTTGGCTTGAGGTGTGAGGGCTTTGGCGCGTCGACATGTACTCCTGGATTGCAAAAGGGCGTTCTCTGTTTCTTGGACAAAATACGTTTACGGAAAAACTTCGGAGTCCTGCTTGGTGGTATTCGCACATCCGGTACAGGTGGCCAGCATTGCCGCAGTGAGAAAAGCGGGATTCGATCAGGAATGCACTGTGACTCAGCATTCCGGTCTCTTCGTCGTTAAACGAAGTTCGGGTAGATGTGTAGGTGCCGTGACGAAGGTACATCCAGACGTTTCCCTGAGTACCTCGTCATACGAGATCGCTGGATGCACCGGTAACGACGCTTGAGGCTGTGCTTGTGGGTGCTGCTTACGGACTGCTTACATAACTCCTTCGCGAAGCACCTCTGCCTACGAGGAGATCGCTGCTGCATGATTTGTTGTTTAGCTGCTGCGCCTAGAGCTCTTCTCGAACCACAGATCGCGCTAGTTCTCGCACGCAAGACATGAATGCTGTCCCCGAATACTGCTGACACTCCTTCCACAGATGCGACGTTTGCATTTAGGTTGTAGAGCCTTGCTCACCGTTGCAGTGGTTTTTTCATCGTTTTCGCCTCAGAGCGGAATTCGGCGACGGTGAGGGGAGGGCTTCGAACGAAACCAGCAAATGGCTCTTGCTTTACACCGCGCATCAGGTGCCGGATCCTCCTGCCGTCGTTCATGCTTGGATCAGCCCGGCGAAAGAAGTAGGACATAATTTAGACGCACACTGCCACGCTTTCGTTGTTTCGCTGGCTTCTCGCTTGCAGAGCGGCCTCAGCTCTGTCTCTGTGGTCCCTGCTTGCACCACGCCCAGTATCTCCCGCCAGAAATCGTCGCACGGCAGAAAAGCACCTTCATCGCGTACGGCTAGGGCCTGTGTCGTCATGGCCTATTCATAAAGTACTTCCTATCACTCTATGGCCGATTCTTGTTACGGTAGCGTGCCGATGTCCGCTGGGAGGGTGCGCGTAGTTTATAGATTGTTACATGGCTTGCGTCAATATCACTCTATCGACAAGAGGTAAATCGGCGCTGTTCCAAAAGGTTTCGACATAAGACTAGATAAAACACACGCGCACACATTCTCTCGACAGGCAGTTTATTCAGAAACCTAGTGTACACGAGGCACATGAGGTTGACCACCACCACAGCGTAATGTTCAACGCATTAAACATTAAAACGATTTCAGTTTCAATATTTTGTTTCCATAAGAATGAAAGAAGGTCCGAACAAAAAGCAGTAATTCTCACTTGACCCGCTGTAAAGGCATACGCATACAGAGAGTAGAGAAAATGTAAGTACACACATGTGCTTGATCTATACTAATTTTCACACCAAATACGAAGGATAAGGTATGTTCTAGGTTATAAAATATTACTCCCAGTGCTACAAAAAAAAAGAGGACAGACATCCTCGAAACAATTCGATGAAATACCACCGTGAGCGTTACAAAAAGCAGACATACGGTTTGAAACAGAACAAAGAGCGTGTAAAATATGTGATAGCAGTCAAGCTAAAGACACACGCTATTTACCGCTCATACTCCACTGTAGCTAATTCTGAGGACCGATTGACATATCACGAATCTTACGCCTCTAACGGACTCATAATAGTTTACATGGTACTGAATATATCTCAAATACAGGGTTTTTGACACTCATATCTGTTGTGGGAATCGAGCGCGCCCTTCCCTTTGGCGCCTCGTTCCCCAGCTAGCGCGCGTTGGCCCCGCGCGGCTCGAGCGCCGGGAACCGCCTTAATCGGCAGAACACGGCGGCAGCGCCAGGCCTCTTTGTCTGGTGCGAGCCATGCGTCGGCTTCCCGGCGCACGGGCACGCGTCCGGGCATGCCTCGACATGCTCACGCCACAAAGCTAGCTTACGTCACTGCGCAACGCCTCATTGGCCGCCAGTGACAACCCCCTTCCCCCTTGAGCTCGCTTCTGTCTCGCGCGGGCTTGCCCGCGTGAGATGCTCCCAGGCTAGCACGAGAGGTTGACGCGCTGCTCTAGCAGGCGGCTTCTCGTTCGTGTGCTCGACTGCTGCCCTTTGTGTGATAGTCGTAGCGCCGCTGGCAAGCGTACTCGATCGGTCTTGCGGAGTTCCCTTTACGGCCTGCAAGCCCGTGACTTTCGTACTGTGCTGCATCTTGGGTTAATAAACCCGTGCTGTTTGTTGACATCCTGCCTCGAGTGCCTTTTCCGCGCCGTGCCGGAGAATCGACGAACCCGGCCGTAGCGTCTTTGTTCGCTGCGGCAGTGGAGAACGTCGCGTCCCTTGCCGGTCGCCTCGTAGGGTAAGCGTCTCGCAAACCTATCTCCACATAACTGGCGCCCAACTTGGTTTCGGCACGGCATCAGAGCAGTCCCCCTCGAGGCGCTCGTTCCTGCTCCATCCCGTGGCGACGGACTTGATCTCGTTCGATGCGGACGACGCCGGCAGCACGAGGTAAGCTCGCCTTAGCGGCCCTCGGCTCTCGGCCACCGGGAGAGATCCCGTCTTTGGGGCCTCCTTTGGTGATGGCCGCTCGAATGTGGACTACAGTCTTAGCCTAGCCAGTTTCGGGTTTTCTCAGCTGGTCGAGACACACGCGGAGCACGTGCTTTCGGGCCCCTCCAATGCGTCGTCTCCGCTCGCTGGCCTTCCTTTGTTAGCGGCGCAGCTGAGTGACCAAACCGCCGCACCGGAGCGTCCCTACTTAGGCCACATGGTGCTGGCATTCACACGCTCGCTGTCCCATCGTTGTCACGAGCGTGAAGGGTTGACAGTGTCGTCCGCGAGCCCGCTCGCATAGGCAACACCGTCGCCGCGTTTTCCGACGATCATGTTCCTCATGCGCGCCTGGGCGACGTTTTCGGCAAATGTGAGTAACCGCGCTCCGTCGTCGATTCGTTTGCCCGTCGTGTGAGGTATCGTGCATCCGTCGGTGCGGAAACCCTTCTCTTCTCTGTGCCGTTTATTGGCCCCTTTGGGTCTGGCGTGCATGGCGGAGAACAGGCGTGCGACCCTCGAACGGCGGCGCCTGCCTCGGAGCCGCTGCACACAACTGCGGCACAGCTCCAGGCAAAACGCTGCCTTCCATCTCGCGAGCAGCACCGCTGTTTCGTGCGGCACTTCGCGGTTGGTTGTGCATGGGAGAATCGCGCGCGCCGACAGCGCTTTGTGCATCTCCCTGGTCTTTCGCTGCCCGTGATTCTCGGTCGCGTCTTTCTCGCGCGCACGGGTATCGTGAATGACTTCCCAAGCGGTGGCTACGGGGTCGTCCCTTTCGGCGCCCTACAACCACTTGCAACCCTCGTAGTGGCTACCGCTGCCTTTTAAGTTCGGGACGCCACTCGAGATTTCGCACGCCGGAAACTTGTCTGCTATGTCGATGGAGTGCCATTGGTGGAGGAAACGAACCCCATGGCGCTAGTCTGGCTTAAGCGCTTGCGCGAGCCCTCGGGCCGCCTCGCTCGCTGGGCGTTGACTTTGCAGCGGTACAACTTTGTTGTGCGCTACCGGAAAGGGAGTTCAAACGTCGTGGCTCACGCCTTGCCGCGTGCCCCCGTTTCGATGTGACACTTGTGTTCGCCACTCCCGAGAGCAATCGCATCGAGTAGACTCCGGGGCCTTTGGCTCCAATGGGTCCAAAGGAGCGAACGCCGACGGCGAATTGACTTTTGAGTCGATCGCCTCGGGTGAGCACGTCACTTCAGCCGGTATCCTGTTAAGCAGAGAAGAGATACCAAAGGCACAGCAGTGCGATCCGTTTTGGGCTCCAAGAGCCGTGCTCCCAAGGAGCGGGCGCGTATTGACAGTCTGGTATTGCTGTCGGCGCCGTGTGCCGTTTACGCAGTCTGGTATTGCAGCGGGCACGTTGGATTCGCATCTGTTTGTCGCCGGCGGAGTTCTCCCGCGCTCCACATCCCACCAGAGGAAGCTCCCCAGGAGTCTTTTAAGGTGGGGGTACCCCGCAGTCTAAGGAAAGCCACCCTCGGCTAATTCCACGACTCGCGGTTGGCCGGACATACGAGTGGCCGTAAGACTTTCTAAAGTTGTGCCGCTCTGCTACCTGGCCAGGCATTAAACGTGACGCTCTTCACTCCACGTGTGATAATGCGTGAAGTCTCGTGCGGGCAAGCCCCCCGGGCTCATGCAGCCGCCCCTCGAACCCTTTCGTTGCCCGCAGCAGCGACTTGGGAGAGGGGGAGACGGTCACACAACCGCAGGAAAACCGTAAAGCTGGCCCCAAGTCACGCCACCGGTACAACCTGCGGAAAAGCACCTAAGCAACCTTTCTCCCACTGACAGGTAGCTGGACTTTATTCCATACCTTGACAGTGAATGGAGAATAACCGCTAAGGTGCGGCGGCACACGTCTGGAAGTGGTAGAAGGCCCTCTTGGCCAAAAATACCCTCTGACGTGTTGTCCAAGCCATAACCTGGCAAGCGCCCCATTTTGCTGGGCAGCACTGTCAGGCAGGCACCCCTTTTGGGCAAGCCGGCTATGCCGGGGCCACTCCTGCTTCGCCCTGTCGTCCTCCTGCGCCTGGCTAAACCGTGCCGCCAGCCTGTTGCTGAACCTGTGGCCTGCTGTTCCCTGGTACATCCTGCGGGGGCCTGGTTCCTGCCTTCTGGCCTGCAGACACCACCACCCGGCCTTTCCCACCTGGCAGCTTCGGCAGCCGCCCTCGGCGGCTGGTCCGCCCACTCAAGCTTTGGCCCAGGTCCGAGCGTGGTCGCTCCGGCCTCCATTCCTGGCTGCCTGCTGTTCCGGCCTGCCGTTCCTGTGTGGCCCCGTCCCAGCGACTTTCGGCGGTTGGCTGCCGCATGCAACTAGCAGCCACGCCTCGTATATACCCGGCTGTCAGCCTCTCCAGTCCGGCAAACTTCAAGCGGGCTGGCTGCCCGCCCTTGTGCAGTCTTGACCCCGTTTCTCCTGGGCTGTGGACCTTCTTCCCGGCGGTGGGCTCTCCCCAGTGGTTGACGTGTGGTGGAACTTTCGGTGGAACTTTTGTGTGGCCATGGCCAACCTTTGGGCTTGTACCTTCGGGAAGACGACACCCCCCTGTTGGACTTTGCCCCGTTGGCCAGCCCCCTTGCGGCTGAGCTGACCTTGCCATTTGGCCTCGGCCAGCCTCTTTCACAGGCTGGCCTCGGTCTTTAGGAGGGGGGAATGTGGGAATCGAGCGCGCCCTTCCCTTTGGCGCCTCGTTCCCCAGCTAGCGCGCGTTGGCCCCGCGCGGCTCGAGCGCCGGGAACCGTCGTTAATCGGCAGACCACGGCGGCAGCGCCAGGCCTCTTTGTCTGGTGCGAGCCATGCGTCGGCTTCACGGCGCGCGGGCACGCGTCCGGGCATGCCTCGACATGCTCACATGCTCACGCCACCAAGCTAGCTTACGTCACTGCCAACGCCTGTCCTCATTGGCCGCCAGTGACAGCCCCCTTCCCCCTTGAGCTCGCTTCTGTCTCGCGCGGGCTTGCCCGCGTGAGATGCTCCCAGGCTAGCACGAGAGGCTGACGCGCTGCTCTAGCAGGCGGCTTCTCGTTCGTGTGCTCGACTGCTGCCCTTTGTGTGATAGTCGTAGCGCCGCTGGCAAGCGTACTCGATCGGTCTTGCGGAGTTCCCTTTACGGCCTGCAAGCCCGTGACTTTCGTACTGTGCTGCATCTCGGGTTAATAAACCCGTGTTGTTTGTTGACATCCTGCCTCGAGTGCCTTTTCTGCGCCGTGCCGGAGAATCGACGAACCCGGCCGTAGCGTCTTTGTTCGCTGCGGCAGTGGAGGACGTCGCGTCCCTTGCCGGTCGCCTCGTAGGGTAAGCGTCTTGCAAACCTATCTCCACAGTGTTGAACCCATAGGGAATGACATGCTTTTCGTTGCTTCTGTGCTCCCAAATAAATTCGCCAAACTCGGCCGTCCAGCAATCACGCAAGTTTCTATACCACTTGAATGGATAATTAGACAAATCTATATGACATACGTAGAACTTAAGACAGTGCAAGAGAAGGCACACCACTAAGAAAAGAGCGCTGACAACCACGCTGTAATCTGTACTACCTCATTTGCATAGGATATATTATGAGACAGGGCAATGCAGAACATGTCGCGGCCTGCTTATATATTCGCCGCTGCACCACAACTTTTGACGATGTCTCCTTAGGTGCAACTAATTTTACAAGACTAAAGAAAATTGCAATACACTTCTGAATATGCAAAAGCTGGAATTTTTCACTTTCAAGAACAACAAATCCAGATGCACCAGTGTGCGAAAAAAAATTCTGTAAAAGCATCGCCACAATGAACAAATTCCAAAAGTATTTCACGTTGGTTTCATTATACGTTTCAAACGATCCACCCGTTAATACCAGATCAATGAAAACACCGACATTTTTTATGACTTCTTCATCCAACTAAGCCTTCTTCAATATCAGTTTCATGAACGTAGTCCTTAGGACAAGAATTGCTCGACAGATTCATTGCGGTGATGTCTTCATTTTCGGGTACGGTCGCGTAGAAATCCATCTGGTATTTCATTATTCTATCATTGTCCGGACCTGCAGGGCCGCTTTTAGTGGTAGCGCACACACAGGAGGCATTCACTTGCTCCTGAATAACTGTAGTCTTCGCGTCGAATCCCTGAATCCCTGTATCCTCCTGAAGAACCGAAGTCTTCGTGTTGAATCCCTGAAACGCTACCTGCAGTGTTTTCGTGATCTGCACGCAGCGATAGTCGTCATGGTTGGTGCACCGAGAACTGGGACAATTGCAGCTGAAGTGGTATATTTTCGGGGGAACTCTTCTTAAGTTTTCGTCCACAGCCACGGTGAAAGGGCAGATGGACCTCTCACCCAGGGTTTCCCCTTTCGGCCGAGATTTGCAGATGTCTCCACTTTGGTTGTTAGGGTCAGCTGTGTTTGCATTTCCGGATCCGGAGACCAATTGCTGACCAACGAGTGCGATGAAGAGAAGAGTGGTCAGCGTCGGCGACCAGATAATCATCGGGATCAGTCTATACGAATGCGCCATGGCCAGATGACGTAAGGACGTGGTTGGATCGCTCAGACCAGACAAGCGGTCTGTTGGCTCGCAAGCTTTTCCGGTTGTCGCCCGTGGCTTTCCCCCTGTCGACCTTCTGAAGATGAGGCCATGCACCACTATTGGTCGGAACAGTACTTCAACGTGTCATGGGCTGCCGCTCGCGACATGCACCGCTGCGAATGAAAACTGGTCACTCACAGGTATTGTGTATCGTCACGGTGTCTGAAGGCGACGAGCGTCGGAGTGCCGTAAAGGACTTCTCAATCGGCCGATGATCGCGTATTTTTGTAGGTTACGCACTTACTTGTGTCCGAAGTCACAGTACCTATTGTCCTTGAAGCTTTCTTCAGCAACTACAGCCTCCTAACGTCATTCACACTTGCTTTCCGCAGCCTTCAGTTAACAGGTTGTCCTCGCGGCACTGTAAGTTGTGCTCGACGCTAAGGTAGCGCTAGCCAGCAGGTTAGTTACAATTAGAGGTAGCGACTTCGCGACTTAGTAGACAGCAGCGTGAACGTGAATAAGAGTTCGAATACAAGTGCGACGCTTGAGCCCGAGCCTTTCATAGCCATCAGGAAGAAAGCGGAAGAGCTACACAGTACCTTGCATCCTGTTACCTTGCGTCGTGTCACCTTGCTAGATAATATTTGGAATCTTTTAGAGCGTGAGCACGCGGGTCTAACCCAGTGGCGTGACATCATTATTCGTCATTTCTCCTGCGTGTTATCGTTATCGGCATTGTTATTTACCGCGAAGATAACTGCTAGATGTGTCAAGTGGGTCCCAATGAACTGATCAAGTGAAAACGGCCTGCTGTAAATTACCAGGAACTTTTCGGCAGCGTTCTGTTTATACACATCTTGAACCTGATTGGGGTATAGAACGTTGCATTCAGAGCAAACATGTATGTGCAATTCGGATCGACCCAAGCTGTATGGTGTGATTCGTTTCGGAACACAGTAATTATGGCTTTTCCCCTGCAAATAGGTAAGAATAGAAACTCACGGCGCATGTTGTGTACGTCTGTGGACCCCGTCCAACAATTATCATGCTTGAACGACCAGTCCAAGGTTAACCACGTCTGCTCTATAATTAGTCCAGTTTGTTGCTGTATTGCCTCTGAGACGGGCGTAATTCGCCCGGCGACAAATGAATAGCGTGCATGATCCATTCCTCGGAGCAGAAGGAATAGAAAGCGATCGCTATTTATTGTAACGTTGCGTAAGTACTACAAGGTGCAGTAAAGGGTTAACTCTTTGCGATACGCATTGTGATAGATTGTCCATAAATGTGTGACATTTACATAATTTGATGACAAAGTTCTCGATACCCAATTTAAAGCAAGTGGAAGTGTTAGAATAAAGTATGGTGTGTTTGAAAGCAATTAATTGTAATGACATCATAAATAATTATCTAATTATTCTACAGTCAGTCATGCTATATATCTTCATGAACCGAGTTCAACGACCTATTCTAATTACATGGGAGAGCCAGCTGCTGGCGGCGGGTATTCCTAAAAAGGGAAAAAAATTTTCGACATTCAAGCTGAAACGAACCACGCCCAACATTTGTTAAACAAGGTACTGCATTCATTAAATGGATCGTGCGTAGCAAACTATTTCAACCAGAAGTTACATAAAAGAACTTGAGGCAACGAGAATGCTTAATTTACCATTAGTACAATGTTTGTGGTCTCTTCCTTGCCAACAGTGCACAGAATTGGCAACAGCAAATCGCGCCTCCAAATGACGCTCGAGATACATGATTCTGCAGGGCTTTCTCGGAGCCGAGTGTGCACAAAACTACCGCCTAGTTGAAACCACGCTACGATATTCTGCGGCCGAACGACTCAGGAGAAGACACAGCGATAAATGAGTGCTGAAATACATGCGCGGATTTGCGAACGAACCTTATATGTTCTATAGTAGTGAAATGGAGGATGGACATTATCATGCTTCGTGTCCAGCCTCTTGGTGAATTTTCGAGTCTCAGAATTATACGTACGACAGGAAGTGACCGCAGAGCCAAACCATGAGACCGAAAGTAACTAGTACAATAAGAATGGGGGGGGGGGGGCGAATTTGGCAGGTATTCCCAAATCACGAATGGTAGTTTACCACTGCACCTCAAGTGAAAGGTCTTACCGATGCTAATTTACGGAGCAGAAACCTGGAGGCTTACGAAGATGGTTCAGCTTAAATTGTGGACAACGGAGCGAGCCAGGGCAAGGGACAAGGAAAGAACATAGTGGGTCAGGGAACAGAGCAGTGTTGTCTTAGTCGAATCAAGAAAAAGAAAGGGACATGGGCAGGGCATGCAGCGCGTAGGCAAGATAACTTCTGGTCATTAAGAGTAACCGGCTAGATTCCGAAAGTAGGAAACCGCGCGAGGGGGAGACAAAAAGTAAGGTGGGCAGATCAGATTAAGATGTTTGCGGCGGTAACGTGGCCCCGGCAAGCACAGGACCGGCTTAATCGGCGAAACATGGGAAACGCCCTTGGCCTGCAGTGGCCGTAGTCGGGCTTACGATGGTGAGGATGAGGTACGTGCATGAAGTCGCGCCTGTTTTCCCACACAGTGACGCTGTCGGCAACTTCATATAATATTTGTTTTCCACATTGCTTCTGCAGGCAGAAGATTCGCCCTTAATATTCGTAGTGGGGCTTGTTGATGAAATGATCAATACGAAAGGTCTTCTAGGAATAAGGTGGTACTTCTGACTCGAGTGTGCTTATCGAAAAAAATCACAGCATATCCACGGGGTGAATGATGATGAGTGGGGCGAAGCTACGGAGGGAATCATCTGTAAACCGTGAAACTCTTCCGTGAAATGCGCCCAGTACATAATATAAAGAGTGTGAAACATCGTGTATATATTAAACATCAAACTTTTATTGTACTGTTGGTTTACGTGGTACCTTCATTATCACTTGTGATCGGTGAAATGCAAGGAAGAAGTCCGCTCCCGAGCGAAAGAGCGCCAAGAGCGATCGCATTTCCCGCTCGCCCTGTGGGGATTAAAGGCAAGGCTAGAGGGAAGACAGGACGCGCGTTCCACGACGCGAGGTCGGTAGCATGCCCAACGAAAGCCAACGGAACGCGATCGTGCAAGTGCTCCGGCTTCGCATCGCCTCATGGTTCCATTTAGCAACACCGCTCAAGGTGTGCCTTGCGTTTTTCGTAGAAATAATTTCTTTATCATGTACATTAAGACGAAAAGTTGAAAGCTCAGTAGAGTGTATCGCCCGCAAAGTATGTCTTTTAGTGTGATTTAACTCTCGTACGGCAGGGTCCTCGCGCCGTTGCCGGTCCACCTCGCCCGTTGACGATTGGGCGAGGTGGCTACATACAACTACTACTACTACACTTCAAGAAAAACATCTGGCGTTCTTTCGTTCTGCTTTTACAAAACATCTGGCGTCTTTCGTTGGTTTATTTCATCAATCAACGGCGTTTTGAACAAAATTTTTATTGTTTAATCACGCACAGGAGAAATCTCACCAGGCACTACCTTGGAGGTAAACAATGGCTGCTAATGGGAATGAGAGACAGAAGAAGTCGGCTTTTAGCTAACACTTACACTTCTACTTCTACTAACGTTTCCTACTGGAACATGCCAATGGCTGCTAATGGGGAATGAGAGACAGAAGAATTCGGCTTTTAGTTAACGCGCACGCTGCGAATTTTTTATTGTTCAACAACGCACAGGAGAAATCTCCCACCGGCACCACCTTGGAGGTCAAAGCGTAAGACTTGTTACGGACTACTACGATGACGACGACTACGAGGGACGAACGGGTGCCGCCTTAAGGAGCTTCGCCCCTAAAAAGTGCTCAGTTTTGGGATGCCGAACGCTGAATTCTCTGGCTGCCCGGCCTTCCCTTGCAGTCCTTCCTTTTCTTCTTTCTCTAAGGGCACTTGTAAGCTGTACGCTTCAGTTAGACAATCTACATTACATACGTTAAGCTAGAACTACGAAAACTGTGATGCAGCAGGCAGGCAGGCAGGCAAAGAACTTTATTATTATCCGGAGGCGGCGCTCGACCCCCTTTAGGGGGTGACACCGGTGGGCCACTCCGTTATGGCTCTAAAATGACAAGACCAGCTCCATAAGCAGCAGATGACACAGAAAGCCAGCCTGTGAGAACAAGAGAAATATGACATACAAGTCCACACTGGTTGACCAACTCGAACTGCAGTTTCGTTTCTCGTGCTGCTTTCAGGTAGCTCTTACCTTCGTAGAACAGTGTCCAAGTCCTTTACGTTGCGAAAATTACGGTGACACAAAATTTTACTTTTGTTTCCGCAGATATTCAACACAAGTCACGTGTCTATGGGTATACCTTTGGGCTTTGGACGTCACAGCAGCGGAAGAAACACATGTGTGCAAAACTGGAGTCTTTCATTAGGCTGAATGCTAGACAGCGTCTTTAACCTTAATGAAAGATATTTTGAACGACTTTCAAATTTCGACGATTTTGGTAGATCATATATGTTTCACCAAGATTTCATAGTATTACGGCGCCTGGAACAGCCACCAAAGTTATCTCAAAGGAAAGTGCGAATACCCAGGTCGATACCCACCAAAATTTATTATAATCAGTTTATTGTGTCTAGAGCAAAAATTCCTAAAACCAGGTATTTCGCGCCGTCTACAATCTTCGTGATTTTTTGTCGAAATTCTTTCCACAGTAAAGTGAAATAAAATACTCACACCATTGAATTTCACTTGTCCTCTGCTGTAAAAAATATTGTGACCAAGATGTGTACCGTTTCCTCGCAAAGTGCGCCCAACTTTTAATTTCAAATTTTTTGAGAAATTGCGAATTTGGTATGAAACGATCTTTCAGTGGCAGAAAATTCTGTAATATTTGTTATCTATACAAAATTGCTTTTTTTCACGAAATCAACTTGAGAATCATCGTTCTGGTTCCGAAGCCTGCGCCTAAAGTAACATTCATCACTATCATTAATGATGAAGAGGTCGCCTCCTTGACGTTTTCTGGACAGACCAGATACATTTAATCGAAGTACGTCGTAGACATCAATTAAAGCTTGTGATAATTCACTAATTATGTTCCGTGAACAGCACTTTAGTAGTACACAAGTCAGGAATAGCACCAGAACACATACATAACTATCAAATACATATGGATTTCAAAATTCATTTTTTACCGATGAAGGCAGATCACATTTTATCTCTCAACAAAAAACATGGACTTGGCAAGAGCAAATAGTATTTAAACACAATGGCACTGGTCCAAAAAATAAATAAATAAGGCTTCATATCCGTACCATCACAATGCTATTCTGAAGAAATATAGACGCATATCCCTTTCAGTCACGGTGTGTACAATTGTACACATCAACTTCGAAGTCGCATCACGCACCGCGTGTTCCTTCAAATGACCTGAAACTTAGGGTGCACATTCCTGCAGGCTTCCTGAGTGGACAACTAGCGCTTATTTAACCTCATTATGCTGTATATTGGTGCAGATGATCACTTTGCTAGAGACACTACCATGTTCGATGATCGTTCGACGTGCGACGTTCCAGGGCCAACGTCAAGAGTATTTTTTTTCTTCACTCGAAAAGCATTCAACCAAAAAACAAGCTCTGCATGCATTTTGGGCCTAATAGTTGATTCCTTTTATGCAAAGATTGAAGCTGAGTAATTGCAGAATAATTCGATATTTAATTACACGCTAATTAGCATTAATTACTGTAACTCACACAAAACAACACATTCCTTCATTTCATTTCTTGGAATGTAATACTGGGTGCCTTGAAATCATGCCATGGAAATTTGATGCATTTGCAGACAGTGCATCATAATTCGTGACTGAAAGGGATATCTTCAATTTTCAACTTCATGTTGGCCCTTCTAACGATAAACTTATTAATTTGTGATTAAAGAAGACAGCTTCATTTTCCTATTGTTTGATTTGTCCAGCTAAACGCACATTCCACATCTATGGGATCTGATTCATTGTACATACTGCTTGGAACTAGAATTGTTCAATTGATTCATTGGCGTGTATTTTGGTGACGCCATCGACAAGTTGCGGTGCCTTCTCGTTGCTGTCCTCCCCGTCGAGTGGTCTATCAGCCAGCACAACCGGCCCCTGGCTTTTAGTGGCAGCGCAAACGCAGGACGCGTTGACTCGCACCACTTTCTTCTGAAAAAGCGTCTTCATCGTGTTGAATATGTGCATCGCCACTTGCAGTGGCCTTGTGACCTGCACGCAGCGATAGTTGTCGTCATTGCCACACCGACTGGAGGGACAGTTGCAGCTGAAGTGGTATATTATCGCGGGAACTCTCCTGAAGTCGTTGTCTTCGGTCACTGTGAATGGACAGGTTGTCCTCTTTCCCACGGTGTCCCCGTGTGGCCGAGGTCTGCAGATCCTTGCGGTTTTCTTGAGAGGGTCAGTTGCGTTTGCGTTTTCGGTTGCGGAGAACACTGGCAGACAAGCGAGCACAAGGATAAGAAGAAATGTCAGCGTTGGTGACGACATAATTTTAAGTGTCAGTCTTTCCGAATGATCCTTTACCTGATGACACAAGGATGCGTACGGCTTCCTTAGACGATCGAGACGAATAGCCTCTTGTCTTTAAAGATTTTCCGGTGGTACTGTGTGGCCTTTTATCCTCTGGATGTTCGCCGCACGATGACAGACACCGAAAGATGCTAGAACAGTTGTGCTGAGAACAGTCTTCGATAGCCTGTACCTCTTGAAGACGTCACTTACAGTGAAGACCGCACTTACTATCCTGTGGTCGCACTTCACGTCCTTCGAATCAGTCGAGAATCGTGGAATATCCGTTGATCAACACTTGTTTGTGTCGGAAGTCGCAGTATTTCTTGCCGTGCAAGATCCCCTCACCAACTGGCCTTCTAGTGTCGTTGCCACTTGTCCTCCGCAGCCTTCAGCTCACAGACTGTCTGCATTGGCTTTGGGTGGGTGTCACTGCCGGGTACGCTTGTAGACGATGTCCCGCAAACCAGCTGCTTAATTGCACTTCAGGGGGCGGGCGACGTTGCGACTACTTAGGTAAAAGCGGCGTTAAAGTAAAGAGCTCGAACAGAAGTGCCACGCGTCAGTACGTACCTTTTATATCCTTGAGTAACAAAGCGGAATGCGTACAGATTATCTTGCGTTGTGTAAGTCCCACGGTGATAATTCGAGTCTTTTAGGCTCAGGAATACGCGGTTGTTACCCGACGTAGCGACGCATTTCTGCTTATCTCCAGCTTTCTTTCCAGTACCGGCGCTGTTTTTGAGAGCAAAGATAACTGTTAGAAGTTACAAGCCAGTCTCAACGAGGAACTGATTAACAGAAAGGAATTTCTGTAACGAAAGCGGAACTCTTCAGAAACTTGCAAATATTGCACCCGTTTGGGGCAAAAAACGCCGCAGTCAGTGCAAATGTATTTGTGCAGTCAGCATTAAGGTAAACCAAACGCTGTGATAAGTTTCGCTGCGCAGCGATTGACATTTTCGTCGAGAAGGTCATCTTAACAGAAAACGTTCATCGAGCACGACGAATGTGACATCCTAGTCGTCGTCATCAGTCTGACTATGCACGCCATTTGCCTCTCCCATGTTCCGCCAATTATCCAGGTCCTCTGGTTACTGCCGCCACGTTATCCCTCCATAATATTCAATCTCATCTGCCCAACTAACTTTCTGCCTCCCCCTCGCGCGCTTGACCTCTTGGAATGCAGCCTCTTACTGACTAGCAGTTATCTTGCCTTTTCGCTACATGCCCTGCCAATGCTCATTTTTTCTTCTTGATTAAGGCTAAGGTGTCCCTAATAGAGCACTGCACGGGCCGTGATTTCCGGCCCGGGCCCGACCCAGGCCCGGAACCCATTCAAGTTTACCCGCCCGAGCCCGGCCCGGTGATTCAATGCGCGACCCGTGCCCGGCCCGAACCCGAGGAAAAATTTCGCCTACCCGGCCCGGCCCTGCCCGACGGCGAATCAGGCCCGACAGAGGTGAGCCAATAATATAGGTGGTGCTGCCAGAACATAGAATCTACAGCAAAGTGTTCAGTAGCAAATATCTACGCGTTCATGGCGAATGTTTCCCTAACAATACTGCTTTAACCTACGGTTATTTCGTGTAAAAAGGGGCTCACGGTGGAAACAGTTGAGTGGACTACTGGATACAATGAATGTTTGCTCGGCAATGGCCAACTGTGTGTGTGTGTGTGTGTGTGTGCGTGTGTGCGTGCGTGCGCGCGCGCGCACACACACAAAAGCAATGGGTATCATCAAGAGCGTTTTGTAGCAGATATTACAGCAAGGAAAGTGATTTGTAGCATGAGTTCAGTTTCGATAGGAAGTGCAATAAAAAGAGAGGAGACAGAGAACAGAACGCTCTCTTCAATTTTTATTGCGATTGCAATTATATGGACAGGCTCGACGGGTTTTTGCCGTCGCCGTCGTGTCCCTCACGAAGTCCAAATTGATAAGATCCCCCCGCGCATCGTATGTTCTACCGCGGGTAAAAGCGCGCGAGCGGGCGTGACGAACGCGGCCGAAGCAGAAATCAAACGAGCCGACCCACTTCCGTCGCTCGGAGCGTGCATGCGATAACATCACCCCGCTCGGGAGGCCTGCCGTCGAAGTCGACAGGAAACGTCCCGCCCGTCTTTAACGAGCATGAAAAGATGCGAGGGGGGAGGGGGTCGTGCGAGCAGCAACTTCTAACTTTGAATCTAAGCGTGCGGTCGCGATCGTTTCCGCGAGCATTATCTCCACAGCCATCACAGCGGGCGGCTCGCATACCCTACGCGCTGCGCTCTCAACGCGTAGTGACTATGCGGACGGAGCATCTCTCCCTGGAGCGGCCGTATTCTCTTACGCCAGCGTTTTGTAGTTACGCGAGATCGCATACAGAACAGTTAGCTGCCAGCCTCACTTCGTATAACACTACAATTTGTTGTCATCGCATTCAGTGATGGAGGCGAAAATGTTTGAGGCCCGTGTACTTAGATTTAAGTGCACGTTAAAAAACCAGAGGTGGTCGAAATTTCCGGAGCCCACCACTTCGGCGTCTCTCATAATCATACCGTGGTTTTGGGAGGTTAAACCCCAGATATTATTATTATTATCGCATTCATTGCTTCGGCCTTGCGGGGAAACTGAATTTATTATTGCGCTCTTTACTGAAACTTAAAACATGCTCTAACGACAAAGGCAATCGTGCACCCGGCTTCTGGATATGTAACACCTGTCTTCAGCATTGTAGCACCTTGCCACTGCAAGATAGAGGAAAAAAGCAAAGTTTATTACCTTGTTGTAAATACACTAACCTAGATAAAGATTATAACGAACCGTGTGCACCACGTGTACTTTTAGAAATACGTATAGGCAGCCGAAAGGACGAAAAAAGTATTTGTGGTAGAATTCGTTTCATATACCACACCACTGCTACTACATGTCCATAAGTCTTTTGTGGCATATTTTATAGTTTATTCCTTCACGCGTTATTGTTCAAAAAATCCAATTATCTAGAAGTTCCGGCTTTAAGCATGCCATCCATCGTTCCATCACATATCCTGCCACGCTAAAGTTTCTCGCACTGCATGCGCTAGCCGCGGGGGTGCACGTCTGCCTTGCGAATTGTGAATGCGTCGGCAGTCGTTCTTTTAGGGGCGAAGCTCCTTAAAGCGGCATCCGTTCGTCCCTCGTAGTCGTAGTGCGTAACCAGTCGTAACGCTAGTACCAGATCTTGCCCTCCAAGGTGGTGCCGGTGGGAGATTTTTCCTGTGCGTTGTTGAACAATAAAAAATTCGCAGCGTGCGCGTTAGCTAAAAGCCGACTTCTTCTGTCTCTCATTCCCATTAGCAGCCATTGTTTACCTCCAAGGTAGTGCCTGGTGAGATTTCTCCTGTGCGTGATTAAACAATAAAAATTTTGTTCAAAACGCCGTTGATTGATGAAATAAACCAACGAAAGACGCCAGATGTTTTCTAAAAGCAAAACGAAAGGACGCCAGATGTTTCTAAAGCAAAACGAAAAGACGCCAGCTGCTTAACGAAAGATGCCAGATGTTTTCTAAAGCAATGGTTTTCTAAACAATGAAAATTCACAGCGTACATGTAAAATTAAAGTGAGCTGCAAGTCGTCATAACTCTCATCGAACCTTTAGTATAAACGCGCCCGATCTCACGTCGGTGATGATGTACTGGGCAGAATTCACGGAAGATTCACGGTTTACCGATGAACCTCCGCAGCTTCGCCCACTCATCATCATTCACTCCGTGGATATGCTGTGATTTTTTTAACTTCCGCCACTGGAGCAAATTTAGGATGTCTCTGTGGACCTCTGCAGAATGAACGTAGCTGTGCAGCTTATCCCCTTATTTCTGTCGTTCCCGAACGTCGTGACACTGTTCAATATCACCTATAAACCTCCTCTTTGAAGGCTTCTCCTTGCAATTTTCAGCAGTGTATGTTGTGCACGGCTTGCACCGCGCTCTTTTTTTTTCTATGTCATAATGCTCTATGCCTTGCTAACGATGTTGTAACAGTAGAAGGTGATCACTAGACTACGCGGGTAGGATTGGCAGTAGGTAGACGAAGCGATTTCGATATATTCTTGATATTCCTTACAGTTTGGTAATAAGAGCACGAATAAGCTTCTAGACGCATACTCATTGGATGCATATGGTTCGAGTTAAAGGGACATCACCCGGCACGGAATTCTTATTTCTCTTTTTTTCAAGCCTGATATTTCGTCAAGTGAATATATTTTGCCTCACGTTTTATGTTGTTTGATCCTATCCTATTCCTGCACATTCTAACGGTGTTGCGGCAGTGTCATGTAGCTCTCACACTATACCTGTACAGCGAAGGGGACCGAAACACGTGGCCCATGGGCCTCTCCCTTGCGGCCCGCGGCCCGCACGTGACTGTCTTCGTCCCATTTTTTTTCATTGTCTTTATAAGTATGTTCTTAAGCTACACAAGCATGACAGGTCTAAAGCTTTGTGGTCGTGAGGCATCCCTTGCGGTGATACCTAACCGTGAAACAAAACTATATTTCAAAATCGGCGTCCAGATTTTAGTCATGAAGATAGGTATTGATATGTTGTTGGAATCCTGCTGCCAAATACCCTTCAAAAACGACCTATATGGGATATATCGGAAAGCTCTTGTAAATGCCAACGTTAGCTGGCATTTAGCTGCGTTACTGTCCTGGCCTTTCCGGGAGTAAATTTTCGGGAATGCGACCCGTTAGCTGAGGTGAGATTGAGACCTCTGATATAACGGCAAAAAAGCGAAAGTTCAAACGTTAACAAATTGGGCACACAAAATAAGCTGTGCATGTCCATCTCGCGTCACATGACCACTAGGGGCCGTGACGGAGCCACGGGAAAAGAATATGTCTGTATAGGAATTCTATGTAACGAGACTTCGTACAGTCCTTCCTTTTTTGTGGAGGGCTGGAAATTTCAGGAACGTTTCCCCGCTTTCGAGCTGTGTGACCGCTCTTGCGATAAGTCACAGCTATATATTTATTATCTTACATTTATTACTGCGATTACAGAATAGCATTTGGGATATGAAATGATAACGAATGCAAATAAAACACAAAATAACGACATGTTAACTATATAGGCGCCTGGTATATCTACATTTAGCTCACCTGCTTAAGATAAATCAAGTAGCCCCAAATGCAAGGAGCAAAACAAATTCAGTACTTATCCCTAATAAATTTTCTCCAAGTAGCTTGCCCCGCATAAAAAAGCGTTTTTTTTTTTCGAGAGAAAATGCGAAACATATATAGATATGCAGAACTTATGTGGAACAAACTTGAGGGGGCACTAGAAAGAAAAATAATTTTCCTATTATCAGTAAATTACTATTTTGCAATTCTTAAATCACCACGCTCGCCGGGACAAGACTCCTGGTAAGTGAGAAAGCTCGCAAAAAGATAAATGCGGATAGCGACTCCCCCTTGGAATTCGCGCAGCAAACGCCGTGACATCTTAGATTCTGACGGCGTCAAGTGAGGCCTACGTAGTTCCTAATCAGCAACAATGAAGTACATTGACCTCTGAGGGGGCCATACACTTAGCATACCGAGTGTCAGGAAATTTTGTAGAGCCAATGTCCCCCAAATACGACAAATGCAGTTTGAAATCCGCGACGTCACGCTCGGAATTTAAAAAATGGAATTATGACCTTAATTTTCTCGTCTGATAATAAATTTATGATGGCGAAATGAATGACATTCGAGTTCTTAGAGTAAACTCTATCAGTCTAAAACGATTCAGTGCTTCACTATAGTGTCCGCTTAAGAACCGAACAAAGTCCAAGCCCGACCCGACCCGAGCCCGCCACCTCAAACCCGGGTCCGGCCCAAAGCCCGGATCTTCAGGCCCGAGCCCGGCCCGGGCCCGCCGTGAACACTACTTCACCCGGCCCGGCCCGGCCCGTGGGCCGGGCCGGGCCCGGGTATCCGGGTAGGCCCGAGCCCGTGCAGTGCTCTAGTTCCTAACATGTGTTTGCTCCTCCCTCACCTACACTACTCTCTTCTTCTCCCTTCACGTACAGCTACCATTTTTCATTCCATGACTCACTGCGTAGTCCCGAACTTCATTTTTAACACTTATCGCAGGACTCCAGTTTCCATTGCAGCTGTTATATGCTTTTCTCTTGAGGGATATACTGAGCTGTCATTCATGATCTGAATATACCTGTCAAAGGCACTCCACCATATTCTTCTTTTTCTGTTGCTTCACCATCATGGTTTGCATATACGGTTACTAGCTGCCTTAAGTAAACGTGCTCCCTTACGACTTGCAGTGTATCGCTACCTTTCGCAAACCGCTGTTCTCTTCCGAGGCTGTTGAAGATTACTTTAATTTTCTGCACATTAATTTTTAGACCTATTTTTATCTTTATGCCTTGCCTTCCAATTCAGTAATAATGCTTTCCAATTCGTCCCCTGAGTTACTCAGCGAGGCAATGTCATAAGAGAATTGCGGGTTTCTTCAAAGTTCCGGAAATAGTATCACTAATGTCTGGTCAGTCTTTGTGGGAAGTACTTGTCGCAAAATGCTGGAGCACATTTTAACGCCTAACCTACTGAAGTTTCTCAAAGAAAATGGTATTCAGGTAAAAATCAGCAAGGATTTTGGCGAGGGCATCTCACACTGACAATTCTTACGGATGTAATACACGAAATTAGCCAGTGAATTGATGAAAACAGTCGAATCGATACAATGTTTAGAGATTTACGTAAAGCGATTGATGAAATATAAAATAAAAAGCTACTTACCAAGCTGTTTCCCATGTAACACTCAGCTATCAAAATAGATAAAGGTCTAATTGTCAGATAGCTAAGAAAGTTTTAAATAATATCCACACTACCAATAAACTGGTCTGATCAGATGTGCTGTCAGGGTCCAGTTAGGCAATTTGCTCTTTTACGTACACGTTTTTTCTCAGCAAGAAGCTATTAACCCTCTGACGCGCCATGTACACAATTGTGTACAACCCTTGTTTTTGCAATTTGTATCAACTAGGGGCTAAGAAAGAGCACCATAGCATTGGTATTCGGTGAACTGAAACTCCTGCATAGTAAATTTGCCTTCATCTAACTTCATTTTGCAGCGAACATTATCACTTTGCTGGAGACCCTACCGTATTCGACGAGCAGTTCGACGTGCCGCTTCCCGCGACCCACGTCAAAAGTATATATTTTTTCTTTGCTCAACATGTACATAACCTAAAATAATTTGGAATGATTACCATAAACACATAAATTAGCCTATTACGACATTATTTCTGTTGCAATATATTATCCAGTGCCTTGAAATAACATTGCACCGGTTTGACACTTTTACAGACATTTCTTCATAGGTGGCGTCGGAAAGGGTTAAGGCGAGACAACATAAGACAGCTTCACTTTGTTACAGGTTGGTTTATCTCGCTGAACGCTCATTTCGCATCTCTCGAACGTGGCTGTAATGTAGAGAGTGCCTATAACTACAGTTCCTCAAACTCATCAACAGATTCATTGGCATGTATTTTGGTGACGGCTTCGACGTGTTGCGGCACCGTCTTGTTGCCGCCCTTCTCGCCGCGTGTTCTACCAGCCAGCACAACCGGTCCCTGTGTTTTAGAGGTAGCGCACACGCAGGTTGCGTTAACTTGCACCACCTTCTTCTGAAGAACGGTCGCTCTCGTGTTGAATCCTTCAAAGGCTACCTCCAGCCATTTTCTGACCTGTACGCAGCGATAGTCACCGCTATCGCTGCACCGACTGGTGGGGCAGTTGCAGCTGAAATGGTATACTATCGGGGGAACTCTCTTGAAGTCGTTGTCTTTGGTCACTGTGAACGGACAGGTGGACCTCTCCCCCAAAGTGTCCGCTTCGGGATAAGGTTTACAGATCCTGGCAGTTTTCCTATCAGGGTCAGCTGTTCTCGAATTTTCGGTGGCGAACACTTGCAGGCAAGCGAGCACAAGAAAAAGAATAAATGACAAGGTCGTTGACGACGTCATCATTGGAATGTCTATCACGATCTCTTGGTGATCGGGTAGTTCAAGGGCGTGGCGAAGCTTTCTTCGAGGATACACAGGATTAGATGACTTCGAAGGCTTTCAGGTTACTCTTGGCGTCTTGGCGTTCCAGCGGTGATGCCTACTCCAAAAAGAACGAGCAACAAAAATTTGCTAAAGCAGTGCTTCACGAGGCTTGATGCCGTCAGAGTTGGCTTCTACTGCTCCGGATAATTATTCACTCGGGGGTCTTACGCAGCGTTCGCGTGGCAATGTATGTCTGTACTTTGATAACAGGTACGCAAGAGCCCTACCTCAAGTAGTTCGAGTCAGCCGATGATCGCGATATGTCCGTTGAACACTCCTCTCCGTGGGAAGCCACCTTTTTGCCGTTGAAGCGTCCTTGATTGATTGGCGTCTAGAAGCTCTCTTGCGGCCTACGAATCACAGTTGTCTTCGTCGTCGTCAGATAGACGACGCTTCAGGGGCACGCTCCTGGCTGAGATCTCCACAGGCCTATAGGATACTAGCGAGCGCTGAACCTGACTATGCGGCCTTATAACTCAGGCAAAGGTACTGCGAACGTTGAAGAGACGAGTGGCAAACCTCGCGGATGAGCCTTTTATAGTGAGGAAAGCGGGTGTAAAATATGCTGCATTGTCTATGCTTCTCCCCAACTGGGATGCTGATATTCCCAATCACTTAAGTGCAGGCCCATGATTTCGTGGCCGTTCTCCGACGAAATGACACAATTAGACTGCGTTATCTATTCAAAAACTATTTCATTGCTTCATTGTGATCAAAGCCCCCGTGAGAGAGCCGAAACGTCTTTTTATTTTAAAGTTCTTCTTTCATTTTGTGGGCGTCTTCATTTTACCTTTGACCATGCGCTATCTGTTGCCTGCCTCCTTATCGTCGTTCTTTTTACCAAGGTGAAGGTGACTGTGATAAGGTCATGGTGGGACATAGACATAGACGAGGAGGTACTATGGAAATAGCACAACACTTTGAAATGTTGCGCCTGTTGGAGATGTCTAGCGCCGGCTTCATTCAGGGAAGAATTTGTCTTAATATTCATCCATAGTGGGGCTGTGCGAATAGTGAATTTTAGAACCGAACCGAATATGAATGGAATGTTATGACACGGAATCAATACGAGTACGAGTCGAATATTATTCGAATAGTTTTCGAATAGTAAGGAAACCATTTCCAGAACAGCCCTAGATTTTCAGAGCAATTTATTTGAAACAAATATTCACTAACTTTAACAAAGGAACATTAACGTAGTCAATAGGTCGACGAAAGTTCGTCTGGTCAGGCATTGGATGACATGGAACACCGTCACTGACCAAGTCAGATGAAATGATCTGACGTTTTGGAGCCGCATACGGGTTCTCTTTTCACAGACAGTGAACAAGGAACCCGTTTGCGGTTCCGAAACGTCCGATCATTTCATCAGACTTGGTGAGTGACCGTGTTTCATCTGAAAGGAACATTAAGATTGCTTTTAGCCGAAAAAAAAAGTAACAGTTATGTAAACTAAGGTACGCTGGAATACAGCCGTGACTAGAGCGTTCGAGATATTTAGTAACCTTAAGGTTGAACTGCAGCACTTACTTCCGTTCTCAAGGTCACCATTCGTCATCACCTTTTAAATAAAACTGAGACACAAAAATGAAACAACGTTGCATGAATGAACATCCTAATGAATTTCATGATGATGATAGTGAATTACACTTTCTTCGGCGTCACTGTGCTTCTACTAGGCTTATTCCATCTATTTATCGTCTACTAGACAGAAGCTAAATAGATGGAAGTGCATTATCTTTCGCCGTCCCAGCTGTCACAGTGATATCAAGGTATTCCTCAAGTGCAGCTGCACGGACTATCGGCGGTTTTCCCGACAATACGACACCTTTGGCCGCCTTTTCTACCGTGACTTCCTTATCGGCATTGGTTTTCCAGGCTGGAGATAAGGACGAAGGGGTCGTCACGGGGCTTACGCCCCTCCCTCCTGTCAACGTGAACAAAATCAGTGTGCGTATCTTCAACCCTTTATCCTTGCTTTCTTTATTATTTCTGCCTACCTTACTGTACAGCACCCAACCCCTATTTGACATGGCAACCACTCTATTTGGATAGTCCCCTCGTACTGGTTCTCTTTTCATCCTTTGCGCAGTTGCTCTCTCTCTCTCTCTCTCTCTCTCTCTCTCTCTCTCTCTCTCCCTCCTCCACTTTTGACTTTGAAGGAGAGTGAGCGGAGCATACAAAAGCATGATGTAAAAAAACGCAGTGGCTACATTGACGAAGACAAGTGCGTTTGTCGAAACGTTCGCTCCGGCGACGTCGTGGGTTCAAGGACTTTTCAGCACTTCAAGCCCTCATCTTCCCCTGAACTTCTGTCTCGTATGCCTAAACATCTCTCTAAACGTCACAAAGACGTTTTACAGAAGCATTGACATTCATATTATTTTCCATTCCTTAAGAACGATCTCAGTACCGCTTTAATGTCAATATTAATTTCAACTGCGTGCCTGGCAACATTGTTCTATGGCTGAGACCGAAATATTAGCTAAGCTTCACCCGTGGGATGTCGGTTCCCATGCCTGACCCGGGGGCCTTCACTGTGGTCAATGCGCCCAATCAGACAGTCCCTTTCGGTGTACGCGGACTCTAAAATGGGTGAAGGCCGCACAGACGATGATGTCGGCTTAAATGGAGGAAGGCTGGTACGTGCAAACCACCGTTTCGAGTATTCGAATTAGTTTTCCTGTTGTGGCTGATATGTTGTCTCAGCCCAACTATCTGATGCTTACACCTGGGGGACAATGCCACCTGGAAGCCAGGCTAAATACACTTGTTTCTTTTGAGTTATTTGTTTTTTTGCTTTCTCAATATAATGTTATTTATTATTCAATAATACAACTCTATTCATAATACCGCTTCAGTTCTATTTGCCGATAACTTTAAAAGGCATGGCTCATTTTGGCTACTTTTCGCTTGAGTTCTGGCGCCTTTTTAATCTACAGAACGGCAGCCCTACATTCGTATTCTACAGGAGTTCAATGGAACGGGGACGTTATCTTGTGTGCGTAAGCACTCGTGATAAGATGCTCTGAGACAAGAAGTGCAGCCCATGACTCTGAAGTGCTGCCCGTGAACACTCGGCGGTTTTGCTACGAAATAATACCTTTAGCCGTCTTATCTGCTGTTCCTTTTTTGTATAGCCATTGTGTCTGCAGGATAGAGGTAAGTGATTAAAGTCTATTGTTCGCTTATTAAGGAACTTATGAATACGAAAGGTTCTCTAGAACAGAGCGGGAACTCCTGGCTCTCGTGCCATTATCAAAATAGCGCACTTGTTCGGCACCTGAAACGCTGCAATCCCTACCTGCCCTCGATTACTACTATAGCGTAAATTTCCACAGTGCGTGGTATTTACCGGAATATTTTTAAATGCGAAGCATTTCTTAGCGAACTTCTACGACTTTGAGCGTATCTATCTATCTATCTATCTATCTATCTATCTATCTATCTATCTATCTATCTATCTATCTATCTATCTATCTATCTATCTATCTATCTATCTATCTATCTATCTATCTATCTAGCCGCCTACGACTTTGGGCTCTCCTGGCCGTTTCGTTAATGAGATGTACACCAAAATTGGTGTGACATAACATGACCATGTTACGAACATAAATGACAGGTCATAACATGAAAATCATGATATTCATGTCATGAACAGCATGATTTACATACCGCGACCTTGCGGCTCTTGCGGCCGTTCCGTTAATTTCTAATGTACCAAAATTGGTATGGCGTGACAACAGTACGTAACGAACATAATAACACGCCCTAACATGCAAATCATGACACGCATGTTATGTGCAGCATGCTTTACATGACATGGTCTCGGGGCGCTCGCGGCCGTTTAAATGGATGAATATATACCAAAACTGGTACGTCGAGACATTTCTGTATAACGACCATAGCTGACACGTGGTAACATGAAAATCATGGCATATTGCATGTCATGTACGCCATGATTTACATGCCGCGCTCATGACGCACTCGCGGCCGTTTCGCTCGATTGATATACACCAAAATTTGTATTGCGCGATGTGTCTGTGTGAAGAACATGAATAACAGGTGGTAACATGAAAACCTTGACATGCTTGTCGTGTATGTGATGATTGACATATGTGGCGCGCTCATGTCGAGCTCGCGGCCGTTTCGCTAGCTCTGTGTACACCAGAATTCGAATTGAATGACGGGCCCGTCATAACTGGAAGGTCCTAACATGCTACTCGTGGTATGCATGTCATGTTCGCCATCCTTACATGGCTCCGTGTTGTTGCACTTCCCGTATGTTCTGTCAAATGTTCCGTGTTTACTCGCGTAATGCCGCTCCGGTTTCGGTTGCCCAGCTGTTGCCTTGTGTTTTGCAATGGTGTTTAGTGCGCGCTGTGCCGCCCTTGCGTGGACTATGGCCTACACATCAGTCGGCCGCTTCTAGCGCCACTCGATCCGTGTTTCCGTGGGGTCGACCTGCCCCGTAAGCGCACACAGCACAGGCGTCTGCTCCATTTTTGTTCATACCATTTTCCTATTATATATGTAAAACATTTAAAACGTACGTGTCTCTTATAAAGGTGTTGTTTCCATCAGATGTCCGGCTGAGCACTGTGTTGGTGAGTTTGAGTCCGAGTGAGTCCTGTTGTGGAGAATTTTGGTGAGTCTGAGTCCGAGTCAAACCTCAGAGCAGAATATATTTGTTGAGTAAGACTGAGTGAGCTCCAACCTTTTTGCCAACCTATGCTCCTGAGGCGCATCGTGTTGAACTGTTGGAGCAATCAATATGTGAAAACCATGCACAGTGTAGTGGTAGATGCTGCACCTTCTGCTCTAACTAAGCAGGAATATTTGGAGAGAAATTGCGCGTTGGCCGGTTCCACCCACTTTTTCTAACAATATATATCGTCTAAAATATGGTGGACGATAACTTCTCACACAATGCAATTGCCATATTTATTCACAGTCTACTAGCACCGGTTAGCAGTGGCTGACTTGACCTCACTCTTGGTTACTGTTGACGGAAAGATAGCTTACTTCGGCTAATGGTGAATTACTATGCCTAGTATTGGCGAATGGTTATAATCAACCGTTTGTTAGCGCTCCTTTGTGGCGGCGTTGCCTACTGTTGGGGTAATATAAGGGCTAGAGCTTGCTAGTGTTGCGTAAATAGTAGCAAGTTATGGCTACCGTTACTTAACGCTGAAACGAACCTGGCCGATACGTAATTATACCATCCGTACTCATATTCCTTTTCCTATTCATGTGTATGTAAGTCAATAAGCATTTTATTCCTTCACTATATCTGACACACCAAGCGCAGTACTCATTAAGCGCGCAATAATATATGAAATTGAATATTATTGGTTAAAATATTGGTGGATGCGTAAGCTTCGCCTTTAAGAGCTGAACGCGATAGCGATATCCGGCCCCATCCTCATTGTGCTCTGTTTCGCTTGTCATTATGTTCAGTCGCCCGGTCTCACACACACGCACACACATGCACGCTCGACATACCTATAGTAAAGGTAAACACACACAAGCCCAGAATGCTGAATGAAACAATGAAACGACTAGCCCAACAACATGCCTTGCCTCGTAAGCTAAAACACATGAACGTGCGTCTGTTTTCAGTTGAAAATACGCTATCTACCGTGTTATAACATGTTTGTCGTCTATGTTGCCTATGCATGCTGAAGATAAGTGCTTAATGCGTAGGACTTAATGCAGAACTCATACGAATGGTTTTCTAGGAACGAGCTTCTACGTCTGACTCGCGTGTGCTTATCGAAATAGTTCACAGATATAAGATGTTGAACGCTGCACTGTCCATCCTATCATGGCCAGCCTTGTCTTCCTTACTGTCATTAAGGACACTTGTATCTCATATGATGGTTTCACTGAACATTCGCCACACGTATTGGTAAAAACTATCAAAATGTAACCTCCTCCAGCCTCCTCCAGTCAGCTTCACATCCTTACTTTGTCGGACCCGTCCCGTCATGGTTTAATGTGCAGGAGTTTGGCGATAATGGTGGCCGAAGACTCCTGTTGTTGCCTTCCAAGAACTGTTTGCTTCCCACGTTGACCCCCTCAAAGCCGAGAAACAAAGGTGGGCCGTTGTGACGAGGACGTCATCGCTTCGGTTTCATTTGTATATCCATTCGAGCCTGTGGTCTAGAGGACTCCACCAAAGGGGAGGAGGGGAGGGGATAGGGGGCTGCGATAGAACTTTCCCCCTCTCCCAATGAAAAACTCTGCCAGCCTATGGTTGAAGGAGACCACCTCCGCAGCCTCCATCATAGCCTAAGTTGCTTTGTGAAGTTAAAACCCCAAAACCAACTAACCAACAAACAGTTCATGACACTGTTGCGAGGCACACTAAATGGTTGCTCAATACGCACATACCTTCCAAATATCGCGAATATAGCAGCAGAAAAATTCGTGTCACGCGTTATTCACATCTTGGTACATATAACACGCGAAGTTAACTGGAGCACATCGTAAGCATCTTTTAAACATAACGTTAATTTACTAATTACATCGTGAACAAAACTTCTGCAGTACATGAATTAAGAATCGCAGCTGAACACATACATTGTTTTGAACTGCCAATAACATATATCACACTTAATTTTATTTCGCGACACACAAACGACATTATCCCTTTCAGTCACGGTGTGTACATATGTACACATCAACTTCGAAGTCGCATCACGCACCGCGTGTTTCTTCAAATGACCTGAAACTTTGTGTGCACATTCGTGCACGCTTCCTGAGTGGACAACTAGCGCTTATTTAACTTCATTATGCTGTATATTGCTGCAGATTCTTACTTTACTAGAGACGCTACCATGTTCGACGATCGTTCGACGTGCGCCGTTCCAAGACCAACGTCAAGAGTATTTTTTTTCTTCGCTCGAAAAGCATACAACCAAAAAACTAACTGTGCATGCATTTTGGGCCTAATAGCTGGTTCCTTTTATGCAAAGATTGAAGCTGAGTGATTGAAGAATAATTATATATTTAATTACACGCTAATTAGCATTAATTACTGTAACTCACACAAAACAACACATTCCTTCATTTTATTTCCTGAAATGTAAGACTGAGTGCCTTGAAATCATGCCATGAAAGTTTGATGCATTTGCAGACAGTTTATCATAATTCGTGACTGAAAGGGACTTCTAACGATACTGCCACGCGTCTTATTTTTCATGAGTTGAAGCTTCACCCACAAAGACTGTGGGCTGCGCAGGCTGCGCCGCGATGTGTAAGAAGCTTCGCGATTGTTTTAGAACGCTCCGTTAAGATTGCGCGCCACACGCGAATGTTCCAGCTTTGTCGAGAGATAACGCCGCCACCAGCGATATCGCTGGAAAGTTCGATAGCGCCTGTATAAAAGTCGACGCGCTTAACCGCTTGTCAGTTGGTCGACGGTTGACGCTCTGTTCGCCGCTATCAGTACATACCGTGTGTATTGCTGTAAATTAACTTTCCGTTTCCCGGCCACAAGTTTGGCCAAATAAACAGTTTCATCTTGAAAACGCCGACTGCTGTCTTCGTCGACGTCACGACACGTGACATCACATGGCATTCTTCAGCAGACTGCACATGGCACATGGCACAGAAGACTGCACATGGCATTCTTCAGCATTCAGACACACCGGACAGGCGCAAAAAAAAGACTAATTCTTCTACAGCGCCATATGCTGTGCCCATATGCTGTGTCCTGGACAGAGCATATGGTGCATCCCGCGCAAAGATGGCGTCAACAAGCACACAACACTGGCACTCGATATGCACTCCTTCAAAGCGTCGTCATCTGAGGAGAGAAACGGCAAGCTGTACGCTCCCCAGTAATAGCTGAGCGTACACCTACCACACACTACAACACAGCGCTTCAGGAACGCGAGAGGCAGAGTTCGTAGCTTGAGCCGCGAATGCGCGAACGCGTTCCATTTACCGCGAGCGTCTCTCTCGTGGAGAAGGTGTGAGATATATAAGGCGCGTTTTTAAAGCCTCGTGTATGTGAGTCGGCAGCGCCCGGCGCCTATCGCCACAGACCGAGAGGCCGTGGGTTCGACTCTCAACTCATCCGCGTCAACGAAACGTTTTCTTCTTTTTCTTCTTAGTCATCTGTTCGTGTGTGTTTTGCAAACGTCATTTCCGTGACGACAGTGACGTCAGTGAAGTCGTGGTGGATCCCGGAGTCAAACACTTTCGCGTTAAAAATAGAGTACTCTGTAAGTGTATCGGCATACGTATCTGTTTTACATACCTTGCCTCAATGGATCGCCAATTGAAACCACGCGCCCAGCTGCGCTCACATTTCGCATTAGCAGGGGCTCCGGAAGTATATCTGATGTGTGGGGGCGACGTCTGTGGGCTGTGATATATATATACATATATATATATATATATATATATATATATATATATATATATATATATATATATATATATATATATATATATATATATATATATATATATATATATATATATATATATATATATATATATAAACAAAAAAGCGTGCCTTAATTTATTTGATGTGTTGAGCTCAGTAAACGGCACGGTTTCAAATTTCCACGGATTGTGATTGTAGGTTAATATACGTACAATTCTAAAAATTTTCATGCAATATTCAAATAAGAACAAGGTGCCACCTCATTCGGATTTCGAAAAGGCCAGAATTTAGCACACAGGTGCAATTTTCGCAGGGTCCCCCGAGTTCTCGTAACACGCTCACTCCTTGGGAAAGCGCATTAGAATCCTGAGCAAATTATGTATTTTTAAAAATTCACGAAAAACGCTGCGTTTTTGAAAATCAGTCAAATTTGGGACGCTATGGCTACTTCTGTGAACATCTTAGCTTGTTCATATTTGCAGTATGAATAGGCCTTTATGTGACTAATGAACCTCTGCATTGGTATTTCTCTAATAATTTTCAGAGTAATAAATTTTCATGCTCGAAACATCAAAAAGACAAAAGTGCTCCTTGATTCAAAAATCTATAATAAAAAATGCCCAATTTCAATTTTGTTCAAAGTCCCCCAAAATGTTCTCGAAGGACTGCAGAATGATATTATGAAAAAACATGTTGCATCACTTTTATTAGAACAAAAGCAAAAAATGTCAAACATTGTGTTTCCAGAGCGTGGTGGCTACTGCGTAAAGGACATCTCTAGTAACAAGAAAATACAGTAACATGTATTTTTCCTTCTCTGAGCTTCGCTAAACAACACTAATGATCTATTGTCGGAAAGTGGTAACTGTTTTGTAAAGAAAAAGACCGTTCCAATTAAATGAATTTGCAACACCACTTATATTCCTCGTCGATGGGCAGTACGGACATTTTCATTCCTCTGGATAATTTTTTTTAGTAAATGCGCTTATATAAAAGCAACGAAGCTAAACGCGAAATTTGTGTAGCTGAGTCGATCATGCATTGTAAGAATGTGAGAAATCGCAAATGTCGACAGTGGTGAACGGCGAGTACCGCAGTGCAACCTATATGCACAACAGCTGCACATGGTTTTCCAGGCTTTGTCGTTCTGCACGAGAAAATGCTGGGGTGTGGATTGCGTTGGTTACACGATACATTTTTCACCGCTCGTCGCTCTCCCGCCCGGTCTTGATCCGCACCGTACGGATCGTGTGGCGGATCGAGTGGCCCACGGTACAAGCCTTCGTGTAAACGGAGTATATAGCATGCGTTAGGCGGACAGGTGCAAAGGGCGGCGCGATAGACGCCCGCCTGAGTAGACGACAGCAACGAGCACGGCTGTGCCAGTCAGCCAAACAACACCTGAGATAGAAGTTAAGCATCCAAATTGTGCTTCACTTTGGTGCGATCACTGTCCTACGCTCTGAAGGTGGCTATGGGTAGGCGTTATATATAGCCATGACCGAGTTTTTTGTACGGACTACCTCATGGTGCGCAAAAAGAAAATTACGCTGCAGCGGAATTTTCGTTGTGTAGAAGATATCGGATCGAGGCTCTCTTTTGCGGAGGGTCATGAAGTAGGATGCGCGCTCAATTCAAGAGGGAGACCAGATCTGCCAGCACTGCTTCAAGAGATACAAGGACATGCAAAGCAAAGCAGATGCAATGCAAACAAAACGTGTTTTGTCCGTGGTCAGAACTGCTGCCACCAATGTTCACGTAATCGATTCTTTTTAAACTCTGAATTGATCACATAAGGTTTGACAGCGTACACATTTGGGAAAAAAACAACCAAACCTCTTGGCGACCGCTCTCCAGAAATTCATTTCCATTCCTGAAGAGACCTTGCCTTTTATACCAATCTCTCAATTCTGGCACAACACAACATCATAAGAGACGCATGGAGGGAATGCGTTCTTTAGCATACAAGATATGAATTATACTGAACTGAAATAGATGAAAGAAAATGAGGCTACAACTGAAAGTGCCTACTGTGTACCGAGGGATGTCTAACACTGGCGTGAAGTCGCAAACCACGCAAATTCATTTAATTGGAACGATCTTTTTCTTTACAAAAGAGTTCCCACTTTGCGACAATAGATCATTAGTGTTGTTTAGCGAAGCTCAGAGAAAGAAAAATACGTTTTACTGTATTTTCTTGTTACTAGAGATGTCCTTTACGCAGTAGCCACTACGCTCTGGAAACACAATGTTTGACATTTTCTGCTTTTGTTCTAATAAAAATGATGCAACATGTTTTTTCATAATATCATTCCGCAGTCCTTCGAGAACATTTTGGGGGACTTTGAACAAAATTGAGATCGGGCATTTTTTTATTATAGATTTTTGAATCAAGAAGCACTTTTGTCTTTTTGATGTATCGAGCATGAAAATTTATTACTCTTAAAATTATTAGAGAAATACAAATGCAGAGGTTCATTAGTCACATAACGGCCTATTCATACTGCAAATATGAACAAGCTAAGATGTTCACAGAAGTAGCCATAGCGTCCCAAATTGGGCTGATTTTCAAAAACGCAGCGTTTTTCGTGAATTTTTAAAAATACATAATTTGCTCAGAATTCTATAAAATCATAAGAGCTATTTCCTCTTTACTTCTACTTCCGCTAAAAAGAAATATATTTGTAATATATAGCTTCAGTAGCTGCCAGCATGGTTCCGAATTCACGAAAACGCACTCTTTGTAAAATGGTCGTCGTCAAACGGCGACATTTGTCGAATTTTCCTGTGTTTAAAAAAATTTTTATTTGAAAACGAACTGTTATTTCGTGCTGTGCAGTCATTTGTGCGCAACATACAAAATTATCAGGAAAATCGGAAACATCAAGTATACACCTCTTTTTGATCTTTCGTGGAATCGACCAGCTGTGTGAACAGGGCTTTTGCAGCTGAGAAGTGCCCCCCTTGCTATCGTCCGCCAAAAAGGGGAGGCCACTAAATTCCTTTACTCGACCAACGCTGAAGTCGCCGCTATCTACTCTCGCTCACCCCCTCTTGGCTACGCACCTCAACAACTTTTACTCAAAGGGATTCGTGCAGGGGCCGGGTAGGAAAAGAGGCTACGAGCCTTCTTTGTTTATAAACAATTTATTTAATAGTAATTATGAAGGACATACGCACATCCTCTCCTCACACGACACACGCTACACAAAATCATAACAAAAGAATATAACACTCGCGACAAAAATTGCAGAATACAGGATAGATATCAATGACAATAAAACCACACAATTAGCACGAGAGGGCGAAGATGATAATTAGTCAAACTGCGCAATGTCTCAACACGCCGCCTCCTATCCCGCAAAGTTCGTTTAAATAAAGATGAAGCTCGTCTCACCAAAGGTCCGTTGATGGAGGCCTCGGGGCTGGCTGTTGAGTCGGGGCTCGGGGTTTGTTGCTGCGTGAGCCTCCTGATATCTTTCTCTCGTTGTCTCGCGGCCGCTTTTCTTGGGTTCCGACCCCGCCCCTCCGTGCCCTCCAACCAATTGCCACCGTTTACACAACATTCTTCTTTGTCAGTCAGCTTGTATCGGCCCGACGACCGCCCCTGCCTGACATTTAACCAATTGCCACCGTTGATGAGGCGTATTTTCCTGTCGGTCAGTGCGTGTCAATCTCGACGACTGTCCCCCGCAGCCTACACCAGTGGAAAACACTCTCTCCAGCAAAGTAGAGCAAGCAAAAATGTAGAAGCTCCGAACTGAGAGAGTGAAACGGGCGAGCTGTCCGATGACGCGTGAATTATGGGCGACCGGGAAATCGGACAACGCGTGCCGTCTCTAATGGCCGACGCGCAGTGTTTTCGAGCGCCGCGTTGAAAAGCCTCTGCCCCCCCCCCCCCTCCGTCACTCCAGTTTTCGGTGTTTGACGACCCGATGTCCATTTCGGGTTTCGACGCCTCCAACCCGGTGTCTTCCGCGCAATTCTCCGAAGTCGCCGCTTCTTCTTCCTGGAACGCCGCCGGCGGTCATCTACGGAGAACGCGATAATGAGCCCGGGAGCCGCGGAGGCTAACAGAATGTCAGGCCCAGCCCGGCTCAGGGGTTACAGCAGAGACGCAGGAAAGGAACCGAACCGGTAGGGAGCCTACATGACCGCCAAAACGGCCGTTCATGTAGGCTCCCTACGAACCGGGCGCTCGCTGCTCCCCCATGCCATAAAACTGAAGGGCGCGCACGGCGTCTCGTCGCTGCAGTGGCCGTACACAATAGAAGGTGTCACTCGATCCTGGTGTTTGCGCGCTGGGCCCGCGAGGACCGTCAAAAAGAATTCTTCCAAGAACCCTGCTGCGAAATGCGTATTCGTCACCGCGGGGGGCTTCTTTTTGACGAAGCTTGGGTTGAGGAAATGTATGTAAACATCTTGAGAGGCCATCTTGAGAGCCGAGAGGGCCGCCGCCCGCGTTTTCGGGAACGTCGCGAGGATATGGCCACGGAAACCATAACAAGAAAATAATGCTTTGTGGGGAAATTTAACGCGAATAGTACGCAGTTTCTGAGCACCAACATGAGGCGACTGCCGGGTGAAACTATTTTCTGAAATTTCCTCGGCTACCGAGAGAATAGACACCCTCTATCTATAGTTCGCTCACAACACCATCGGCCTATTTCTTGTGTCTCTTGCCTCATCTGGAGTATATGTCGACCAGATAACGCTGATGCCATCTCATGTAGTCACCATAACATGTTTACGTGAAACATCAAATGCAAAATCTAGAGCTGTATGATCAGAAAAGGAAGTATCGTGGTAGCTTACCGCGTCATTGAAGCTGACTGTGAAGTCCATGCTTAGATCCGCCTTCCCTCCCGAGGAAGTGGGTAAAAGTTAAAACAGGTGCGTACAGATGTTCTCTGGCGTAACTTCCCTGTGCGTCCGATACGCACAGCCAGTTAAGGACCTTAAAGGGATACTAACCAGAAATACGAAGTTAAGCTGAAATGAAGCAGGAGCATTCAAGAATGCGGGGTTCCTATCAAAACGCCGAAAATCAAGAGGCCGAATTATGAAAAGGCCGAACGTCAGAACGCCGAAAAATTGAATTGCCGAAAAATGGAAACGCCTAAGAAATGAAATGCCGAAAAATCTAAATGCCGAAAAGACATAACGTCGAAAACCATATGAATAAGAAATGACGCGCTTTTTTACTACACTTGTTCGTTTTCTGCCATATCACTTTCCACTGACACGAGCCTGCTTACTCTTTCTGCAGAGGCACCAGTAAAAAAATTACACCATCTCCCGCTAAAGGGGACCATGAGGCGATGCGAAGCCGGAGCACTTGCACGATCGCGTTCCGTTGGCGTTCATGCTACCGACCTCGCGTCGTGGAACGCGAAGAGGGACACTACGCGCGTCGTATCTTCCATCTAGCCTGCCTGGCCGTTAATTCTCACAGGGCGAGCGGGGAACGCGGTCGACAGGCGGGCGAGAGGGGGCAGCGTAGAAGTGGAGAGAGAAGGGGAGGGGACGCGCATGCGCTCGAGCTCATTGCGGCGTTGCGCAGGAGAGAATTTCGGCATGTCTAGCCCGCGTTTCAGAGGAAGAGTGGAAAGGGGGATGGGAGAGGGAAAGTGGAGAGGGGAAGGGGAGAGGGAAAGTGGGGAGGGAAAGTGGAGAGGGGAAGGGGAGAGGGTGAGTGGAGAGGAGGTGTGTAGAGAGGGTATGCGCATGCGCAGTAAGGGTGGTCACGCCGCTTACTCTTTCTGCAGAGGCACCAGTAAATATAAACTGACGTACAATATCATATTTTTCTGTCGGTCGTAAAACTACAGGCATATCAGTCGGACAGGACAGCTCTGACGGGTCAGCAGAAAAAAACAGCGCTTTTCAATGACTCGGAGGGAAATGGATGAAGAGGCTGTTGTGGTGTGCTCCTAGAACGGAAAAGCAAAACTTTTAACTACAAAGACGGTTACGCTTACGTGCTTCACAAGAAAGTAGGTTCAGGCGCGAGAAGCGAGGCGAATGCAACGCCAGAGTTATTACTGACTCTACTGTAGGAGGTAGTCACAAGGTGAGCTCGAAGACTGTGACCCACGCTAGTTATGCTCGTCCGCCTCATCGCCACCATGAAAAGGACTAGAATCGAAGGCGATATCGAGGGAATGATCAGAGGCCGACCCCGCCGCTCACAAAGCAAGAAGCAAAAGTTACGCGAAAATTGTTTCGCACTGGGCGACCGGGACAATGAGCTTTTCGACGAAGAATTGCACGCAATTTATCTGTCTGAAATGCAATAAACAAGAAATCGCTGTGCTATGCGATGAGGTATGCAGAAATATATTTTTCCTTTTTCGAAGGCTTGAATCATGCGAAGGAAACGTTTCATGGCTACTGGAAAAGAGGGCGCAAGTGCATGGACATCGTACAGTAGGCCAAATATTTAACTATCGTGCGCGAGCGCCGACTTTTTTGTGCGTCGGCGCCGTACGACGGAGCCAAGTTGCAACCAGGGCGAGAGTAAGCGCAAAAAACAAAAAAATAATAAAGAATTCCTATCTATCTATCTATCTATCTATCTATCTATCTATCTATCTATCTATCTATCTATCTATCTATCTATCTATCTATCTATCTATCTATCTATCTATCTATCTATCCGCCTACGACTTTGTGCTCTCCTAGTCGTTTCGTTAATCGGATGTATACCAATATTGGCACGGCATAACATGACCGTATTAGGAACATAAATGACAGGTCATAACATGAAAATCACGACATCAACAGCATGATTTACATTCCACGGCCTTGAGGCCCTAGCGGCCGTTCCGTTAATTTCATATATACCAAAATTGGCATGGCGAGACAAGAGTTCATGATGAACATAATGACAGGTCCTAACGTGCAAATCATGACATGCATGTCATGTGCAGCATGATTTACATGACATGGTCTCGGGGCGCTCGCGGCCGTTTGTTTATGTCTTCGATAACTCCTTCAGCGCGGAAGATACGTTGAACCAGACAAAAACAGGCAGTGCACTTTACGCAGAAAAAGCACCAGAAAATAGAGCGCCACAAGTCACAAGCTTCCAGATGTTTCGTTCGCTGAAGGAAGGGAGTCTCTAGCCTCACGATTTGTACGAGGGGAGTAGGTCAGAAAAGGAGGGGGGGGTCGGTGCAGCTGTAAGTGTGGGGGCATGCCCCCACTTATTTCGAACCTGGGGGGGCGACGGCCCCCACTGCCCCCCCCGGTTCCGGAGTCCCTGCGCATTAGGGAGTATCGCAATCGTGTGCAACCTTTTTTTTTTCCTCTCGCTGCGTGTCGTCGACCCCAGCCTGGTGTCCGTCGAAGCCTTGATTTCCAAGGAGCAGGGGTAACCGAGCAGTTCATTCGGAATTGCGCTGGCCACAATTCTGTTTGATCTTTGAGCCCGAATATTGCATTGGGCAACTGGTAACATCTGGTAGCAACTGGTGTGCCGTTCTTACCTGCCCGCCGTGCCGTCAAAGATTTTGAAGAAGTCCTCTTAGGAGAAGTTTATTTTATTCATTTTTTTATTTAATTACAGAACCTTCAGGGTAGATATACATAGAGCGGAGAGGCCACATAAATGAAAGAAAAAGTAAATTCCACAGAGAAGTAACGTTATAAATGGCAGTGAAGAGCTATGTTAACTCACTAATTACATTCTTTGTTAAACACTTCTGCAATACGCGCGTACAAAATAACAGCACCATACTTACATTGTTTTTAAATAAGCTCATACTGACAAGAGAATCGCATAATGCATTATAGCTCCAGCCTCAGTGACTGATTGTACCCCTTTGCACGTGCGGCAGTGGCGTAGCCAAGGGGGGCACACCGGGCCCGTGCCCCCCCCCCCCCTCCCGAATTTTTTTTTTTTTTTTTGCCATGGCATACAGAGCACAAAATGACTCTCGACCCAATCTGCCTGCCCGGCCCCCAGTTCAGATCAAGGAGGTGCCCCCGTCCCCCGAAAAAAATTTCTGCCTACGCCCCTGACGTGCGGTGCTCTGCTTCTCTTCCTCTTTCTATTCCCCATTGCCTTATCCCCAGTGCAGGGTAGCAAACCGGACGTTCGTCTGGTTAACCTCCCTGCCTTCCCTCTTCTCTTTCTCTCTCTCACCACAACGTTCAAAGATTACATGCAGTCTACTAAAGCACGTTGCAAGCATCAACTAAAACTAATGTTAACTCGCTGATTAAATTTCATGATCAACACAGCTGCACTGCACAACTTTGGAATAGCAGCTGACACATGCGTAATTTTCTAATTTGACATGTTAATGAAAGATCAAAAGTGGCGCCTAATGTGATATCAGTAAAGACAAATTACAGTACTTCTAGAGATACAAATCAATGAATGGACAATCTTCAGTTGCATTTAGTACAAACGGTATCCGTACAAAAGAAAAAAAGAAATAATGCTTTCACAACCATACCATCACAATAGCATCTTGAGAAAATATAAACGTAGAGCATTGCTTTGTCAACTCCACTTTCGCCTTTCTGACGATGAACTTGTTGACGCGACATTGAAGGAAGCAGCTTCATATTTTAGAGTTGATTTGTGCAGACAAAAGTGCATTCCGCGACCCGTGCGTACATAATAACAGCAGAATGCGTACATATATTTCAGATATCATGCCTATAGTGAAAGCGAAATCACATATTGCATCATTCAGCATAACGTTTAGAGATTACAAGTATTCAACTTATGCACGCTATAAGCATCAACAGAGCATAACGGCAAATCACTAATTACATTTCATGATCGAGGCTACTGCAGCACACAAGTTAGGAATAGAAGCTGAACACGTGATTTTCAAATCCGGCGCGTTATAGAGATAACGAAAGTCAGGCTTCATTTGATATCGCTGAAGAAAAATTACATTCTACTTGTAGAGACACAAGTCGTTGTACTGGCAATCTTCAAGTCCATTTAGACAAAATCGACACGCACAAGAAGAAAATAATGCTTTTAGAACCGCATCATCACAGTGGCATTTTGAAGAAATATAAATGCAGAGTTTAGCTTGTAAACTTCGCTTTTGCTTTTCTGACGATCAAACAGTTGACGCGACATTCAAGAAAGCAACTTCATTATATTAAAGGTTCATTTTTCTGTATAATAGTACATATTGCGCATCTCTAGAATAAGGTTCTAAATTATACATGTTAAATGACCCCGGGTAAACGCAAATGTCGCACTTCTACAACGCGGCTTTAACGTAGAGATTCCTTAAACGTATAGTATTCATCAATTCATCGAATTCATCAACTGTATCGTTGACACGTACACGGATGACACCTTCAACATCTTGCGGGACCTTCTTGTCCTTGGTCTTGTGAAGTACTCTAAACTGCATCGCGGCCGCTGCGTCTATTTTCGAGGTTGCGCAAACGCAGAATGCGTTCACTTCAACCACCTTGTTGTGAAGAATTGTCTTCATTGAAGTGAAGTTTTTAACCTGCACCTGCAGTGGTTTCCTGACCTGCACGCAGCGGTAGTCGTCTCGATCGCTGCACCGACTGGTGGGACAGTTGCAGCTGAAGTGGTATATTGTCGCGGGGACTCTCTGGAAGTCGCTTTCTTCGCTCACAGTGAACGGACAGGTGGACCTCTCCCCTAGGGTTTCCCCGTTTGGCTGAGGCTTGCAGATTCTCGATCCTTGTTCTGCATTTCCGGTTCCGTTGACCAATTGCAGACCAACGAGCACAGCGAAGAGAACAGCTGCCAGTGTCGCTGACGACGCCATCGTTGGAAAATGTCTTTTACGATCGGTTTGCGATCAGGTAATGCGAGGATATGGAGAAGCCCTATCTGAGAAGAAAGGAGATGTGATGGCTAGGAAGGCTTTTCGGTGCTTCCTCTACGGCTCTTATTCCACAGGACGTTCCAGTGATGACGCGAGACTCCAAAAAGAAACCCGCGGTTTCAGACACTCGTAGCTGACTTGTATTATTCCGAATGATAAACACCAAGTGTCACTTTTCGTGCACCATCTGCATAGCGGTGTATATCGGTATCTTGATGAAACATACCCAGCAATTCCGGACATCGCTTTCAGTTCTCGGTTTTTGGCACCACGTGGCGTACGGACCTTAATATCTGGGGTTTAGCGTCCCAAAACCAAGATATGATTATGAGAGACGCCGTAGTGGAGGACTCCGGAAATTTCGACCACCTCGGGTTCTTTAACGTGCACCTAAATCTAAGTACACGGGCCTCAGACATTTTCGCCTCCACCGAAAATGCAGCCGCCGCGGCCGAGATTCGATCCCGCGACTTTCGGGTCACCAGCCGAGCGCCATAACCACTAGACCACCGTGGCGGGGCGGCGTACGGACCTTAAAGATTCGTAATTCCCGCTATGACTCCGACAGCGTAGCGGACACAAAGACAGACGACAATATCGGCTTTCACCACCGCGCGCGAACCGGCAATCGCCGACTGATAACCGCAACGCATGCGACGAGCGGGCGGCGCGCGCTCAACTGTGAATCAGCACTAGTTTTGTTGCAAAGTGGCTCGGTCCTTCTTCAAGACGACGGAATCTGGAAAAGGCGTCCTGCCCTTCCTCTCATTTTTCTTTGAATATTTTTCGAGTTTCTTCAATATTTTTCGTCCGATCGTACTGCCGTTGGCTTCCCCTGGTTCCTTTTAAAGTTGGCAAGCACGCCTTTTGTCGCTGCCATGTTTTGAATCATACAAGCTAATTTTGAGAAATAATACCATCTTAAAATATGATGATGGTCGTGTGTTTCGGACTGTGCATACTCAGGCTTGACTTCCCTCATTTTCGTTGGCGTCAGTTTACAAACCCATTATATGCACAATTGGGTGAAAGCGCCAAGCCGTGTGGTACAATCGCTAGACTTCGCTTTTTCGTGTTCAATAAGCGACAGAACTAAGGCACAAATTTATTTGAATACTGATATTATTCAGTAGCCTTCGTTGAAGTATTTTAATTATAGGCGCCATAGTTTCAACCTTGTTGCTTTCCTTTCTCAAACTCAAAATAAAATACGCCCTAATACCTTACGTTCCTAAGCACAGTACACAATTTACAGCCCGCCCTCGCCTTTCTTCTCAGTGTTTCTGAAAATGAAATGAAATCGAATAAACTGACAAATCCCATCTCAATGCCTCAATAGATATCTGCTAGTCTGCAGATTTGTGCGAAGTCATGGATTGAAACCAAGCTATTGCGGCCTGTTTAAAGCAGGAAAAAAAAACGAAAACAAAAACGTGTTTCTTTACGTGACAACGTACGTTAACAGGCCCTTCACGAAATCCATTGAAAACATTTGTTACATTTTGAATGTTTTCTGTTGCTTATGTAAACAAGGCAACTGCAAGAGTCTCGAAACGCATGTCTTCTTGTTCTCTGTGATGAATGCTTGTTACCGTGAAAAAAGTGCGTGTTCTTTGCAAGACATTGTTTTGATTGCACCTAAAGTTGTAGATGCCATCTAGCTAAGATTTTAAGAATGATTTTTTTGTAAATTAGTTAACTGTAGGAAGAGTTGCAATATGTTGAACTGTCCTGTTACCGCATTTCCAGAAGATCAGCGCCACTGACAACTCAGGCACTCTGTGTCTTTGCCTCGGCAAGAGTCCGCAAGCATAGTTTTTTTTTCCCGCTTTCCTGTGGACGCTGTAGCCTCAGTACGTTGTAATATTCACGTGATGGGCCCCGCATGTGTTTATCGCTATTTTTCATTGCGGCACCGTTCTTGTGTCGTCACAGAGTGTCTCAGATTAGAGGGTTAACTGAAGTTGCGTGTCATAGTCAGTGGCTCGATCACTGCGCTGCAGCCCGTGGCTCACATTCGCAGAAAGCCCGGCTCCCTCAGAAGGCATGACCTTCTGTATGAAATTTTGGCCGCCCTTCTGCGAAGCAGCCACTCATGTTTTGTAGACACAATCACTACAGAATGATGTGTACTGCCCATTTATTTGTGGTGCGCACTGATCATAGTGAGAAATCCGAAGTGCATGGGAGGAATAAGGGCATAAGGCAGGCTAGTCGATGTTTTCGTAGGTGAGCCTATCTTAGTCAAAGGCGTCAATGACCAACCCTTCCAAACATATGGCGCCTTTGCGAATATACCACCCATCGAAATATCAGCTAACCGGTATGAGGCCCCTATTATGGCGAAAGCCTTAGATGCCTCATCAAACGCGAAAACTGACCGTCGGCGTCTTCGAGATTTGGCAATATCTCTCGATACTTCGCGAGACCGGCGTTGGCGTTGAAGGATGCAAAAAAAAAGTAATAAAAGTGGGTTCAGAGTCACGTGATACTCAAGTGAATGTGTGTGTGTGTGTGTGTGTGTGTGTGTGTGTGTGTGTGTGTGTGTGTGTGTGTGTGTGTGTGTGTGTGTGTGTGTGTGTGTGTGTGTGTGTGTGTGTGTGTGTGTGCGTGTGTGTGTCGGCGTACCAAAAGCCACATGACGTCAGCATGACGTCACATATCGCCAGAATTTGGCACATCGTAGTGGCGACATCGAAGGGCATCGTCATTTGATTAAAGGCGGGCCGATCACGGAGGCTCTGCAAAACCATGTCAGGAGCAGAAAGCTTGTAACGCCTCCGATCCGGGAGGCAGTGCAAAAGCACGTTGAACTCGTAAAGCTTTTGAATGTTACGGTGGAGGGGAGGATCAGCACGTCGACCGAGAAGAAAACGAACAAGAAAATGGCTTTCGCCTTCGAGTCGTCTTAGGCAATTGCATAAGGGACCCTCTGAGTTTTTCCTGTTCAGACAACCTCTATAGCACACCTATTCGGTGCCTTTGACTACGCTGTCCCTCATCTTCACAAATTCAGTCATGCGATACTACCAATAAGCACCAATAAACATTTATTAGTCTAAAGTCGCCGACATGGGTCACTGGAGGGCAAAAAGATACGACCCGTTGAACACAACCACACATTTATGCTTCGTCGTTAACGCTTGAGTGTCACGCACTTAACTTCGCCGAAATTAAGCTTGGGAATGTTCTATTGCAAGCATAAGTTAGTCCGTACGTAATCTGGAAAAGTTCACATGCGCATGTTATGCGCATGTGAACTTTTCCAGATTACGGACGCTATTGCTTCGCGATGACGTATTGCAGTCATCACGGCGGATGTTTATCCCGCCCCTCCAATCTTGCTTCTGCTCCCTAGGCTGTCTTCTGGCGCTGCTGTTGCACGTGAAATGTTTCAATGCAGTGCTTTTTACTTCGTGGGATACGAGTCAAGCAATTTATTCTCATGGTATCCGCGTTTCTTTTTCTTCCTCGTGCCATAGGTTGGGAAATCCACAGCATGATTAGAGGCTTAATACTTCTGTAGCTCATTGTTCGTACACCGGTGCACCGAGCCGACAATGTTGAACCAGCTTCAATGGAAAGCTTCTGAGCTTTCATTTTTGCCATTACAATTAAGTGTAAACAATCACAATAGAAGTTTGAGTTGACAATTAAAAAACGACCGTTTTAACTGATTTGACGTATTTCATCAGGGCCTATAGCTTAGAACGCTAGGTTATGTTAAATCCAGTTAACTTGTATATTCAACAGCTAGGGCACACTGTTCATTCAGCTGCAATTAAGCCCTCTTTCGGTCAGTCCAAGAAACGCCTCTGTGAGCATCATAAACCTAATTGTCATCATCTTCAGCCTATTCAGTGACCATTTCAGAACTGGGGTTTTCTCTAACGATCTCCCATTCCCTCTATCCTGCGACAGTTGATTGCACTTTATTCCTGCGACATTCTTAATTTCATCACCTCGACCTAACACTCTGCTGTCATTGACTTCGTTTCTGTTCTCTTGGTATCTATTACGCCGCACTAACGGCACATGAATTATCGGTCCTTCATATTAGTGACCTGCCCAAGTCCACTTTTTTCTGATGATGTTAACTAGGATGTCGGCAACGCCTGTTTGTTCCCTTATTTTCTCTACGTATCGTTCGGTGTCTTAATGCGGGTCATTTTTTTCTTCCGTCATACATTGCGTGGTACCTCACTTTTTTCTCGAGTTTCCTTGTTATCCTTCAAGTTTTCAGCCCCGTATGTTACTACCAATAATACGATATTTCACAGGTCAGCAAACTCACTCATGAGTCGACACACTCAAACTCATTCAGACTCAGATCGGGCCATGAGTCTGACTCTGAGCGAGTCCGGGGAAGTAATGTTTTGGTGTGTTTGAGTCGAGTGAGTCCGACTGAAGAAAATTTAGTGAGCTTGAGTGCAGGTGCGTTCGGTTGAGAAACATACTGGCGAGTCTGAGTACGAGTGAGCCCTAAGCACAAAATATATTTCTTGACTGAGTCTGAGTGGGCTAGACCGTCTAATGCCGACCTATGGTCATATCTACTCATATTCAGCATTACTACCAGTCTTATATCGGCTTACCATTATACCCAAGTCTATTCACACATATGTCAACGCACGAGCGTTAATGCGCCACCTCAATATTTATTGATCAGAGGTTTGAGGCGTGTGTGTGTTGGGGGGGGGGGGGCGGATGGTTTACCTCCTCGTGCAAACTCTTTCACGGGAAGTTCTTGATAATATATCTCGTGTGAGTCGCGTATTTCATAAAACTGTCCTTGCATGATTTCAGCCACTTATAATACGTGTTTGATGGTGCAAGATCAAAAGGCGCATCGTAGAGCACCGATTACGTGAGATATTGGCGTTAAAGAGCATCGGCACCATGACCGAAAAAGCTAATTTAACGCTAACAGACTCATGAATCGACTCACTCAGACACAGGTCAAGCCGTGAGTCTGAATGAGTCCGGCTGAGCAATATGTTGGTGAGATTGAGTCCGAGTTAGTCCGGTTGAGAAAACATTTAGTGAGTCTGAGCCCGAGTGAGCCTTCGGAGCAAAATGTATTTCTTCAGTGAGTTTGAGTGAGCTCCAATTTTTTTGCCGACCTATGCGCAATTGTTGTATACATCCCGCTTTACGAATAGCGGTGAATTGCCTGTCATGACTATCTCAAGCACTCCAGCCCATCATCGGCGAATTTTCGTTTCATGAGTAGGTTACCCTTTAGTTATTGGTGTCGATGTACATGCTCTCGCGCAGGCTCTGAACACTGGTTGCTAATTTTGAGATCTTCTAAGGACTCAAAATAGCCGAGCACGCAACACGGTTAAATTTTCAGACACACGAAAAAATATTTTGATTATCACTGCTCCTCCGCTCGTGTTTCTTCGGGGTAAGGTGATTCGACACGTCGTTTTTTTTTTTTTTTCATTGCGGGCTCACTACAGGCAGTAGTATATAACTCATCGAAAAAATACTGACAGAGTCCCAGTTTCATGCAGGAGCGTTTTACAGCACTTTGAAGGAAATTTATGGCGTTATATATATGTGACGCTATCAATGAGAGACGTGCCGTGGCTCATACGCCATACCTTTATTCTATTCACGCGCACTTCTTCCTCGTCGGCTTCTACCAGCCATCTCTGCATGCCTGCTTACGTCACAGGATTCCCCCTCCCCCGGAAGAATGCGCGAGTTACGAACAACAAAGCATGAACAAGCCGTCTTGGAAGCAAAAAATGTCGAAATGCGCAGTAGTTTCATGTCACAATGAAGTTCCGTTAACTTGCACAAAAGACTTCACAGAAGAGGCCAGCAGTCCGGGGATATCAAGGAGAGCTCTGGTGGGCGAGGCTGGCTGTTGCGTTCGGGACAACGTAAGCATGCCTTGAACGTGGACACTGATAATGACACAGCTGGTATTCGTGTGAGAAATGGACGAGGTTGGAAGACTTTGCAGAATCGACAGCTGGGATTTCGTAGGCGTCGTATTCTTCGTCGTGAGAGGTACACACGCCGTACAAGCAGTTTGCATGCCCGTTGATTGTTGCTGATTGGGCGCTGCCTCTCTTCCTGCAGAGTACAAGGGTTGGTTCCGTGTCTTTTGAGCGTTTTATGTGGTGAGGTCGCAGATGCAATCTTGATCTTTGTTGCAGAAGGGGTCCATGACGATGGTCCTTTCGGCGGTGTCTTCTTCTCGGGCTTCTTTTCAGACTGTCTTCTTTAAGCCGTGAGCGAGGTTTCGATGAAGTTTTCTTTCGCCGTCGCCCATGATGAAGTGTGCGTTGTAATCGATTGAGTTCGCCGACTTGCTTGTACTGGTCTCGCTGATGAGGCAGCGCTTCAGGAACATGACTATGATTTTCTTCACAAGTTGATGTGATGTCCACTGGGAAGCTGGTGCACGGTGGGCTGTTGTGGTGCTTGTCAGGCAGTGAAGGCTTGGTCAATGGTGAATGCGTGTCACCTAGCGAAACTACCGAGCTAGGTCCTCCTAAAGCATCAAGTTGTGTGGAAGGGCATTGGCTTGGCAGTGTACTTTCCGGATACTTTAGCTGGTCTGTAACGTACGTAGCGAACTCGTGAGAGTTACAAGCAACTGAAGAGCCACTTGACGTAAAACCAGGTGGTGTGCCACGTATACAAGACGAGTGGTGAAGCGAGTCGGGTAGACGAATATTGACTCGATTTTTGTAGCAGAGTGGAGAGGTAGGAGATGGCGATCTTTGCGCAGATGGGCAATGTGGTGGAAGGTCGGTTCTTGTGGGAAAACATCTTGGGTGACTTTCAGTCAGCTGATGCTTTGATATGTCTTGTGGGAATGGCCGATTCATGCTCGGTGTTCGAATGCACGACGACTGCTTGTGAAAATGACGACTTAGTGCGACTGTCCGCAGATGGTGCGTTATAAGCAAGTCTTCATCGTAGTCTTTAAATCGGGTGACCATCTCTTCTTTGATTTTTGTCCACGACTCATTGTTTTCGAAGATGTGAGTGAGATAAAATCGGAAGGCCTCACCAGTGACGTATTCGTTGAAGTTGGTGACCATCTCCCTTTCCGACCATGATGCAGCGGTAGCGTGGAGCTCGAAAAGGTGGAACCAGTCCTGTACGGGTCCATCGTCCACTGATCCGGTGTACTTGGGGATGTCAAGGGCTGTTGATGATGCCGTCATGATGCTGGGCGTTGTGTGTAGCTAGGATCTGCTTCGGTGGTCCGTGTATGGTCAGGGCGTCTTGTTAAGAACTTCGTTGATGACGTGCGGGTGATGAAGTGGCTGCCAGGTCTTCATCCTGTCGACTTGTGTGACGCTATCAATGAGAGACGTGCCGTGGCTCATACGCCATACCTTTATTCTATTCACGCGCACTTCTTCCTCGTCGGCTTCTACCAGCCATCTCTGCATGCCTGCTTACGTCACATATATATATATATATATATATATATATATATATATATATATATATATATATATATATATATATATATATATACATATACACATATATATGTCGCACTTCTACAACGCGGCTTTAACGTAGAGATTCCTTAAACGTATAGTATTCATCAATTCATCGAATTCATCAACTGTATCGTTGACACGTACACGGATGACACCTTCAACATCTTGCGGGACCTTCTTGTCCTTGGTCTTGTGAAGTACTCTAAACTGCATCGCGGCCGCTGCGTCTATTTTCGAGGTTGCGCAAACGCAGAATGCGTTCACTTCAACCACCTTGTTGTGAAGAATTGTCTTCATTGAAGTGAAGTTTTTAACCTGCACCTGCAGTGGTTTCCTGACCTGCACGCAGCGGTAGTCGTCTCGATCGCTGCACCGACTGGTGGGACAGTTGCAGCTGAAGTGGTATATTGTCGCGGGGACTCTCTGGAAGTCGCTTTCTTCGCTCACAGTGAACGGACAGGTGGACCTCTCCCCTAGGGTTTCCCCGTTTGGCTGAGGCTTGCAGATTCTCGATCCTTGTTCTGCATTTCCGGTTCCGTTGACCAATTGCAGACCAACGAGCACAGCGAAGAGAACAGCTGCCAGTGTCGCTGACGACGCCATCGTTGGAAAATGTCTTTTACGATCGGTTTGCGATCAGGTAATGCGAGGATATGGAGAAGCCCTATCTGAGAAGAAAGGAGATGTGATGGCTAGGAAGGCTTTTCGGTGCTTCCTCTACGGCTCTTATTCCACAGGACGTTCCAGTGATGACGCGAGACTCCAAAAAGAAACCCGCGGTTTCAGACACTCGTAGCTGACTTGTATTATTCCGAATGATAAACACCAAGTGTCACTTTTCGTGCACCATCTGCATAGCGGTGTATATCGGTATCTTGATGAAACATACCCAGCAATTCCGGACATCGCTTTCAGTTCTCGGTTTTTGGCACCACGTGGCGTACGGACCTTAATATCTGGGGTTTAGCGTCCCAAAACCAAGATATGATTATGAGAGACGCCGTAGTGGAGGACTCCGGAAATTTCGACCACCTCGGGTTCTTTAACGTGCACCTAAATCTAAGTACACGGGCCTCAGACATTTTCGCCTCCACCGAAAATGCAGCCGCCGCGGCCGAGATTCGATCCCGCGACTTTCGGGTCACCAGCCGAGCGCCATAACCACTAGACCACCGTGGCGGGGCGGCGTACGGACCTTAAAGATTCGTAATTCCCGCTATGACTCCGACAGCGTAGCGGACACAAAGACAGACGACAATATCGGCTTTCACCACCGCGCGCGAACCGGCAATCGCCGACTGATAACCGCAACGCATGCGACGAGCGGGCGGCGCGCGCTCAACTGTGAATCAGCACTAGTTTTGTTGCAAAGTGGCTCGGTCCTTCTTCAAGACGACGGAATCTGGAAAAGGCGTCCTGCCCTTCCTCTCATTTTTCTTTGAATATTTTTCGAGTTTCTTCAATATTTTTCGTCCGATCGTACTGCCGTTGGCTTCCCCTGGTTCCTTTTAAAGTTGGCAAGCACGCCTTTTGTCGCTGCCATGTTTTGAATCATACAAGCTAATTTTGAGAAATAATACCATCTTAAAATATGATGATGGTCGTGTGTTTCGGACTGTGCATACTCAGGCTTGACTTCCCTCATTTTCGTTGGCGTCAGTTTACAAACCCATTATATTGCACAATTGGGTGAAAGCGCCAAGCCGTGTGGTACAATCGCTAGACTTCGCTTTTTCGTGTTCAATAAGCGACAGAACTAAGGCACAAATTTATTTGAATACTGATTATTATTCAGTAGCCTTCGTTGAAGTATTTTAATTATAGGCGCCATAGTTTCAACCTTGTTGCTTTCCTTTCTCAAACTCAAAATAAAATACGCCCTAAATACCTTACGTTCCTAAGCACAGTACACAATTTACAGCCCGCCCTCGCCTTTCTTCTCAGTGTTTCTGAAAATGAAATGAAATCGAATAAACTGACAAATCCCATCTCAATGCCTCAATAGATATCTGCTAGTCTGCAGATTTGTGCGAAGTCATGGATTGAAACCAAGCTATTGCGGCCTGTTTAAAGCAGGAAAAAAAAACGAAAACAAAAACGTGTTTCTTTACGTGACAACGTACGTTAACAGGCCCTTCACGAAATCCATTGAAAACATTTGTTACATTTTGAATGTTTTCTGTTGCTTATGTAAACAAGGCAACTGCAAGAGTCTCGAAACGCATGTCTTCTTGTTCTCTGTGATGAATGCTTGTTTACCGTGAAAAAAGTGCGTGTTCTTTGCAAGACATTGTTTCGATTGCACCTAAAGTTGTAGATGCCATCTAGCTAAGATTTTAAGAATGATTTTTTTGTAAATTAGTTAACTGTAGGAAGAGTTGCAATATGTTGAACTGTCCTGTTACCGCATTTCCAGAAGATCAGCGCCACTGACAACTCAGGCACTCTGTGTCTTTGCCTCGGCAAGAGTCCGCAAGCATAGTTTTTTTTTCCCGCTTTCCTGTGGACGCTGTAGCCTCAGTACGTTGTAATATTCACGTGATGGGCCCCGCATGTGTTTATCGCTATTTTTCATTGCGGCACCGTTCTTGTGTCGTCACAGAGTGTCTCAGATTAGAGGGTTAACTGAAGTTGCGTGTCATAGTCAGTGGCTCGATCACTGCGCTGCAGCCCGTGGCTCACATTCGCAGAAAGCCCGGCTCCCTCAGAAAGGCATGACCTTCTGTATGAAATTTTGGCCGCCCTTCTGCGAAGCAGCCACTCATGTTTTGTAGACACAATCACTACAGAATGATGTGTACTGCCCATTTATTTGTGGTGCGCACTGATCATAGTGAGAAAATCCGAAGTGCATGGGAGGAATAAGGGCATAAGGCAGGCTAGTCGATGTTTTCGTAGGTGAGCCTATCTTAGTCAAAGGCGTCAATGACCAACCCTTCCAAACATATGGCGCCTTTGACGAATATACCACCCATCGAAATATCAGCTAACCGGTATGAGGCCCCTATTATGGCGAAAGCCTTAGATGCCTCATCAAACGCGAAAACTGACCGTCGGCGTCTTCGAGATTTGGCAATATCTCTCGATACTTCGCGAGACCGGCGTTGGCGTTGAAGGATGCAAAAAAAAAGTAATAAAAGTGGGTTCAGAGTCACGTGATACTCAAGTGAATGTGTGTGTGTGTGTGTGTGTGTGTGTGTGTGTGTGTGTGTGGTGTGTGTGTGTGTGTGTGTGGTGTGTGTGTGTGTGTTGTGTGCGTGCGTGCGTGTGTGTGTCGGCGTACCAAAAGCCACATGACGTCAGCATGACGTCACATATCGCCAGAATTTGGCACATCGTAGTGGCGACATCGAAGGGCATCGTCATTTGATTAAAGGCGGGCCGATCACGGAGGCTCTGCAAAACCATGTCAGGAGCAGAAAGCTTGTAACGCCTCCGATCCGGGAGGCAGTGCAAAAGCACGTTGAACTCGTAAAGCTTTTGAATGTTACGGTGGAGGGGAGGATCAGCACGTCGACCGAGAAGAAAACGAACAAGAAAATGGCTTTCGCCTTCGAGTCGTCTTAGGCAATTGCATAAGGGACCCTCTGAGTTTTTCCTGTTCAGACAACCTCTATAGCACACCTATTCGGTGCCTTTGACTACGCTGTCCCTCATCTTCACAAATTCAGTCATGCGATACTACCAATAAGCACCAATAAACATTTATTAGTCTAAAGTCGCCGACATGGGTCACTGGAGGGCAAAAAGATACGACCCGTTGAACACAACCACACATTTATGCTTCGTCGTTAACGCTTGAGTGTCACGCACTTAACTTCGCCGAAATTAAGCTTGGGAATGTTCTATTGCAAGCATAAGTTAGTCCGTACGTAATCTGGAAAAGTTCACATGCGCATGTTATGCGCATGTGAACTTTTCCAGATTACGGACGCTATTGCTTCGCGATGACGTATTGCAGTCATCACGGCGGATGTTTATCCCGCCCCTCCAATCTTGCTTCTGCTCCCTAGGCTGTCTTCTGGCGCTGCTGTTGCACGTGAAATGTTTCAATGCAGTGCTTTTTACTTCGTGGGATACGAGTCAAGCAATTTATTCTCATGGTATCCGCGTTTCTTTTTCTTCCTCGTGCCATAGGTTGGGAAATCCACAGCATGATTAGAGGCTTAATACTTCTGTAGCTCATTGTTCGTACACCGGTGCACCGAGCCGACAATGTTGAACCAGCTTCAATGGAAAGCTTCTGAGCTTTCATTTTTGCCATTACAATTAAGTGTAAACAATCACAATAGAAGTTTGAGTTGACAATTAAAAAACGACCGTTTTAACTGATTTGACGTATTTCATCAGGGCCTATAGCTTAGAACGCTAGGTTATGTTAAATCCAGTTAACTTGTATATTCAACAGCTAGGGCACACTGTTCATTCAGCTGCAATTAAGCCCTCTTTCGGTCAGTCCAAGAAACGCCTCTGTGAGCATCATAAACCTAATTGTCATCATCTTCAGCCTATTCAGTGACCATTTCAGAACTGGGGTTTTCTCTAACGATCTCCCATTCCCTCTATCCTGCGACAGTTGATTGCACTTTATTCCTGCGACATTCTTAATTTCATCACCTCGACCTAACACTCTGCTGTCATTGACTTCGTTTCTGTTCTCTTGGTATCTATTACGCCGCACTAACGGCACATGAATTATCGGTCCTTCAGTATTAGTGACCTGCCCAAGTCCACTTTTTTCTGATGATGTTAACTAGGATGTCGGCAACGCCTGTTTGTTCCCTTATTTTCTCTACGTATCGTTCGGTGTCTTAATGCGGGTCATTTTTTTCTTCCGTCATACATTGCGTGGTACCTCACTTTTTTCTCGAGTTTCCTTGTTATCCTTCAAGTTTTCAGCCCCGTATGTTACTACCAATAATACGATATTTCACAGGTCAGCAAACTCACTCATGAGTCGACACACTCAAACTCATTCAGACTCAGATCGGGCCATGAGTCTGACTCTGAGCGAGTCCGGGGAAGTAATGTTTTGGTGTGTTTGAGTCGAGTGAGTCCGACTGAAGAAAATTTTAGTGAGCTTGAGTGCAGGTGCGTTCGGTTGAGAAACATACTGGCGAGTCTGAGTACGAGTGAGCCCTAAGCACAAAATATATTTCTTGACTGAGTCTGAGTGGGCTAGACCGTCTAATGCCGACCTATGGTCATATCTACTCATATTCAGCATTACTACCAGTCTTATATCGGCTTACCATTATACCCAAGTCTATTCACACATATGTCAACGCACGAGCGTTAATGCGCCACCTCAATATTTATTGATCAGAGGTTTGAGGCGTGTGTGTGTTGGGGGGGGGGGGGGGGGCGGATGGTTTACCTCCTCGTGCAAACTCTTTCACGGGAAGTTCTTGATAATATATCTCGTGTGAGTCGCGTATTTCATAAAACTGTCCTTGCATGATTTCAGCCACTTATAATACGTGTTTGATGGTGCAAGATCAAAAGGCGCATCGTAGAGCACCGATTACGTGAGATATTGGCGTTAAAGAGCATCGGCACCATGACCGAAAAAGCTAATTTAACGCTAACAGACTCATGAATCGACTCACTCAGACACAGGTCAAGCCGTGAGTCTGAATGAGTCCGGCTGAGTAATATGTTGGTGAGATTGAGTCCGAGTTAGTCCGGTTGAGAAAACATTTAGTGAGTCTGAGCCCGAGTGAGCCTTCGGAGCAAAATGTATTTCTTCAGTGAGTTTGAGTGAGCTCCAATTTTTTTGCCGACCTATGCGCAATTGTTGTATACATCCCGCTTTACGAATAGCGGTGAATTGCCTGTCATGACTATCTCAAGCACTCCAGCCCATCATCGGCGAATTTTCGTTTCATGAGTAGGTTACCCTTTTAGTTATTGGTGTCGATGTACATGCTCTCGCGCAGGCTCTGAACACTGGTTGCTAATTTTGAGATCTTCTAAGGACTCAAAATAGCCGAGCACGCAACACGGTTAAATTTTCAGACACACGAAAAAATATTTTGATTATCACTGCTCCTCCGCTCGTGTTTCTTCGGGGTAAGGTGATTCGACACGTCGTTTTTTTTTTTTTTTTTTCATTGCGGGCTCACTACAGGCAGTAGTATATAACTCATCGAAAAAATACTGACAGAGTCCCAGTTTCATGCAGGAGCGTTTTACAGCACTTTGAAGGAAATTTATGGCGTTATATATATGTGACGCTATCAATGAGAGACGTGCCGTGGCTCATACGCCATACCTTTATTCTATTCACGCGCACTTCTTCCTCGTCGGCTTCTACCAGCCATCTCTGCATGCCTGCTTACGTCACAGGATTCCCCCTCCCCCGGAAGAATGCGCGAGTTACGAACAACAAAGCATGAACAAGCCGTCTTGGAAGCAAAAAATGTCGAAATGCGCAGTAGTTTCATGTCACAATGAAGTTCCGTTAACTTGCACAAAAGACTTCACAGAAGAGGCCAGCAGTCCGGGGATATCAAGGAGAGCTCTGGTGGGCGAGGCTGGCTGTTGCGTTCGGGACAACGTAAGCATGCCTTGAACGTGGACACTGATAATGACACAGCTGGTATTCGTGTGAGAAATGGACGAGGTTGGAAGACTTTGCAGAATCGACAGCTGGGATTTCGTAGGCGTCGTATTCTTCGTCGTGAGAGGTACACACGCCGTACAAGCAGTTTGCATGCCCGTTGATTGTTGCTGATTGGGCGCTGCCTCTCTTCCTGCAGAGTACAAGGGTTGGTTCCGTGTCTTTTTGAGCGTTTTATGTGGTGAGGTCGCAGATGCAATCTTGATCTTTGTTGCAGAAGGGGTCCATGACGATGGTCCTTTCGGCGGTGTCTTCTTCTCGGGCTTCTTTTCAGACTGTCTTCTTTAAGCCGTGAGCGAGGTTTCGATGAAGTTTTCTTTCGCCGTCGCCCATGATGAAGTGTGCGTTGTAATCGATTGAGTTCGCCGACTTGCTTGTACTGGTCTCGCTGATGAGGCAGCGCTTCAGGAACATGACTATGATTTTCTTCACAAGTTGATGTGATGTCCACTGGGAAGCTGGTGCACGGTGGGCTGTTGTGGTGCTTGTCAGGCAGTGAAGGCTTGGTCAATGGTGAATGCGTGTCACCTAGCGAAACTACCGAGCTAGGTCCTCCTAAAGCATCAAGTTGTGTGGAAGGGCATTGGCTTGGCAGTGTACTTTCCGGATACTTTAGCTGGTCTGTAACGTACGTAGCGAACTCGTGAGAGTTACAAGCAACTGAAGAGCCACTTGACGTAAAACCAGGTGGTGTGCCACGTATACAAGACGAGTGGTGAAGCGAGTCGGGTAGACGAATATTGACTCGATTTTTGTAGCAGAGTGGAGAGGTAGGAGATGGCGATCTTTGCGCAGATGGGCAATGTGGTGGAAGGTCGGTTCTTGTGGGAAAACATCTTGGGTGACTTTCAGTCAGCTGATGCTTTGATATGTCTTGTGGGAATGGCCGATTCATGCTCGGTGTTCGAATGCACGACGACTGCTTGTGAAAATGACGACTTAGTGCGACTGTCCGCAGATGGTGCGTTATAAGCAAGTCTTCATCGTAGTCTTTAAATCGGGTGACCATCTCTTCTTTGATTTTTGTCCACGACTCATTGTTTTCGAAGATGTGAGTGAGATAAAATCGGAAGGCCTCACCAGTGACGTATTCGTTGAAGTTGGTGACCATCTCCCTTTCCGACCATGATGCAGCGGTAGCGTGGAGCTCGAAAAGGTGGAACCAGTCCTGTACGGGTCCATCGTCCACTGATCCGGTGTACTTGGGGATGTCAAGGGCTGTTGATGATGCCGTCATGATGCTGGGCGTTGTGTGTAGCTAGGATCTGCTTCGGTGGTCCGTGTATGGTCAGGGGCGTCTTGTTAAGAACTTCGTTGATGACGTGCGGGTGATGAAGTGGCTGCCAGGTCTTCATCCTGTCGACTTGTGTGACGCTATCAATGAGAGACGTGCCGTGGCTCATACGCCATACCTTTATTCTATTCACGCGCACTTCTTCCTCGTCGGCTTCTACCAGCCATCTCTGCATGCCTGCTTACGTCACATATATATATATATATATATATATATATATATATATATATATATATATATATATATATATATATATATATATATATATACATATACACATATATATATATATATATATATATATATATATATATATATATATATATATATATATATATATATATATATATATATATATATATAGTAGTGGGAAAAGAGTCACGCGGACCCCGATAGAATAACGAATGAAGAAAGAAACTACGACTTTCGTTGATTCGGCACTGTATATTTTCACTAACGTTTCGTCTGGTGGACCAGACTTTGTCAAAGTAACAAGTACATCGCGGTGGGTTTCCTTATAAACACGCTTAAAGTACATAGTTTCAAAGAACTTATCGATAGCAAGAATGACAACATAAGATAGCGGTCACACGCAGTCGACATAGATTCATGCGCGCACATATGGGACTCGTGGCAGCGAAGTCCGGTTACACAGAGTAAGGTAGATTGCACACGCAGTTGATATGGCATTACACACTAGTGATAAGACAGAATTATATGATTGCACGTCACATGGAGGAAAAGGCGGGGGGGGGGATGACATCAGATCTGCGCTTTATCTATTTTTTTCGCGGGACCGTAGTCACATGCTAGCATTAAACTGCAAACAGTCTGAGATCGCAAACAGAAAATCTACGCAGCACTAAGATCAATTTTTACTTTTTAACTTCTCCTGAAGTACGCTTCAAACACATCAAGGTCAATACGAGAAGAAACTAGAACAACTAAAAAAAACAGCACAGACACAGTACATGATGCACACAACTCAGTACGTATGCACGTAGTCTGGTATGAAAGCTGAAAAATAGTGGGTGATTACCAACGTAACCGTAGAAGAAACACGAGCGATATTAGAAACAGAGCTGTCTATCCCGTTGAAGACCCGGTTATGATTAATAGTGCTTAGTGGGAACGCTTGTAAGTGTGCCTGTGCTTTCGTTGATACCGGATGAGACGGTGTTAAACTTATAGATTAGGTAAGACTCGCGGGCTTCACGATCATGATGAGAGCGAAAGCCTGACTCAAGTATAGTGGCCCGAATATTTTCCAAAAAATGTCCAGGTAAACGAATGTGTTTTGATAATGGTAGGCTAGGAAGCTTATTGGAATGCGATCTATGGTTGTTAAAGCGTATTCTAAATGAAGTTTCCGTTTGGCCAATGTACTGTTTTTTGCAGACGGTACACTCAAGCATGTATATAACATTAGAACTATCGCAATTAAATGAACCTCGAATGTTAAGGGAGAAGTCAAAACGTGCTATTGGCTTTCTGTGTCGTTTGCATATGTACGCACACCTTGCAACGTGATTTGTTGCAGGGTGCACAGCCAGTTATTTCGGGCTTATTTACTTTCGATGACGTTAATAAATCTCGGAGATTTTTAGACCGTCGGTACACAACGCGAGGTGGTTCAGGTTCAGTTGTTTTAGTTTCTTCTCGATATTGACCTTGATGTGTTTGAAGCGTACTTCAGGATAAGTTAAAAAGTAAAAATTGATCTTAGTGCTGCGTAGATTTTCTGTTTGCGATCTCAGACTGTTTGCAGTTTAATGCTAGCATGTGACTACGTTCCCGCGAAAAAAATAGATAAAGCGCAGATCTGATGTCATCCCCCCCCCCCGCCTTTTCCTCCATGTGACGTGCAATCCAATAATTCTGTCATATCACTAGTGTATAATGCCATATCAACTGCGTGTGCAATCTATCTTACTCTGTGTAACCGGACTTCGCTGCCACGAGTCGCAAATGTGCGCGCATGAATCTATGTCGACTGCGTGTGACCGCTATCTTATGTTGTCATTCTTGCTATCGATAAGTTCTTTGAAACTATGTACTTTAAGCGTGTTTATAAGGAAACCCACCGCGATGTACTTGTTACTTTGACAAAGTCTGGTCCACCAGACGAAACGTTAGTGAAAATATACAGTGCCGAATCAACGAAAGTCGTAGTTTCATTCTTCATTCCTTGTATATATATATATATATATATATATATATATATATATATATATATATATATATATATATATATATATATAATCTTTTTTTTGCGTGTGACGAATATGACTGTCGGGTGATGACATGAATACTATGAAAATCCTGTCGCGTACGTCGTCAAACCCTTTCCTCCAGACACGTGTGGCACACACCCGTTTACCATGGGCCGCGGTGTACTAGTATGCGCCACAGGTGATTGCCACTTCATATCTACCCAGGAACGGCGAGAACACACATTGGTAATTTTAATGCCGGAGCATTAAGAAAAACCGACATCGGCAGCGTTGACCTCCGAATGGAAATAATAAAAGCTAGGATCTCAGCAGGAATCGAACCCAAGGATTCTGCGTGGCAGCCTGGTATTCTACCACAGAGCCACGCCAGGTCTAGAAGCTACTTTGGAAAAACACCCAATGCAGGCGTAATGTCGGTGCAACATGAATTGTGGTTGTGGTGCTGGGTACATGATTGTATAACAATGCAATAAACATGTACTCCTACGATACAGGCGGCATGTCAGGTTAACGTCTCTGGTTTCAGTGTTGGCTCCGCTTTTATAGCAGTCTAATAAACATTACATTTGTATTCCCACGGTTTCGCGAGCTATAATGAAGGATTGCTCGACCCCGGAAGAATACATTAACGAAAGTTACGTATGATATTCCCATGATTGCACCGTAAAGTGCATTTAGTTTCGATAATACTGGCGTATGTACTCTAACGTGAGGGCTGACGTTACGTCGCACCGTAAGTTACACTTTAAACGCCAGTGTTGTCGACGTGCCTGGTAAGTCCAATATGTGCACACAGCTAGTACACTTACAAATCACCTTGATCAACCTCGTAACGCTTGGCTCAAAGCCATAAAATACAGCATAGAAGTACTCGCTGACTGCTTCGCATGAAACCGATTCCCAGAAAGCATGGGATCTGCCGAATTTTTATTTGGAGCTACAATTCGAAAATGTATAAAATTCATGTCAGTACTTGTTTAACGAGTAGGCCGGCTACGTCACGGGACCCTGGAGTGCTTTTCGAAATCGAAACTGCCTCAAGTCCTAATATACGAGCATATAAATAAACATTCGTCTCGCGCTGGGGCAAATGAGTTTCGCTGCCGTTATTAACGAGACTGTCGCCACTGATTGGGAGAAAAAAAAAGAGGTTCACAAATTTTCTGTCACCCCTCCTTTAAGACATGCAAACTACACGAAGTTATACTACGGTCACGAAAAAGCGCGTGCGTTGTTCTCCAGTCGCGCGTACAGGCAGCATCGGCAGCTGATAAGCCCAAAGAAATCGTGACACTTGCTGGGTAAATAAAAACGAAAATTTAGATAAAAAAAACTAATTACGACTGGATTCTGACAGCGTTCATGTCAGACCAGACTTTGCGTACAGCAGCCAAAAAAAAAAAAAAAAGAAGCGTGGCGAATGTTCCATTCTTGAAGCAGTTTGCGCATGCGTGTGGGAGCGACGTTGGTATAAAAGGCAAAGCCGCATGGTCGACAAGTAACAGCGGTTTAACTCTGTGTTGGCAACGATCCGTGCGGCTTCTTCCCGCGGTGGCCACTTCGCGTTTTCCTGCAGATGTGCTTCGACGACCGATTCACCGATCGAGCATCTGCGTATCGGCATGGCTTGGTGTCTGCGTACCAGGAGCCAGGCCTCATGGTTCTACCAACAGCGCTCTAAATGAAGGTGAGTTATGCGTTATAATATTTTCGTTGGAGCATTCGTGTTCCGCTGCAGGTGGCAACGACGTTTCAGTTGTTCAGAGTAGAGTGGTAATACAGAAATTTGACATTAGCATAAAAAGCCTTCAAGAGTAATAACAATTCGCCGGGTTTTACGTGGCAGAACCACAATATGAATATGAGGAACGCGCTTCAGTATAGTAACGGACAACGGGCCAACAAAAAAGCAGCAGATAGTTACTCTCGTAGAGAAAGAAATCTGATGATGAGAGCAGTGCTTTAATAATACACAGTAGTCCTGTTATTCTTTCATTTATTTGCTCCTGCGAAGAATTTGGGACGCTTCTTTCAACTCGACCGGCTTCCGTCGACACCTAGCATGTCACCGTCCTATGGGCACCGTGCATACGTTAGGAGCCGCCGCAGTCGCGCGCTGCTTCCAGCGCCAAAGCGGCCACGGCAGCAGATCTGGCGGGATAAGGGAGCAGACAATGCAGGCGGCGGCAAGCCACTGCGTCGTGTTTTGGTGCTTCGCTTGAGGCGTTTCCTTTCCCGTTTGCTTCCAAAAGACGGCAAATTGTTAGCAGCTGTCCGAGAACGTAGCGTTAGCGCGGGTGCTTTTTTTCGCCAGACCTCGTGTATGCTCAGGCGAATGCGGCAATATTAAATACATGAGCTGGCGGAAGACAACGGAGGTGACGAGCCCGTTGAGCGAAACTGCGCACGTGTAACGCGGGCCGTCTCACTCACCAAACAATCGCAGCTTATCACCTTCGGGCTAACGCGGCAGCGAACTCAGCGGCAGCTTGAAACTGGCGATACCAGCAATTGCACTGTCACGGCCGCTGAATGAAAAAACGTTTCCATCGAACGGCCATGGCGCTGCATTCGCTGCGCCGACTTAACCAGTGCAGCCGAGTTCGTCGTCGTGGCTCGTGTTTTACTGCCATGGCACTGCAAAGCGTGCCAATTATTATTACGTTTGGATACAGAGAGCTACGTGATATATTTTTATAGTTTCCTCCGTGGAGCTAATCTGAAGGGCAGGGACTTCCTCGAAGCGGGGCACGTTCACGGCGTCCTGGAAGAGGTGTTGCTGGGCAGATCAAGAATCACGGGCAAATGCAACCCCAGAAAAAAAAATACCCCATCTATTCACAAAACTCACTTTTGTCGTCGAACGAGTGCGATCCACCGTTCACGCCGATTCCGTTCATATTCTCTAAATAGAAACCGGTAAAAAAGCGTGCCCGGAGAATTCCTGTAGGTGTTATTGCACCCAACAATGCAGCAATTATTCCTTGAGTTCGGCATTCCTACAAACAGCGGAACCGGCACAAAACGAACTGCCGGCGAAAATACCTCGCTCCGTCGCAGTGGGAGCGTGGAGCGAGCAGGGGTGCAATCGCGGAGCGATGTTGTCTGCTATATTATTCTTATCGTCCACCACCTGCGGCTGACTGATCGCGTTGATCACGCGGGCAGACCGTCGCTCACGAAAAGTATAGTCATCGTAAAAGGCATAGTTCCTCGACTTCACCCCATTGCGAGCGCGTCAGAGCATCCCGCCAAATCTGCGCTTCTTGCCGCTAGGGACGTCTTCGCTCGGGCAGCGGAGTTACGTCTGCACGGAGCCTATACATCACAAAGCCTACCGAGTAAGGTAACTAGAGTGCGATACCGTGATGTGTTCACTTCAGTTTTAGTTGAAGGTAGTCGCGTATTTGCACTCTTTTCGCGGATTCTGCGAGTTGTAAAGCTTAGAAATCGGCGCCGTGACTTTTGTCCTGGCGTGGTTTCCTTTATATGGTGCATATCTGTTACCACTGCCGATAAATGTAGCCGCACCGTTGGCAAACATTGAAACAATCTGACCGCAGGTTCAGTGCCGTCGACCAGTCGTCTTAGTCGCGCTAGTTTGTTTTTTTATGGCAGAACATAAGCATTTTGCGCCGAATCAACTAACCCTTTAGTGTAATGAAAATTCTCTATTCTGTGGAATGTAGTGCTCTACAAATTAGGTACGATAAGGTGCGTTAGTGCCCCTCTGGTATTTTTCGTCATGCAGGAAGGTATTGAACACTTCACGAAGTTGAAATCATCTCTTGCATGCAACGAACAAAGACTAGATGGTCACCCAGAACTAAACTTCGTAGATGCGTGCCAGATTGTATTCTTGGCCCGCACTCGGTACAACTTGCACCGTCACGCGCGCCAACTGGCTGACGCGGCCAAGAAACCACCGTTAACCTATCTGCCTACCGCTGCAACGGAGCCGGCGTGTCGCGGCCACAGCTGATTTCGTTAGCTCAAACCACTGCTGTGAGCAGCATGTTCGCTGCGCGCGAATGCGCTAGTCATGTGGTTCTTTTTGTATTTTGCGGGCTTTCTTTGCAGCTTGGGGAAAAAATGGTATACGTGACTTTCTTTATAGCAAATAATGCAATTGGGGTTTCTGAAGACGCTCTCGAACTTTGAAAGTCGCAATTCCTGCCTAAAGTGAATGTTTAGCGATTTAGTTGAATAATCCTAATTAACAAATAATTACCAAACAAAAAATTGTCTGTAGTGCACAAGATGACTGTCAGCAATTTGCAACTGATTTCACTCGCCTGCCTCTAATATTGTATATTTTAACCCTTGGCTAAAGATAGCTGGGGCACCCGTTATATTGGCGCAGAGCGGCGGAGGCATAACCAAGTATGTATTAATCCTAATTACACGTTAACTGCAGATATGGGTAGCTATAGCACACAGTCTCGCGTAGCGCAGCGCATGCATATTCCAAGGTACTTATAGATTCATATGATCAAGATAATGAAGCTAGATATTGCATATACGCGGATGGGAGAGGATGGCCTGCAGTGGAAGAATAGTCATTAGTGTGCAGGAGCAATGACCATTTCCTTTACCAGGTTGCGATCTGTCGGGAGCATTGACGAAATCGACCATTGGCCTCGAGATCTTGCAGTGGCGCCCTCTCGCGTGTGACGTCAGACCGGGGACTCCGCTCTCAACCGCGCTGCAGCAGCCGCTGCTCCCGTATGCGGATCGTCTGCTTCAGGCGGGGAACTTTGTCGAACAAACAGCCTCGCGACGGTCAACTAACGCCTGCAACGAATGTTGTCGAGTGTAATCTTGAACTTGTTTTAGTTGCGGCCCAATCGACAGGGCCAAGAAATCCCCCGGATGGTCGACGAGTGCGCCGATGCCACCGGCCACATTGCTGGTTAGAAAGTGAAACTATGTGTGAGTGTTCTCGCTCGTTATCTTGTTTCCGCCGTACGATACTGATTAGTTTGGGTGGTGCTTTCGATATTTCAGTAAGCGTGACGTTCTCCAGCATCTACAAATATGTAGATAAAGCTTGTGAGAGGTCGCGGTGCCGCATCGAGGGCGAGGCGGTGTACGACGCAGGCCACGTTGTTGAATGCGCGGTCGAGGCCGTCAACAGTGATCGCATCACCGTCGCAGCTCTCGTCCTGCAATCAAGTGCGCAAGTGCCGCCTTGTTGCACACCCCCCTGCCGATGCCCATAATCGCAGTTTGTCCCGTAATGTTGGTTCAGTGAGAACGATATTACGTCGTAGTTCATATTAACACCGCACAGGGCCGTCGCATGGGTATTAGAATATAACAAATAGTTAATCGCTGATTATACCACACACAGGGTCACAGAGATTAACGTGGCAAAGGCAAGCTGGGTCGAGTTTCACGCCACGCAGCCTAACGAAATGCTTAAAGAGCTCCGCTTTTAAAAAAAGTGTCTGCATTTCCTGAGGTGAAAACTTTTAGAAAATGTGCACTAAACAGCCGCAACAGGTTTCGCTTATGAATTTATGAAAAGTAGTCCGCTAGGCGCGCGCTTTCCTTCATAAGTAAAATACGTATGTACACCATCCAAATGCAGCCGTAGTCTCAGACATGCTGCGCCGCTCAGCTGAGCTCACGAGGCGCGCTTTCCTGCGAGCCGATTGGGAGGCCGCCTCGTCGGCTCCTTGTCTAGGGGCCTTCGCGGCAGGTTGTGGGACGGCACCGCACCTGGTGTAAGTCGCCTCTGCTTATAGCCCGCGTGCAATAAACGGCTTAAGTATTGGTGAGGCGCTTAAACGCGGTCACAAGCTTACCTAAAAGTGGCGCGTATACGGTGGGTAGCAGAAGTCACTGTCCGCGAAGTGCTTGCTGCACACTGTCGATGAAGGCGTGGGGCGCTTTCCCATTCTGAGCTTGACTATCCACTTCTTCAGCTTCGGGTCCTTAGGATAGTTGTGAAAGCTAACGCCTTTTTCATGAGCGGACGAAGTACACTGAGGCACAGAGCAGTACTTCACCACTGCGCAGCACTAGCCGCGCAGACAAGCGGCCGCAGTTCTACGAAACAAAGAGCTGTAGTTCTAAATGAACGTTAAAAGCAGACCCACGGTTGTTCGAACAGCGTCAGAAGCCACCATACGCAGGATTACCAATTGAACTGCTTTTTTGTTGAGATTTACCATAACGGCGGTTTCAACACGGCGCTGGGTCTACGTAGCAGACGAAAGCGTGCGAATCCCCGTTCTGACGTCATACAGGCGCCGCTCGCAGCGCCGCCATCGGTCGCACACCAGGCCAATACATACGAGGTGCGTCCGAGAACTATCGAATTTTAGGTCATGAGAAATAAGTTTGAGTAGAAGGTACAAAAGCCTCATTCCCTTCAATATCTCCTCTATAATGGACACACTTCTGGCATGCACCTTTAGGAACGATCAATCGGGTCGTCGCATTCCAAATCTCTTGGCTCGAATATGATTCGTTTCAGCGGCATTTTCAGCTTGAGAAACGCCAAGACACACGGAGCCTGTTAAGGAAGTAGGGAGCTTGACGAATCGCATAAATGTTTTCTTGACCGAGTTTCTTCTGCTCCATTGCAAGCAGTTTTGGTACCAATTTTGCGGACGCTCTCCTCATGCCCAAATCCTTGCGTATACTGATCCAATGCATAACTCCATCTCGGAAGTTCTTAGACTGGGGTGTGGCGGTCCTCCTTGGCCAAACTCCGCGCTTGCAGTTACATTCTGATTACGGCTTGTTGAGGCTCTGTCTGAACCCTGTCCACTGATGTGCGGCCACTTGTGAAGCGGTTGTACCACTCTTGTGTCCGAGAGCTGCTCATGTCGTCGTCACCGATAGCCTAATGAATCTTGCAGATGGTTTCTGCTCGAGTGTCGCCATGATTTCGGCGAAACTCAATTCATTATAGCTGCTCTTCTTGTTCAGTCTTTTTAAAACTTGCTGGGATTTGGATAGCGCTCCTTAAACGTCCTCAGTCGTGGGCCGCTTGCCAGGAACTGACGCTTTCCGCGCGCGGAACAAAATTCACGCATGCGCGTAGATGTTTCCTCCATATCTCCAATGAAGGAAGCCTCCCGCACTTTGTTTTACGCGAGAAAGAAGGTTTGATACTCTTTGCAAAGGGAAGGTTTACATTTACACTCAGTTTAACAGATGAGGTGCAATGCTGTCGCAGATATGCAAGAACTTGAGTCAACAAAATGTATAACTCGTGGTCTGCTCGAGTCGAGCACGAGCCTGCGCGTGAGGCGTCGCGATCTGCTGCAAATGAAATGCGAGAAACCGAAAACAACCAAACGCTAAGTGATGCGTAACGACACATTGACATTCGTATATAAGTGAGTTTATTTCTAATGCTCAAAACACGTTCACGCATTACTCAGCCTAAGAATAAATCTCATTTCGAGTGGTTAAAACGTTAAATTATTTGTTGTTACGAACGCGCTTTTGTGTTACGAAAGCCCCCACAGTGTTGCACCTGTTGTTTGAAACGGAGTCCAGCATATGTGATAACGCAACTCATTTTATCAACGTTAGCTGTGATAATCCTGACGTTTCGTTTAAATTGTGGAACCGGGGGCTGGTGTTAAGATTTTATCGAGGGGGGCACCAAGGTGACTGTTACTGGGTAAACAAAATTACTTTTCGGTAGAAGGCTACGCATTTGGGCTGGTTGGTTCATGATTACGGGTGAATGTGAATGTGGATGTGGGTGAGCGCTGTTTTTCACCCGTACTTTTCGGTGATCGTACAGGCGCGTACCCTTATGATGGAGTAGCTAACAGTCGGCGATCTGTTCTTTTATTTTTTGTCCCCAGTCCTGAAACCTGTCTTCGTGCGAAATATGTGTGGCGCTCTTTCTTTTTTTTTTTCTAAAACAGTCAGGTCCACCGAGAAAGACGCAGTTTTTTGCTGCTGCTGCAAATCTGGTTGGGGCTGCTCCAACATATTTTGGCAGGGCGCTCATGTCACCAAATTACCTCACATATACAGGGTGTCCCAGCTATCACGCAGCACGATTTTAAAAAAGAGGAACGGCGTTACGCGAATAAAACCTACAGCATATTGTTCCTAGTACACTAGAGTAGCCACTGCTATTTGTTAATGAGGTTTAAGTAATTAGTCATAATTATATTTCTAACTCGACAAGTACTCGCCTAATAGTCAAAATGTCAATGAGGCTTATGTAGGCATGTTCAAATGGCATCTAACTGCGCTAACTTTCAGCAACGTGCTAATTGCGCGCTCATTTTTTCCGCTTGATCAAGAAAACCCGCGAAATATGAAAAGTGACACGTGACTAGAGTGTTGCGCGCGTCGGGAACCAGCGCCCTCAAACAGGCTCCCTATGAGGCAGACAGTATCAAGGAAAAAATGCAGAAAGAAAAAAAAACGCATCGCCCTATCTGCCACTCCCCGGCCTAGAAACGCACCGTTTGGCTTTAGAGTCAGGCCGTAATCAGAACACCTGCAGCGTTATCAATGAGAACAGTCGGCCGTGAGATATGGATAATGGTTGTGGCGTACTATTGAACTGATTGAATCCCAGCGAAATTGCACGCATATCGCTGGCGCCCGACCTGTACCCTTGCCAAAATGCAGAACGCTGTCTTTCGCAACAGGCAACAGGCAAAGCGGTTGTTTGCAGTAAGCTTATTTGAGGGCGCTGGTTTCCTTTGCGGGTGGGAGCGTAGTCACGTGTTATTTTTCATATTTAGCGGGCTTTCTTTATCAGCCGGAAAAAATGAGCGCGCAATTAGCACGTTGTTGAAAGTAGCGCAGTTAGATGCCATTTGAACATGCCTACATACGCCTCATTGACATTTTGACAATTAGGCGAGTACTTCTCGAGTTAGAAATGTAATTATGACTAATTAATTAACCCTCATTAACGAAAAGAATAGCAGTGGCTACTCTAGTGTACTAGGAACAATATGCTGTAGATTTGATTCGCGTAACGCCGTTCCTCTTTTTTTAAATCGTGCTGCGTGATCCTCGTGCTTCCCACAGTGCCGTCCTTCGTTGCATGGCTCGAATGGCGATGACTAGATCAAGCGGTCCTTCCAGGCAAAAGGCGCACCATTCTGGACTGTCTGCAGCGTTTTCTTGTTCTTGACATCCGTTGAAGGCCTTCAAAAAATGCTTCAGCGCTTCTTATTCTTGTTATTCTTAGCTCATTTTATGCCGCACCCTTTCGGACCACTTCTTCTTCAAAGAATAGATTGGTGCTCAATCATTTCAGTTGTGTTCATTTTCAAATGTACTGTCTTGGAACGAAAGGACATTATACTGTAGCGAAAAACTCGAAAAGAAACCCTAAACGGCAGAAAGTAGGCAAGTCGGCCTGTTCCTCTGTATATTCGAGTTTTTCCCTACATCATGTCGTTCAAGTACAGCCGTGGTCACGTCTCTGTAGAGCGCACGAGCAGTCGGTTTTTGTAAAGTCACTGGAACGGGAAAAGTACCGCGTTCATTTTCTCTTCGCCGCCGCGCCCTTTCGTTGGCTTCGCCACATAAAGGGTCCAGCTCGCTCGCCTCGCTACTGTCTCCCGGCCGCCGACGCACGGCGCTTTGAAGGGCGATTGTTTTTATAGCCTCAGAAAAGCGTGCAGGAACATCACGACATCCCGTATCGTTTTGACACTTCATCGCAAGCCTGTCGAGGCATCGAAGAAGGCCTGGATGCTGCGCTTTTGGGTCCAGCAACCGGCGGGAAACGGGCGAAGCCCTCCTTGCTATTCCGAGCGGGAAAAATGATGCCAAGGGACGGGCTGTGTGGCTGCGTGCACAGAATACGGCGCGAAAAATTTGTTCTCACGACTGATACCCGCCTTCGTGAGGCAAGCGTTACATTGAGAATTCGCAAATTTTGTTTCGGGGAATGTTTGCGTCTCCGCGGTTCATGCACAATAATGATTTCCGGACAGCTCTTAATTATGTTTGGCGTAAAATTGACGCCTTCGGGCTCGCATATAACGATCAGTGCGCCATGAAAACTGTCTGCCTCTATGACGAACATAAATAACAGTGTGTACCATAAAAATAATGGCACGCATGTCATGTCAGGCATATCATTCACATGGCATGCTCATGGTGCATTTGCGGCCGGTTTGCTGGCTTCATATGCACCAAAATCGGTATTGCGTGACCTGACTGTATGACGAACATAAATACCATGTGGTAACATGAAAATAATGGCGCACATGTTATGTAAGGCATGATTTACATGCCATGCTCATGGTGCACCCCCGGCCAGTTCGCATGCTTGATATGCACCAAGATTGGCAGCGCGTGACGTGACTTTATGGGGTAGAGTTGCACCACAGTTGCATACATCGCCTTGTTTGTCTTTGAGGCAGATGAAGTCATTCATGTCATGACATCTAGTTCACAATATATCGCATGTTTGTCACGCATGCATGCATATAGAATCTGGTATACACAACTAATGACCGGTAATTTATGTTCGTCACACACCCATATCATGTCATACCAAATTTGGTATACATCCAGTTAACAAAACGGCCGGAAGCGCACAAAGACAGTGTAATTTAAACCATGCCGTACATGTTATGCATGTGATGATTTTCACGTTACCACTTGTCATTCATGTTCGTCATACAGTCACCTCGCGCTATACCAATTCTGGTGTATATCAAGCTACCGAACCGGCCGCGAGCGCACCATGAGCGTGCCAAGTTAGTGATGCTGTACATACATGCCACCTGTCACTAACGTTCGTCATACAGAAATATCTCGTCATATCAGTTTTGGTATATATGCCTTCATTAAACGACCGCGAACTCCCCAAGACCATGTCATGTAAGTCATGTTTTACATGGTATGCCTGCCATGATTTGCGCGTTAGGACCAGTAACTTATGTTCGTCATACACTCTTGTCACGTCATATCAATTTTGGTGTGTATCAAGCTAGCGAAGCGGCCGCGAGCGCACCATGAGCGTGGCATGTAAGTCATGCCTTACTTGGCGTACATATCATTATTTTCATGTTACCATTTGTAGTTTATATTCCCCCTACAGTCATGTTATGCCATACCAAATTTGGTATACATCCCATTAACGAAATGGCGAGGAGAGCACATAGTCGTGGGCAGATGGATGGATGGATGGATGTTCAAACTCGCAGAAGTTCGCTAAGAAATTATTATTTACGTAGGACGCTAGGGGACAACAGAAATAATACGTGACAAACAACCCCCTACACACGCTTCATAATTAACGCGAGAGTGTCACGCACCGAGTTTTGCCTAAATTAATGTTGGGGATGTTCTGTCACCTGCTTATTAGTAATAATTCGCAAGTATCCACGTGTATGCGCGCTGTGGACACTTCAGAATTACGGATGCTCTTGCCGCAGGATATATATATATATATATATATATATATATATATATATATATATATATATATATATATATATATATAGAGGGGAAGGTTATGATATTCCTCTAGTTTTGCTTGTTTTGCTCGCTATAGGCCGCCGTCTTCTGGCGCTGCTGTCGCATGCGAAAAGCTACACCGCAGTTTGTATTTTCGCGGGGTACAAGTCAAGAAATGGCTTCTGCTGGTCTTTGTACTTTTTTTCAGTCATATAGCAAGTTGAGAAATCCAAAACACGACTAGACGCTTAAGACGAGTGCGGTTTAAACCCATGCACTGAGGAGAAAACATTCAACCAGGTTGAATATAAAGGCTTCGAGCTTTCATTTTTGGTAATTCAATATACATAAACCAACACTCTACCAGTATCAAGTGTTAATACCAATAATAATAATAATAATTGTTGAGGTTTAACGTCCCGAATAGAATGGGAATGGAATGGAGACAACGCTTGGAGGAATGGAATGGGAATTAAATAAGCGCTTTTTGCACGGAATGGAATGGGATTGTAATTACGTCTTTTTCCGAAAATACAGCACGTTTTCGTCTACGCGCTGTTTATCAAACGTTTCAAACATCAGCAAGTCAGAACCTTGAAGTTAGCAATAAAGCAGTATTTTTTAAATGGCTTGGCTTATGCACGGTACATTTATATAATAATATTACTACCTGGGATTTAACGTCCTAAAACCACGATATGATTATGAGAGACGCCGTAGTGGAGGGCTCCGGAAATTTCGACCACCTGGGGTTCTTTAACGTGCGCCTAAATCTAAGTACACGGGTCTCAAACATTTTCGCCTCCATCGAAAATGCAGCCGCCGTGGTCCACGGTACATTTATAAGCAACGCGCCTACTACAATCCTGTCCTTGTATAGACTGTGTTGCTCCAAAGTCTCGAGCTGGTCAGCCTGCACTCCCACTGCTCCGGGGTGGGATCATTTCATAATTATCGCTATCCTTTTTCTTTGCATCTTTTCTTCGCGAGGTTGCTACGACTCGGCACATACCCGCGTTAGCATCGCCAAGCAAAGAGGGCGTTGGGGAGGAACGTATTTTGCTACACCCTTAATTGCTACTACTGTAATATGATGCTCAAATTAGTCATGTAGGCCTGAATACATGTTTTTTCGAAGTCGAAGGCCATAACGTATTCTCTACGTCCACCTTTAGTTAGCCAGAGCCAAGGGTAGACGTGGTGTAAAAGTGTGAACGATCTGCCAATTTGTAAAAGAGAAACCGAGGCATAAGTTAGTGTACAAACAAATGCATTATCCCAGCAGATACTGAAGGGAGAAACAAATTATCCCTGCGCGTTGGTTCCGATTGGTACCCCCACACGAAAGCGGCGAATACTCTATGCACATCCTGATCTTTATCTCACGAGCAGCTTAGTACTTGACGCACGTAAATAACCTTTGCGACAAGGAAGCCATTGCATAACTGCGCAAAGGTGAACACAGAAAGTCCTGCTCACCCCGTTCATGCTTGAAAGGCGCGCTTGACAAGCGTGAGTGCTGACGAGCAGTGCTGCCCAGTGTTCCGTATTCGATGCAAAGGCACAAGGTGCCCGAGCGGTGCACTGTTCCAACTAATACCAGCAAATATAGACGGTTTTGTTCCCCATTAACCAAATCTTAGTTTTCTCCATATTCATGACCGCTCCAGATGCGTGGCAAAACTGCTTAGTCTTCTTGAACGCTACTTTTGTCAGCATAAAAATGCGTTATGTCGTCATTTTAGCATTAAGACATTTAAGCTTAAACAATATTAAAACATCACCATTCGATCAAACATGCTGACCATGCAAATACTATAGGTAGCGGGAGAACTGCCCCTATGGGAATTAGTAGGGTGCATGTACTGCACGAGATATGTCACCAAGCTACTATCCCTTGACCTTGGTTACGTGCTTTGCGTACTTTTGCAGTTCTTAATGCATCTGATGACATCAGCTTGATGGGGCGTTCATTGTTAACTCGATAAAACTATTAAGATGCCTTTCCTACGCTCGGGAATTACAGGAATGGAACTGGAACTGCCCGGCCATCCCCGGAGTGGGAATGGGCTAAGTTTTCTTCATTCCGAGGAATTGAAAGGACTGGAATTGCGGCAAGTTCTAATTCCCCGGAATGGAACTGGAATGGAATGAAGGCGCCCATTCCGCAACACTGCTTAGTACATACATCTGGTTTTTGCCTGTGCCCAGTTTTCTCTTCACCGCTATGAGGCTTCGTCCGTTCTAGACATAACTAATAAAAACATGGCACGAAGTAAGTCACGTGCGAGTCGGGCCGGGTCCCCTGCAGCATAAATTAAATAAAGCAATACAACTCGGCTTCCTAGATGAAGTTCAGGAGCGCTCAATGCTATTCGCGGATCCATTTGGAATCAACGTCCGTCGACACTGTCGACGAGCTGAAGGTGAGGCTCTGATATTTAGAGAGTACTCGAGAGAGTATAGTGGGCGTTTATTAAAATAAAGTATACAGTGAAACCTCGGTGATACGACTCTCGCTGGGCTACCAAAAATATTCGTATCGTCCGAAATTCGTATCACCAGAAAACATATAAAATTAGTATGCGACAAAAGATTCAGTGTTTTTCAGGGCCGCAGCGACGTCATGAACAGCTCTGAATGGTTGCCAGTAAAGTTTTTAAACGACAACGATCATACTTGTACTCGTATATAAGGTGCACGCGCGCGTGTGTAATTAATGAACCAGATGTGTTGTGCCCCGAGACCGCTAGTAGCCCCTTCCTAATCTTACTACGCTTTTCTGCATGACACCAAAGTACTGCGGCGACTTAAGAAGCGCTTTGCACACGATAGATGGAGGTCAAGCTCCTTCAAGACCGTCCGCTTCGTCTCTTGGGGTCTTCGTCCACCTTTAATGGCACTTCATGGCGGACGCGCAGCCCAAGTTTCAGTCTTGTTTCATAGCACGTCTGATTGCGGGGACACGGCTTGCATCGACGTGGCAGGCACGTGTTAACACAGTACAAAGACGCTGCGGCCTCCAGCACAGGAGCACGCGTCAACGCGTCGAAAAAAAAAAGAAAGCGCGACGACAACGTCATCTGTAACCTAAACGCGAAGGCGCCTAAAGGCCTCCAATATTCGCGCGCACTGTCTCGGAGGCAACGACGCAACGTTGATGGTCGCGAATGCCCGCGCCCGCGCGTGACTGCCGCGTCTTCCGCGACAGCGCGGGCCGCACCTGTTCGTACCTGTGCGCTAGCGTACGTTCGTATCAAACGTTGCGGGGTGCAAATCGGTTCGCAACAACCGTACTCAAATACATTGCAGGCTAATGGGCCTTGGCCGGGACCACAGAAAAATTCGTATCACCCAGAAATTCGTACGAGCCGTGATCGTATCACCGAGGTTTTACTGTACAGTACGGTCCACTCTTAGAGGGAACACGCGAGCGCGTGGCTGACAACCCGCGCGGCGCTGACTAGCGGCGAGATTTGTAAATGCGGTGCATGCGCATACACTTGTAAGCAGGCCCGTAGCCAGGAATATTTTTCGGAGGGGCCCACTTGCTGAAAGCCTTGACTGTTCGAGAAAAACGCCTATTTTCATTAATTATTTTTGGTAAAACACCATGTATCATAACAAATTTCGGGGGGGGGGGGGTGCCCCCCCCCCTCTGGCTACGGGCCTGCTTGTAAGGGCGGCGCGCGCTAGGCGTCGTCTGCTGCTTCTCCACCCACGCGCCAGGCAATTCCTGGAAAGCGCTAGAAAGCGGTTCCGTTTTTTCGGGGTGCGATTTATCTAGCCGTCACTCTGCATTCAACAGGCAGAAAAACAAGTATCCGCATTTATTTATTGCTGCACTCTTTTGCAAGGTTTAACTGGACTGGTTTCTAGGCTCGCTGAAAGCATCATGCGCATAAGCTCCTAAGATCGACTATTTTTTACAAGATTATTCTGTTACAACAACACCTGCGCACAATGAAATAAATCGTGCACAGGACATTACCCGAATGTATACTTGAAGGATGCATCTCGTTGATTACTTTTTTGCGACAGAGGATTATGGGGCAAGAACTAGCCACAAGACTTATGAAGGATGCAAAACTGGTGTGTTGGTGCACGTCCGTACTCTTTTAAATGAAAAAAAAATTCAACTTGTGCAAGAAAAAGAGCACCAAGGGCTTGCGCAAGCCAGTTATACATTTTTCACACATTGCTACAGCTAGTGGCCACTTTCGATAACAGACAAGGCAATTGAAGCATGACGCAGCGAACATATATACTAAGTGTGCCTTTCCAACAATAAAATAACTGCCTATTCAACAAGTGGAATGTAGAGTTGGTATCACTTGCTCCTAACTTGGAAAACAAAGGCGGTAAGAATCGGCGCATGCCGAGCGCTGGCGCATATAGAAGTAGCAGACGACGCGAGGCACGCACCGCTGTAATGAATCTACGCATGCGCTGCATTTACAAATCTCGCCAGCAGTTAGCGCTCCGCGGAGAGCCGGCCACGCGCTCGCGTGTTCCCTCTAAGAGTGGACCGTACTGTACATTGATTAGACCGCGTGTGCGTCGCTCGCACCATATATGTAACAAACGGTAAGCGTTTATCGCCCTTCGTTGATACTAACTGCAGTTGTTGCATTTTAGAAACGGTGGTTGTGCTTTCGCGTGTTGGCTAGCAGGTGAATGTATACCGCAGATATGTATAGTCGTGAGCAAGATGAGCTGCAACTCTGATATTACCTTTTGAATAGGCTATAGCGACTAAACACAACGAGCAAGCGCGAAAGTGTTCATGACACCAAATGCTCAAACGGAAAGGTGTGTATGGCAATACAGTGCGTCACAGTGTTCGTACACTAAACATTAATTCGGTGTTCGGCTCATATTGATGACAACAGAACGTCTTGACGGCATCGACACGCGATAACGCACATGCCGTTTAAGTGCTACGTCCGATATACATACATACGCTCGGCAATACCTACACTGACTGCGTTATTCCTTTGACGTTTAATGCGTAGAGATACATGCAGACGCGTTCGGATATGTGCAGTGTTTTACGATGTAAGAATATTCAAGCGGCGACGTGTTTTTTTTTTCCCGTCTCGTGCTCCCACGGCGCCAACAAGCAGCGGGCGACCGAACGGCTGGCTCGATCGATGTGCCATAGTGCCTCGCGCTCCCGCGGGGCGTTCTGGGATTGCTTGAAAGGGTTTATTAGCAAGAATATCTCAATGCATTCACCCTCTCTCTTTAGGATATCATCTGACGCTTTGCAACATATCCTTCAATTAATTTTTATTATATATCTCTACTTAATTATTTGCCTATAACTATCAGCGCAATTAATTACTCATTTAAATTGCGGAAGGGTGTCTTCAAGGGCCAGTTGGTGCCTGTTACTGCGTTGAAAACAGCGCGAAAACGGGACGAAGGGTAAGGAACAAACAACACAAGGCGCTGTTCCTTTGTTTTCTTAGCTTACGTGCCGTTTTCGCACTGTTTTCAACGCAGTAACATGTAGCAACTGGCCCTTCAACACAGCCTTCTGCGATTTGTTTCTCTTACATCAGGCTTTTTCGCACCCAGTGCTTTGCATGTGCCAGCGCTTGTGTCGTTTTAAATGCGAAGCATTTCTTAGCGAACCTCTGGCACTTTGAGCGTTTCTATCTACGTATCTATCTACCTGTCTATCTATCTATCTATCTATCTAGCCGCCTACGTCTGGGTGCTCTCATGATCGCCTACTTAACCACGTGTAGACAAAAATTGGCATGGGAGGGTAAGAAGATTTGACGAATACGATTGTCGGGTCATGGCATGAATTACGTGAAAATCCAGTCACGTACGTCGTCAAACCCTTTCCACTAGACACATGTGGCACATACCCGCTTGCCACGGGCTGCAGTGTACGGGTATGCGCCACAGGTGATTGACAGTTTGTATCTACCTAGGAACGGCGAGAACAAACATTGATAGCCTAAATGCGAGAGCGTTAAGAAAAACCAACATTGGCAGCGTTGACTTGACGAATGGAAAGAATGAAAATTAGGATCCCCGCGGGAATCGAACGCAAGCATTCTGCGTGGCAATCAGGTATTCTACCACTGAGCCACGCCAGGTCTATAAACTGGTTTGGAAAAACAGCCTACGCAGGTGTAATATCGGTGCAACGTCAATTGTGGTTGTGGTGCTTGCTATCTAATTTTACAAGAAAGCAATGAGCACTACATGATACTCCTACGAAACAGGCGTCATATCAGATTGTCTGTTTTTCCAGTGTTGTCTCCGCTTTTATAGCAGTCTAATGAACATTACATTTGTATTCGTATGATTCAGCAAGCTATATTGAAGCATTGCTCGACCTCGCAGGAATACATTAACGAAAGTTACAAATGATATCCACATCACTGCTTCGTAAAGTGCACTTCGTCCGCGACAATGACGCAGTGTCCTCTTCATTTCTTACGAGGCTGGGCGATGGCCTCATGCTGACCGAGAATGATGCCAGATTGATTGGCAGCCGCTTTGTAGACTAGGCAACGTAGGCCACATACGCCCAGGTAGTCTACGAATACGACAAGCGCCATCCACTGATGTTGGTCTACGTAGCACTATCCAGGCCTCCCAGCCTCGACGGCTTGTACCTCACCAACACGAAGGGTGGCTTCAGGTGCCGACATGTCGCCGGCTCTATCGACTCACAGTTAGTCGACGAAATGACCGAGGCATCCACGAATTCCAACAGCTCTACTATACCACATACTACACTACACATGGACCCCTCGTCACTGCTATCAGGACCGGATCCTGTAAGTCATGACCAGCTGATGGTGCTCACTGATCACGGTGATAATGACCTTGTTCAAGAACTGTCAACTTCTTCCACACATGCACACGGGTTCGTGAAACGTGCGTGCGTTCTCCATCATAAGGGACAAGTATAAGCACTACATATCAGCTTACCACTTCTGGCGTTGGTAATACCCACGTTGTCGTTGGCAGCCCTACTCAACCGTAAACAACTGGTTATATAACACATATATGGCTCTTCAATATATATGTGTGCATATAAAATTAATACAAATCCTTAGCGTCATTTTGTGACGTGTCGCTCAGTAAAAAATGACGCCACAGTCACCTTCCCGCCGCATGCTTCGCATAACATCGACCCCCACGGTACGTGGGATCTGCTGAATTTTTTTTCCTTAGCCTTTGTCCAGTTTTCGCGCTGTTTTCAACGCTGTACTCCATTAAATCGTGATCTCTCGTAAATGTTTCTTGTGGTACATGTGAGTGATAAATGGCATCTATATTAAAGGTATAATTATCATTGATTACGAATTAATGATATTTATCGCTGCTTATAATTAACGATATTCTATCATTTCCCGGCATCGTGCTATAACTGCATAGATTGAGGTACTATCTATCTGTCTTGATTATGTCCTACACTGATAGCTTGCACCCCTACATTTAAAATATGTTGAATTCGTTGTCTCCATTCATTAGTAATGCACTGCATGCGAAGGTGTGAATGTAGATCAACATTAGTCATTCTTACTGTGAATTCTGCTTGGCTAACCTAATTTTAAAAATTCGCCCAGCTTGCATTGAGTCGCGCAAAGCATGGCTAGAGGGAAGCTGGTCGACACTTGGCTGGTCCTGGCTTGATTAGCCAAGTGTCGACACGTGCATTCACACGCCGATGCACGAAGTGTTCACGGGATCACATTCTAAATCACGACTGTAGACTATAGTTGTTGATCGGGTGCGATTGGGTATCGCTTGGCAATCTCAACACCAGGTAGGATAATTAGCTTAAGTAGATTAATCAGAATAATTAGCTTAAGAACATTGTAACGGAAAAAATCACACCATCTCCCGCTAAAGGGGACCATGAGGCGATGCGAAGCAGTGTTTCGGCATGTAGAGCCCGCGTTTCAGAGGTGGAGTGGTGAGGGGGAGAGGGGAGAGGGGAAGTGGGGAGGGGAGAGGGGGAGATGCCGCAGTACTGCGCGGCATATGGCTGCTCATGGTTTCCTTGTTGTGCTGCAGATGACGAGACGAGGACGGTAGGTCGATACAGGGACACAGGACAGGTGGTGCACAATATGGCTGCTGCAACACTTTCGGTCTCGATGAGGTCGATTTTTATAAGTTTCCTCGGGATCAGAAGATGGCTGCAAAATTGGTCACTGGAGTTAAAAGAAAAGACTTCAAACCTACGAGAGCAAGTGTGCTGTGCTCTAAGCACTTCCATGACAGCGACTACGTACGAAGCCCGTCTCTGATGCAGTCGCTGGGATTGACGATCAAGTCTATGCGAGTGAGCAGCGACGCGGTTCCTTCTGCGTTCCCGCACCTGAGGGGGCCCTCGCCCAGGACGTAAGGTGCTTCCGTGTTAAACGCTTTGATATGGCTTACGATGACATCTCGAAATCGGGTACTCTACACGACAGTCGCATACTTATGACGCAGCAAATATACCGTTTGCATTTCAACACACCATCATTGCAGTACTGGCCAGAATTCCCAAAAAGCGATCACATTGTAAACAGAACTGCAATATATGAGCCAAACTATCCATGCGCGAGATCAGGGGCGTAGGCAGAAATTTTTTTTAGGGGGGGGGGGGGCAACTCCTTGATCTGAAGTGGGGGGCCGGGCAGGAAGATGTGGTCGAGTGTCATTTTGTGCTCTATATGCTGTGGTGCTATAAGCACCATATATGCTATAAGCTATATATGCTATATATATATGCTATAAGCTCGGTGTGCCCTCCCCCCCCCCCCTGGCTACGCCACTGCGCAAGATTGCAGCGCAGTTCGGAGCACATGTCACCACTGCGGCAAAGAGCGCTTTTTTTTTCTCTCGCGATAGCACACTGACTCATAAGTGCGATACTGATTGCGTCAACAACGCTGCACTTTGAGCAGTGAAATTCATGAACAGCTGATGTCGCACGATGTGCGCACGCAGCGCGGACCCTGCCAATACGCGGCTAAAAGCTAGTGCCAATGCTGTTGTTCCTTATCGGATTTAATATACACGGCTGAACGTATCATTTCTATCAGTTTACTGCAGTGAAATTAAGCACTAACGTGCATCTTGCACGTACCAGTCCATGTTTCCGACGCGGGTGAAGGTTACCGGTTGGGACACGCTTTCTTGTGCCGCATCATCGGCGCTGGAAGCATCTTCGCTCGTCCCTCTTACAGTGGCGACCGGCTCGAACATGTACGGATGTACAGTGAACTCGTTACGACTGCCAGCTTTCGCCATAACAGCAACTACACGCCGATTTCATCAAAAAAAGAAAAGAAAAACACGGCTTCGTCTGCTGGAATGCGCTGTCAGCTGTCTTCACGATACCGTCGATGATGTCACGGAGCTCCGACCAATCTCAGGCGGTGGCTAGACTCGCAATGCCACCCGAGGCGCCTGTTGCTCGTTTTCGGCAAAATAAATTGCGTTGGTCTATGCAAATTTTCGACTTGATTTTCGAGTTTGCCGCACGAACTTGCTTAACATGGCGCGACAACTTCGTTTTTTTTTTTTTTGCAAAAGTGCTTCAGTGTCCCTTTATTATGGCTAATTAGCCTTTGAATTAATTATGCTTGGCTAATTAGGTTTTGCCCTGCTCAACTAGGCTTAATTAGGGTTGGCTACAATTCACTTGGCTTAGCTAGGCACAGCTATGCTTAGCGCGCCGGCCTGATGATGACTGTTTGTCGACATCCCTAGTCTGACAAAGGGTGGGCATAACAGCTCTGCTATAAGAATAAATATTTTAATTGTGCTGCAGAGCCCCTAATTGCCAATTAGAAAAACATTCTAAATGTATTCAGCCTCTCCCTCTATGCTTTCGTTTGATGCATTACAATGATGTCGTCCTGTTAATTCTTTGATCATCTACCCACACTTGATAATTGCCTACAGCGATCACTAATAAACTATAAAATATGTTTCTCTTGCATAAAATTTTATTTGACACCTTTAATCACTCGGTTCCATAGATTTTCCCCAAAAATCATCCCTGACTACTAATCATCGATCACTACCACTAAAGATCTATCTCTGATCGCAATTTCATACATTGAATACCGTATATATTAGATGCGAAGTATCTTAAGGCGGAGCTCAATCCGGTGGTGGTGGTGTGCGGCGTGACCACCCTCACTGCGCATGCGCATACCCTCTCCCCTTCCCCTCTCCACTTTCCCTCTCCCCTCCCCCTTTCCACTCTTCTACTGAAACGCGGGCTAGACATGCCGAAATTCTCTCCTGCGCAACGCCGCGATGAGCTCGAGCGCATGCGCGTCCCCTCCGCTTCTCTCCTCTCCCACGCTGCCCCCCTCTCGCCCGCCTGTCGACCGCGTTCCCCGCTCGCCCTGTGAGAATTAACGGCCAGGCTAGATGGAAGATACGACGCGCGTAGCGTCCCTCTTCGCGTTCCACGACGCGAGGTCGGTAGCATGCCCAACGAACGCCAACGGAACGCGATCGTGCAAGTGCTCCGGCTTCGCATCGCCTCATAGTCCCCTTTAGCGGGAGATGGTGTAATTTTCTTTTTTCATGTACGTATGCTTCTATACTGAAAGCCTTCTATTATGAGCTTAAAACTGGCCATTTCAATATTACAAGTTATGACTTATATCGTCATGGTGCAAATGTGCATAGTGTTGCTGAGTAATCATCAGTCATTGACTTCTTGCGGGTCATTGCCAAATTGTTAATTATCCGTAATAATTAAGCTAAAAGACCCCCAATTACGAATTAGCGACGTAAGATTCTTATATCTAAATAACCTAAAAGACCCCTAATCTTTCATCCTCTTCGTCTCCACTCCATGCGATCATCCGATTAGTTGATTCTTAATTACCCCTTTCCTATTTAACACTAAGTGTAAGTATTAATAATTCCAGAGTACGATTACCATATCTTTTGTACCTTTGATTGGAAATTAGCTATAATAGTAACTACTGCTAGTTACATGCGATAGCCACCTAGTATCAATGGTGCACATTGCAGTACTATCTGTAAATATATATATTATACATGTCCTTCTATACAGACCGCTTTCACCAATAAATTTTAAAGAAATTGTTAAATTCATCACTAGCTTCGATTACATATACTCAATAGAGGAAGATTCGCATGCGTACCAATGTCTCTTGGTAATTCTTGCTTTGAATTACGAGGAGCTATTCTCGTTTTTGATCTGCTCTAATTAACCTACGATTTCTCATTGCTAAATATCAACTGAAGACCTCCACAGTATTCGTATCTTCTATATCTTGAGCAGCTTCAAGAAAAACAAACTTGTATAAAAACACTGACATTTTCACGTGTTTTGGGGCCACCGAAAACACTATAAAGCGCATGCACCCCTATAAGGTGGTTTCGCTGCAGTGCACCGTTTCATAAAACTTCCCGTCAAACCTCACAAACTTCGCCAACATCAGCCAAACTTCACAGGTTCGAAGACTGAATAATCGGAGATTGGGTCACTTCAGTGATTTAAGCAGATGAGGGCGCATTGTTTTTATATAAATCTTTAAATTCTCTCCCACGGAGTTTCACATAGCACATTAAAGTGGTTCTCGAACCCAGGAAGTTTATGGGAATAAGGCAAAACTTCTCGCACTGTGACATGGACTTCCAGATTATATGGACGAAGTGATTTAAGCGTATATTGAGAGAGAGAGAGAGAGAGAGAGAGAGAGAGAGAAAATGTTTTAATGAAAAGCTGGAGATGTTTGCCTGGCTATTCGCCTGACATGCTACTCCAGGCGTTGCACTACAGTAAATGTTTAAAATTCGTTTCCCATTCAGTGACGCTGCCACTCAGCCGCCAACTCAACAGATGGCGCTAGTTTTCGATGTCCCGAATTCCAGGACATGGCTCTGAACAATACTGCGCTAATTGGAGACGCGTAGCACCTAAGCTTAATATTTTTAATACTTGGTGTTTTTTTCTGAAACATCCTGAATACGCATGAAACGGCACTCTGCGGTTAACATGTTCCGAAATACAACAAAGTACTACAGTGCATTTTACATTAAACATTTCGACACATACATGTACGTATTAAACACGTAAGCAGTATACGCACACGGCACTTCGTATGTTATTACAATTAATGTACAAATGTTGGTATAATCATGACTGAGATCTTTTGCCTGCTGACGTCACGTTGGGCGTGATCTTTTTACGAGCTGGCAGATACTACCTGCAGGCATCAAGTATGCCAGAACGAGACCCCCGCTACGAATGAACGAAAGAAGGTAGGGGTGTACGAATATTCTAAAATTTCGAATAGCATTCTGTTCGATTCAATACTCGAATCGAATAGCAGACATTCGACATACCACATGTTTTAACAGCTAAGCAGCTTAGCAAATCGTTCCCTGTCCGACGAACCAAAAAACTATCGTCACCATGAACGGGTATGTGCCGCAGAAATTGGGCAAATCCCACTACTCACCACTGGTCCACTAAAAATGAAGAAGGCAACAGTTAGCCCAACAAGAAATGGCTGCGAAGCGACGACGGCGAGCCGAAGATCCTAAGTACGTACAACGAGAGAATACTAGATAACGGGAAAGGCAGCGGCGGCTCCGGGAAGACCGCGAAGCGATGGAAGGCCTACACCAACGATGACGTGCCCGAAGATATGTGAAAGGGGGCGAACGCTTGGTTTCGGCGCGAGTTTCTGTCTCTGAAGTTCGGACATCCATGTCGTCCGTAACCGTCTGTGATTTAACTCGAAACTCTCTGCGCTGAGAATCAGCGTAGAAATAACCTAGCATCACCTAACTGAAGCCTAGCAACGACCTTGAAACAACCTGCATCACCTAGTTAAGGCGCAGCAGCAACCTGAAGCAACCAGATTAGTCTATTGCGAGCCGTCAGCGTCTCGGAGAAAACGACGAAGTTGCGCCTCAGCTGCTCCGCACGTTCGAGCCTAGCGCGAGAGAAGAGGAGGCCCGCAAGAAGACAGCATCTGTGGTTGCCCATCGGAGAGCAAGCGTCAATGAAATATGTGGGAAAGCGAACGCCTCACGTCTTCCCACAATTCTTCAGAAATGTCCAGTTTCGCTGTTTCAAGCTTTGCGCGGCTTAGTGCAAGCCTCGCGAATTTTTAAATGCGAAGCATTTCTTAGCGAACTTCTGCGACTTTGAGCGTATCTATCTATCTATCTATCTATCTATCTATCTATCTATCTATCTATCTAGCCGCCTACGACTTTGTGCTCTCCTGGTCGTTTCGTTAATCGGATGTATACCAAAATTGGTGTGTCATAACATGGCCTTATTACGAACATAAATGACGGGTCATATCATGAAAATCATGACACGCATGTCATGAACAGCATGATTTACATTCCACGACCTTGGGCTCTTGCGGCCGTTCCGTTAATTTGATATACACCAAAATTGGAACGGTGTGACAAGAATTCATGAAGAACATAATGACTGGTCCTAACATGCAAATCATGACGCGCATGTCATGTGCAGCATGATTTACATGACATGGTCTCTGGGCGCTCGCGGCCGTTTAAATGAAGGGATATATACGAAAACTGGTATGACGAGACATTTCTCTATGACGAACATAACTGACACGTGGTAACATGAAAATCATAACATGCATGTCATGTATGACATGATTTACATGCCACGCTCATGGCGCACTAGCGGTCGTTTCGCTAGATTGATATACACCAAAATTGGTATTGTGCTACGTGACTGCATGAAGAACATGAATAACAGGTCGTAGCATGAAAACCATGATATCCATGACATGTATGTCATAATTTACATGCCACGCTCATGGTGCATTTGCGGCCGTTTCGCGTGCATGATATACACCAAAATTGGTATTGCTCGACACGACCGTATGACGAACGTAAGTGAGAGGTGGTAACTTGAAAATCATGACGTGCAAGTCATGTACGACCTGATTTACATGCCACGCTCATGGTGCGCTAGCGGCCGTTTCAGTAGATTGATATACACCAAAATTGGCATTGCGCGAAGTGACTGTATGAAGAACATGAATAACAGTTGGTAAGATGAAAACCATGATATGTATGTCATGATTTACATGCCACGTTCATGATGCATTCGCGGTCGCTTCGCTAGTTTGATGTACACCAAAATTGGTATTGTGCGCAGCGACTGTATGACGAACGTAAATGAGACATGGTAACATGAAAATCATCACATGCATGACATGTACGATATGATGTACATGTCATGCTCATGGCGCATTCGTGGCCGTTTCGCTTGCATGATATACACCAAAATTGGTACTGCGCGACGCGACTGTATGACGAACATAAATGAGAGGTCTTAACATGCGAATCATGTTATGCATGTCATGTACGGTATGATTTACACGCAACTGTCATGGTGTGCTTCCGGCCGTTTTGTTAACTGGATATATACCAAAACTGGTATGGCACGACACGAGTGCGTGATGAACATAAGCGACAGGTCATGCATTGTATATACCAGAATATGCGTTTCATTGGCATGGTGTATACTAGATTGTGCATGCATGCGTGCATGGCAAACATGCGATATATGGTGGACTAGATGCCATGGCATGAATGATTTCATTTGGCTCAAAGAAACAAGGCGATGTATGCAGCTCTTTGCTGGCTGCTTCGCATTACATCGATTCCCACAGTGTGTGGGATCTGCCGAATTTTCTTTTTCGAATTTCGAATAATCAGCACTGACGGGAGAACCCGAACACAATGAAACTCTGGAACAGCCGAAGGTCATTTTTCGTCTTTCATCACTGAATTACCAATATGCACACAGCCCAACATTTTACGAGACTACCTGTGCTAAATTGATTACCGGATGAAGGCGTTTTTTCTTCTTAAAGCTCCACTCCTACTCAATTTTTACTATGCTGCATCGCATTATTCGGTTCCTGTCTTCGTCTTGTAATAACTGACGGTGGGGACTACGGCTGCGTTCCGCTTCACTATAGACAACAGACGCGTAAATTGTTCTTGCAGATGCAGCTTTCAACACTGATGCTTTCGGTGCAGAGGCCCATGTTGTAATGTCAGATTTCTCAGTTTTATGACAGATTTAGCTGTAGGCGTGGTGTCTCAATTTCATTTAGAAGCAAGCGACTAAGTATCACCATGATTACGGTAGTCACTGCTGTATTTAAACCTACAGTTGCGAAATATTTCGAAGGCTCTGGTCGCTGCTGTATACGAGCTTACCTCAGTATTCATAAACGAGGTATCTGGGTCGGTTAAAGTAACCGTAATGTTCTTTGGTGAAAGTTTTTGAATACTTGTCTAAATTAAAATGTTGTGGAGTGTAGGATTGTTTTGAAAATGGTTGTCTTACAATTCGAAAACTATTCCAACAGTATTCGATTCGGTGTCATCACTATTCGATTCGTATTTGATTTGGTTTAAAAATTCACTATTCGCACACCTCTAAAAGAAGGGGAATTTTTCAGGGCTCGTTTTTCTTTGTTAGACACAACGTGGCATCAAGTCTGCCATAACGAAAATCCCGCTACGAATGAACGAAAGAAAGGGAATTTTTAAGGGCTCGTATTTCTTGTTAAACACAACGTTGTGTCCAACAAAGAAAAACGAACCTTGCGAAATTCCCCCTTCTTTCATTCGTAGCGAAGTTGTAGCTCTTGTTTTACAAACTAAAGTTAGACCCTCTAATTGAGTCTTCGGCTATGCGTGTAGTATTTGTCTTGTTAGCGTTTAGTCCGGCTAGTGCTTGTCGCTATTCAGTGTTATAATATAGGCCATGCTTGTAGTTCCGTCATGGCCTACAAGTTCACATTAGACTAACTCGAGTAGTATTGTGTCCTACAAAAAGATCAATGGAGTGAAATAGGTGTGGCACTTTACATATTGCAGAAAAGACGTGCTTTCGTAATAGTGCGAGCCTGTAAGCTGGCAAAAAGTGCATCTTTAAAGAAACATGCTGATAAATTTAGGACGATTGCGATAAATATGACGCATTTTCAGAGTTCGGAATAATCGTATGGTTTGCGTGGTCATTTCGTCAGTCAACAAGAACTTTATTGACAGGTCCTGAGGAGTTTAAGCCGCCGGAGCATCCACGAGGGACACCCTAGCAGCCGCTACCGTAGGCGACGCCCGAGTCGGGGCGGGAACGTGATGGCATTCCACCAGTTCTCGGGCCCTCTGGACTGCCTTGAGTTGATGGTCGAGCTCGGAGCTCCTGAGTGCCTCTTCCCAATCGGACTAACTGGTGAGAGGTCCCCTAGGTAACGCTAGACATTGCCAGAGCATGTGCGAGAGTGAACAATAAAATTTCTGTGCAATCTGGGCGTTGTGTAGTGATGTCTGAGTTGTAACGGCCGAGTCGGCAGCGTGATGGGTACGATCTCGTTTGTAGCATGCGAAAGGCTACCGCTTGCGCGCGTTCAAGCTTTGTGTGTGCTAGGGGGTAATTGCTTCTGTTGTTACGATAGTGAGAGGTGATTTCGTGGAAGGAGAGTAAGCGATGTGTGGGCCCAGCTTTTCGGTGGCTGATTGATGGTCGCGGCGGGTGAGGTCTCACGTTCGGTCATGAGCGGACGTCTTTGCTCATGTGGGCAGGGAACCAAGAGAGGTAGTGCCAGCCCATGTGCTTGCGTGTTTGTAAAATGTGGGTTGCTTCACGCGCGATACTGCGGCTTCGTAAGCCCGGATGGCGGCTCTGGAGTCTGTGAAGACGCTGGCGTGCGAGGGATCGATCATCGCTAAAGCTATGGCGACCTGCTCGGCTATGGCGCTCGTTGCTAGTCTAACCGAGGCGGCTGAGCGTAAGGCTCCGTCGCCATCTACTACCGCGAGTGCAAAGGTGGGGGAGTTACCGTATTGCGCCGCATCGACGAGTACGGTACAGTAGCGATTCGCGGCGGTGCGGTCGCGGATCGCGCGAGCCCGGGCCAGGCGTCTGCCCTTGTTGGGCTGTTGGTGGACGTTTCGTGGGAATGGTGTTACCATGTAGGTATCTCAGACATCTCTCGGGAGGGTTACTGAGCGTTCAAGGTAGGGGTGTGGGGGACATGCCGGCCTCGTTTAAAAGTCGACGGTCTGCCTTGGAGGAGGAGAGGCGGACCATTTGGGCTGTAGTCTCGGCCTCGATGACTTCGTCGATGTCGTTGTGCATGCATAGTTGGTCGAGACGGGAGATACTCGGGTTTTGGGGTAGGCTGAGGACTTGTGTAATGCTTTTGCGCATGAGTTTCGTCTTTTCCACCTTTGTCCACTTGTGGGCAGAGGCGACGTAATTGATGTGGCTAATTAGGAACGTGCCACGCGTTTCCAAAGTACATTTCCACTGTCTTGAATAATTGTACCCGCTTTACTTGTGTGCCAATTAGCACGATTAGTTCAATTAGCACGATTTCAGCAATGTTGTTTCGAGGTGCAGAAACACTGCTTTAGCTTTATTGTTAATAAAAATTCGGCAGATCCCATGCCTTGTGGGAATCGGTTTCATGCGATGCAGTCAGCGAGTAGTTGTCTATGCTGCATTTTTTTGGCTTTTGGACCGACGTGTTGTAAGTGTAGTAGTTGTGTGCATATCGTGGGCTTACCAGGTACGTCGACTGCACTGGCGTTCACAGGGTAGCATAGTCGGACGTAACGTCAGCACTCACGTTAGAGCACAGACGTCAGTATTATCGAAACGAAGCGCACCTTACAGTGCCATACGTAAATTTCGTTAGCGTAGTGAGGTAGTGAGTTTCGTACATTGTTCTACTCAATGCTGGAATTGTGCAAGGTCAGTTTTGGCGTTTTTTGTAAGTGGGACAAGGTAGCGTCGAGAAGGTCCTCACTGAATTGTAGGCAGTGGCGAAGCCAATTATTACCAGTTTCCAACTAGACTTCCAAATTTTAGGCCCATTCATTTTTGAGTGGGCCTAAAAATGCCCAATGTACCAAAGCATGCATTGCCAATCTTATCCTGCAGTACATTGCCAAACTGTGCACTGCTTGTTGCGTTGACATGCAATCCATTCCGCCGGTGAGTCCAGTTGAAGCCCCGTGTTATTTCCCTACATCTGAGACATCTGATAGAGCGCGCTCCGAAGGGCCTTAATGGACTTTCTCTGTCTATTGGTAATATGCGAAATCTTTACAGGTAGAATATGTAGTGAAGAGTTCGACGAAAGTTCGATTGGTCAGGTAACATTATTATGAAGTTGCGGTGACTAACCAAGTCAAGGCAAAAATGCACGAGGGGCGTTTACGGGCTTGTATGGGTTCGTTGACGCTAAAGCAGGCAGAAGACGTAAGTCTCTTATACTAAAATGTGACTTAGCGAGTTAGTGTCGTTAGCGGGCAGATTTCCATTGTTTCTGTTGGCAGTGTCGTCGACTGAATAAAAATTTTAGAAGTATTCTAGTTGCTAGAATCTTCTCCTTCGCTATTGTATTGGAGTCATCCCAATCGATGCGGTGACCGTGAATGTCTGCATGCTCAGCCAGGACGTTCGATGCTTTCTTGTTGCAGATTTCTCTCTGACGCTCCTTCAATATTCCCGTGAACTTGCCAGTTTCGCCGATGTAGCTGCAGTCTGCACATGGTACTTTGTCGACAAGGGGGAATTCTCGCTGTTTATCGGATCCCCGACGTTAGCAAGCAGATTTTTCAGTTTCTTGGACGGCATGCGTGGATTGTGAATGTCGTATGTAAACATGTGGTTTAGAGCTTAGCTCATACCTGAAACGGACGCAACACCGGCGCGCCCTGCAGAAGACCTGCTTTGAGACGGCTTTCGATAAAACGAGAGATAAAACAGCGGAAGGCTTCTGGCAAGCCTGATGGCATGAATAGCCGGTATGAGTCCTTCCGGGCGCCGAACGAGAGTCTGTTCCTGTTCACTCACGCAGACGTGGAGGATGGAAAGGATGTTATCCAACTTGTATTCTGCAGTGAACTGCATGGCTGCTTCTATGGTGTTGAGAAGATTCAGGAGACATGTTCCGTCTTTCACTTTTATAATGCTGAAGCAGTCGTCTACGTAACGGACGAAAATATTTCGTGTGGGCACAAAGTAAGCGAGGGCCTTCTGTTTAATGACTTCCGTTCCCAAATTGCCGGTAGTCATAGAATGGCAGATCCCATGGCAATTACGAGCGTTTGCTGAATTAACCATTTCCTGAAGGAGGAGTATTTGTTGCTCAAGCACATCTCAAGCTCCCTTACCTGATCACTTAGCCATTCCCGATTAAGTAATTTCGTGCAGCAAAAGAGCTCAATGTAGTAATTTTCAACATGAACGTTATCGCAAGATTAGACCTGTAATGCAAGGTTTTTGGCTTGCAATTCCAAGAAGTTTTATTAAGCCACCGTATAGCGTGATTTCTCCTTATAGAAGCAATGGTGTGGTTTTCTTTCCACTGTAGAAATATGCGTGCTCGTCTCCTTCGCAGGATCCGGAGAGTAGCAGAATTCGCGTCGTGTCCTGCAGCGGCTCGCTGACCCATACCAGCGTACTTGGCGTCTACTCCATCTGGTACTTTGGGGTTCTGTCGATCAAGTGTTCTTCACGACCGAGCGTCCATGTCAGCGAGTTGCGTTCTCACCGCAATCGAGATATTCAACCATTGCAGTACCGGTGGACCAAGAGCAGCGGAGTTCAAGGGCTATCAAATGCTGGTGCGTAAATACATTCACCGAGGTGTATATTATCTATTGAGGACCAATAATTGCTTGCGTGTGGTTTCGCTTTTGAATTGTTCAATTGCGAAAGCGTGCGCTCATTAGTTTGCACATTGAAACTCTTAATGAATGATGCATACTGAATAAAATTTCTGCCGTCTACATTCTATTACCACCGTAGGAGAATACTCGGCGCAAAAATGATATCTTCAGTTCCGTAATAACGTTCAGTGACTGTTCGCACTAATGTCGTTGCTTGGGCACTTACCAACCAAGCAACATGTGCAGCTTGAATTTGACGTGTGCGGAAGTAGCGTAGACATTAGGGTGAGTCGGTGTAGCGCAATGTCGTGATGAATTGGCAACACAAAACCAACGAAAAGAAC